>NC_086110.1:11241981-11545509 GCF_963921235.1 Mobula hypostoma | reverse complement strand
AATCGAGGGCTATGGGTAAGCCGAGGTAGTAAGGACAAGTTTGGCACAGCTTTATGGGTCAAAGGACCTGTATTGTGCTGTGGGTTTCCTATGTTTCTATGTTCTTCGAAAGGTCAGAGAAGAATGTCCAGACTGGTTCAAGCTGACAGGAATGCAACAGTAACTCAAATAAAGATGCTTTACAGCAGTGGTATGCAGAAGAGCATCTCTGAACGCACATGTCAAACCTTGGTGTGGGTGGGCTACAGCGGCAGAAGACCATGGACATACCCTCAGTGGTCACTTTATTAGGTAGAGAAAGTACAAAACAAAGTGGCCACTGAGTAGATTTGGCACATACCACTGGATTGATTGTATATTGCTAGGCTTTTGTTTCCCTTTGAAATTTCAATTTACCTTTTAACCTCTATCTAATGAATCCAATTGTTTGATGCTTTGCCTCAAGTGAAACTGATTACCGAGAACACCATCCCTCGCATAAATCGAGGGATGGTGTTCACCTGTGAGTCGGCTGGGGTGATATACTGCATCCAGTGCTCCTGATGTGGCCTTCTATATATTGGCGAAACCTGACGCAGGGTGGGAGACCGTTTCGCTGAACACCTACCAGAGAACACCACCAGCGAAAGCAGGATCTCTCAGTGGCCACACGTTTTAATCCCACATCCCATTCCCATTCTGATATGTCTATCCACAGCCTCCTCTACTGTCAAGATGAAGCCACACTCAGGTTGGAGGAACAACATCTTATATTCCGTCTGGGTAGCCTCCAACCTGATGGCATGAACATTGACTTCTCTAACTTCCGTTAATGCCCCACCTCCCCTTCATAGCCCATCCCTTACTTATTTATTTTTTTTTTTCTTTTCCCTTTTTTTCCCTCTCTCTTTTTTCTCCCTCTGTCCCTCTCACTATAACTACTTGCCCATCCTCTGGGCTTCACCCCCTCCCCCTTTCTTTCTCCCTCGTCCTCCCGTCCCATGATCCTCTCCCTTGAATTTCCAGCATCTGCAGATTTCCTCGTGTTAGAGAATTACAGCGACGTTTCTCCCCTAAATCCCAGCACTCCACTTGCAATATGCTCCTTATGAGTAAAGATCAGGGTGATGCAGTGATGTGGTCAGGAATGCACACAGGGTAACTGGCCCACCTATATTCTTGCCTATGCATCACTCCTAGCCAGTGTTTCCAGTGATGACACTTGTACCTGTTACAATAGCTTTCCCTGAAGCCTCTCCACCTGCAGTTGCTGCAACAAATGCAAGCTTTCTTTCATCATCAAGACACTGAGTAAGCCACAGTCATTACTGTTAATCTCAGCTCCTGTTCCAATAGGAAACGAGCATAATGTTTGGGTGGAACATGGTTTGAGATCACCACTGCAAGTTTCTCAACTCATCTCAGGATTTATAATCCATTCCTTCACCTGTATACTTGTTACACCCCAGCAACAGTCTCCAATGAGCTCTATATTGTAATTCTCATTATGGATTCAAACACTTGCACAGTCTCACCCTTCTTCCGTCTCCAATCTCCTCCAACAACTATTCAATATCTCTGTCTTCTTCCAATTTCCCCTGCCTACCCACTTCACACTGCGTTGACAGAGTTATCCAGGCTCGAAGCACCTGGAGTTCTTCATATTTAATCCTATAAATGCTTGTTAAAACGGACAGCTTTGATCAAGCTTTTGATCTTCTGTCTGAATAATTCCAACGGTGCCAAATCTGATTGGTAACATCCGCTCAAAGCGGAATTACTGAAGGTAAATGCAAACTGTCAAGGCCCTTTTGGGCTGACTGTTCAATGATAATAGGAGAACTAGCATCTCCTTGTATGTGCTCTGACATTCAATACATCCTGTCTGATCTTTTACATTACCACCAATTTCCTGTAACAACCACCGTCTCTTAATTATCCTAATATTTGAAAATCTACATGCCTTCCATTCAACACTAGGTGAGTAACTTTTTTTAAATGAGGCAGAATTGAATTCTAGTTTACAGAGCCAACTGAGTATTTCACAATCCATTATTTTAACCTATTATTGTTCCTTGGTAGAAGTATGTACCTGTTTGCGGATCACCTTGAAAACGAGTCCACACTTGTCCCTTGTCTCTCATCTACCTCCAACCACAAGAATACTCCAAACGCAGATATACAGTAAAGTTGTGGACAATGTGGACATCCATTCACTCTCTACCAGATGGTTTGAGGCTTTACTATTTGTGTTTAGGTATTAACCTTTCTGTTATTTCCTGCTTCTGCCATTAGTGCTCACTCCAAAACCTCAAGGGCATCTCCAACTGCAAATAATACCTAAATTTTGGTACAATGAATAACTTAGATTACATTCATGGAGCTAATCACTAAAGTTTAGTACTACCAACAAATGACTTTTTAAACAACTTCCAAACATTTGTATGGGAAGATAAAGAAGTTGCACTGAAACCCAGTATAATAGTAAAGAAACTCTTGCAAGAGGTCCATAGAAAGTCAAAGGCAATGCATATTTTCTGAATTATGGACTTTGGACTGAAATGGCTTCATCTTTATCAAAACATGCCTAATCATTTAACATTCCCAAGTCTCTTATCTCCCACCAACAGCAGACTGCAGTGAGGTAACACAAGGGCAGTAACTACAGCTCAACAACAATGACACCAATGGATTCAACTAGGTTCAACAATCCTGTAATCACATCCTTTCATTCCTTGCCTGCTCAGGTACCTGTCTAAAGTTTGCTATTGTATTGCTTCCAGCATTTGTCCTGGGAGCTTGTTCCAGGCACCTGTCACTCTGTGCAAAGAAAACTTGCCTTATTTTCTTCTTTAAGCATTCCCCCTTTCACATTAAAGTTATGCCCTTTAGTATGACAGTTCCACCCTGAGAAGATTATTTACCCTATCTATGCTTCTCGATTTTATATACTTCCATCTACTTGCTACTCAGCCTGCTCTTTACACACTAGAAAAGGCATCTCAAGTTTGTCCACCCTCTCATCTCTAATCCCGGTGAATTTTGGCACCCTCTCCAAAGCCTTCACATCCTTCTGCAATGTTACATTAATCACTTTTGTCACCTCCATTTAAAAAAAAAACTGAAGCTCCAGCAAGCAGCCCAGCTTTGAAGAACTCCAATACTCTCTTTGCTAAGCTTCCATGTTCTTCATAATACCCACGTGGGTTTACAAGGCACTGGTCAGGCCACACTTGGAGTAGTGTGAGCAGTTTTGAGGCCCTTAATGAAAAAAGGGTGTGCTGGCATTGGAGAGGATCCAGAGGAGGTTCGCAAGAATTAGCCCGGGAATGAAAGGGTTAACACACGAGAAGTGCTTGATGACTCTGGGTCTGTTCTCACTAGAGTTTAGAAGAATGAGGCGGATATTATTAAAATCCATCAAATAGTGAAAGGCCTAGATAGAGTGGATGTGGGGAGAATGTTTCCTACGCTAGGGCAGTTTAGGACCAGACAGCACAGCCTTAGAATACAAGGGTGCCCCTTCAGAACAGGGACGATGAATTCCTTTAGCAAGAGGGTGGCGGATCTGTGAAATTCATTGTCACAGATGGCTGTGGAGGCCAATTCATTTTGGTATACTTAAAGCAGAGGTTGATAGGGTCTTGATGAGTAAGGGTGTCAAGGTTTACAGGGAGAAGGCAGAACAGCGTTGAGCAGGATAATAAATCAGCCATGATGGAATGGCAGAGAAAGCTCAATGGGCCAAACTCTTCTTCTATGTCTTATGGTTTCTCCGGTTCCTCCCTTGTGCTGGTGGACTAAGTACCTGCTGTAAATTATCCCATGCAGGTCAGTGGCAGGACAACTGAGGAACATCAAGGTGCAAAAGAGTGGGATTGATGCGAATCTTCTGAAAGGCATCACAGACTTGATAGATAATCTTCCACATATAAGAAAACGTGAAAAATATGAGGCTGTAGAATACCCGGTGAAATCATAAGGCCACATGCACACAAAAGAGCAGGCAAAAATTTATTAGAGTTAGAAGCATAATGTAGGATGAGCAACAGCAAAACAAGACTTCTTTCTAGAGGGTACACAATAAATCACACACCCACTTGTGCTACAATCTTCATCTCGTTCCAGGTCTCATTGCAGGGGAGGCAGGCAAACTGGGAAGCTCAAATTTTGCCCTTGAAATAGAAAGAGCTGAGAATTCTAGAACACTTCAATTGCAGCCACAGCTGACATGGTACCAATACTGACCAGATCAACACCAACACCTGGACTCCAAGCAAAGCACTACACTTCGATCATATTTTTTTTGATCAAAGTACCAAGTTCAACAACAGCCTCCCCAGACCTTTATTTTCCTGCTCACATTCTCCTCACCATCATCTTTTCCTTTTAACCATCAACCCTTTCATCGAACAATCTCAACCATCTTCAGCGATCTCATGGCCATTCCCTGCAGTCTTGCCCTCCCACTAATTCTTCTCTAGCAACTTAACACCTCTCCTCTCATCTTCAATTTCTGATAGAGGATCATCAACGTGAAACTTCTGCTTTTCTCCCCACAGATGCCGCTTGACCAACTGAGTATTTACAGCACAGTGTTTTTATTTCAGGGTTTTCCACATTTCTGGTAGTTCACTTTTGTATTAAAGGTAAAAGAAAAGGCTTCAAGAATAATATTAAAAATAGAAATATTAATAAATACCTGAAAGCCTTACTTAATTTCAGGAGGCCCTTACTAAACAGGTGCAAGGTATCTGTGCACAAGGTACTGCTACTTGTGGTTGGAGCCAGTTTTATGACCTGAGAATGTTTTTTTGGTGTTTAGATTGATTGATAACCGTAAAACCACCAGACTCCTGAAACAAGACAAATAACTTCATTCACCTCAACTCTGAGCTGTTTCTGCAACCTACAGACTTACTTTCAAGGATTCTATAACTCATGTTGTCGATATTGTTTATTTTTCATTGCACAATTTGTCTTTTTTAGGGCATTGGCTATTACTCTTTATTTATGTATAGTTTACCATAAATTCTATTGTATTTTCCTGTAAATGCCTACAGGAAAATGCATCTCAAGTTATTATATGGTGAAATATACGGTATGTCCTTTGATAATAAGTTTACTTTGAAAGTAAGTGGATAACACAAGTCAGTGCTTGTTCCTACCAGCCTATTGGCTATCAGAGATTGCATGGGAGACAAGTCTGTTCAAGTCTCAACATTTGGACAACTCTAAGTTCCTTTAAAACTTTGCTCTCTCCTTCTCATTTCCAGCTTATTGCATTTGAGTCATCTCTACATGCTGCTCTTTAACAATTGCACCTCGTCTCTCATCTTCGCCTCCATTGGCTAATAATATTGTTCTCTAGTCACTAATTTTCCTGCCTCTCCAGTTCAACTTCATCACTGTCACTTTCCTCACTGTTGTTAATCTGGTGCCCTCTCACTTTTCATTTTTCTGGCCGCCCAATTAAAGCAGGAACGAGAGAGGAGGTAACACAAAGATCCGTGAGTGTGTTTTATAAAGGAGTGTTTGTGGGCCTTCGACGTTTTCCCGATCCCCAATCAAATAGCAATTTATTAGAAAAAGGCAAATTAAAATATGGTAGGGACAGGAGGATTGCTATTGTTGGAGTGAACCAGGTGTTGGGAGTGGTGAGTCTATGGCTCATCAGGCTTGGGTGAGGTACATATCTGGCAAGTTTCTTCGTCAAACAACAGGAATTTTCCTCCTCTTTATTGTTCGTTCTCCATCTGTTAGTACAGAGTCAGAGCAGTCGCTCCGGGAACTGTGTTGTTTACAGAGATCAGTGAAAATGGCTCCAGGGACTGTGTTGTGCACAGAGATCAGTGAGAATGGCTCCAGGACTGTGTTGCGCATATAGATCAGTGAGAATGGCTCCAGGGACTGTGTTGTGCACAGAGATCAGTGAGAATGGCTCCGGGGACTGTGTTGTGCATATAGATCAGTGAGAATGGCTCCGGGGACTGTGTTGTGCACAGAGATCAGTGAGAATGGCTCCAGGACTGTGTTTACAGAGATCAGTGAGAATGGCTCCAGGACTGTGTTGTGCACAGTTAGAGCAGTGACAACGGCTCCAGAACTGTGTTTACAGAGATCAGTGAGAATGGCTCCAGGACTGTGTTGTGCACAGTTAGAGCAGTGACAACGGCTCCAGAACTGTGTTTACAGAGATCAGTGAGAATGGCTCCAGGGACTGTGTTGTGTACACAGAGCAGTGAGAATGGCTCCGGGACTGTGTTGTGCATATAGATCAGTGAGAATGGCTCCAGGGACTGTGGTGTGCATATAGATCAGTGAGAATGGCTCCGGGGACTGTGTTGTGCACAGAGATCAGTGAGAATGGCTCCAGGACTGTGTTGTGCATATTGATCAGTGAGAATGGCTCCGGGGACTGTGTTGTGCATATTGATCAGTGAGAATGGCTCCGGGGACTGTGTTGTGCACAGAGATCAGTGAGAATGGCTCCAGGACTGTGTTGTGCATATTGATCAGTGAGAATGGCTCCGGGGACTGTGTTGTGCATATTGATCAGTGAGAATGGCTCCGGGGACTGTGTTGAGTACAGAGAGCAGTGAGAATGGCTCCAGGGACTGTGTTGTGCACAGTTAGAGCAGTGAGAATGGCTCCAAGACTGTGTTGTGCACAGTTAGAGCAGTGAGAATGGCTCCAAGACTGTGTTGTGCACAGTTAGAGCAATGAAAATGGCTCCAGGACTGTGTTGTTTACAGAGATCAGTAAGAATGGCTCCAGGGACTGTGGTGTGCATATAGATCAGTGAGAATGGCTCCGGGGACTGTGTTGTGCACAGAGATCAGTGAGAATGGCTCCAGGACTGTGTTGTGTACACAGAGCAGTGAGAATGGTTCTGGGACTGTGTTGTGCATATAGATCAGTGAGAATGACTCCGGGGACTGTGTTGAGTACAGAGAGCAGTGAGAATGGCTCCAAGACTGTGTTGTGCACAGTTAGAGCAGTGAAAATGGCTCCAGGACTGTGTTTACAGAGATCAGTGAGAATGGCTCCGGGGACTGTGTTGTGCACAGAGATCAGTGAGAATGGCTCCAGGACTGTGTTGTTTACAGAGAGCAGTGAGAATGGCTCCAAGACTGTGTTGTGTACAGTTAGAGCAGTGAGAATAGCTCCGGGGACTGTGTTGTTTACAGAGATCAGTGAGAATGGCTCCGGGACTGTGTTGTTTACAGAGATCAGTGAGAATGGCTCCAGGGACTGTGTTGTGCATATTGATCAGTGAGAATGGCTCCGGGACTGTGTTGTGTACAGTTAGAGCAGTGAGAATGGCTCTAGGACTGTGTTGTGCATATTGATCAGTGAGAATGGCTCCGGAGACTGTGTTGTTTACAGAGAGCAGAGCGAATGGCTCTGGGATCTGTGTTACACACAGTTAGAGTAGTGAATGGCTCCAGGGACTCTGTTGTGTACACAATCAGAACAGTGAGATTGGCTCTGGGATCTGTGTTGTGCTCTTTGTGTGAGATGTGGGAATTCTAGGAGACCTTCAGCCTCCTGGATAACCACAAAGCAGCAGTGGCTGGAATTTCTGTGAGCAATTTGTAAGGTATGGGATAGATGCATCCTAAAGAAGCAGTAGAATTCTAAAGGTAGGATGACACAAATGTGGCTAACAAGGGAGTCAAGGTGGCCATAAAGGCAAAAGAGAGGCAATATAATACAGCGAAAATCAGAGGTAAGTTAGAGGATTGGGAAGCTTTTAAAAACCGACAGAAAGCAACTATTAAACCCATAAGGAGAGAAAAGAGGAAATGTGAAAGTAAGCTAGCCAATTATATAAAAGAGGATACTAAAAGCCTTTTTCAGATCTATAAGGACAAAAAGAGAGGCGAGAGTAAATATCGGACTGCTGATGCTGGAGAGGTAGTAACAGGGGACAAGGAAATGGCAGACAAACTGAATAAGTATTTTGCATCAGTGGAAAACACTAGCAATATGCCAGAAGTTCAAGAATGTTGGTGGCAGAAGTTGGTGAAGTTGCCATTACTAGGAAAAAGGTACTTGGGAAGCTGAAAGGTCTAAAGATAGATAAGTCACCTGGACCAGAAGGACTGCATACGAGGATTCTGAAAGAGGTAGCTGAAGAGATTGTGCAGGCATTAATAATGATCTTTCAAGAATCACTCAATTCTGGCATGGTTCTGGAAGGCTGGAAAATGACAATTGTCACTCCACACTTCAAGGAGAGAGGGAGGCAGAAGAAAGGAAATTATAAGCCAGTTAGCCTGAGCTCAGTGGTTGGAAAGATGTTGGAGTTGATTGTTAAGAATGTGGTTTCAGGTACTTGAAGGCACATGATAAAATAGGCCAACGTCAGTATGGTTTCTTAAGGGAAAACTTTGCCTGATAAATCCGTTAGAATTCTTAGAGAAATAACAAGCAGGATAGACAAAGGAGAATCTGTGAACGTTGCTTACTTTGATTTTCAGAAGGCCTTTGACAATGTACCACACGAGGCTGCTTAACAAGATAAGAGCCCATGGTATTACAGGAACGATACTAGCATGGATAGAGGATTGGCTGATTGGCAGAGGCAAAAGGTGACGATAAAGGGAGCCTTTTCTGATTGGCTGTCAGTGACTAGTGGCGTTCTGTAGGGGTCAGTATTAGGACCACTTATTTTTACGTTGCAAGTTCACGGTTTGGATGATTGAACTGAAGGCTTTGTTGCCAAGTTTGTGGTCAATATGAATTAGATGGATGGGCAGGTAGTGTTGAGGAAACATGAAGGACCTAAATAGATTAGGAGAACGGACAAGAAAGGGCAGATGGAATACAGTGTCGGGAGGTGTATGGTCATGCACTTTGGTAGAATAAAAGTGTAGTCTATCTTCTAAATGGTGAGAAAATTCAAAAATCAGAGGTGCAATGGGACTTGGGAGTCCTTGTGCAGTATTCCTGAAAGATTAATTTGCAGGTTGAGTCTGTGGTGAGGAAGGAAAATGCAATGTTAGCATTCATTTCAAGAGGATGAGAATATAAAAACAAGGATGTAATGCTGAGGCTTTATAAGGCACTAGTGAGGTCTCACTTGAAGTATTGTGAGCAGTTTTGGGATTCTTATCTAAGAAAGGATGTGTTGACATTGGAGAGTGTTCAAAGGAGGTTCATAAAAATGATTCCGGGAATGAAAGGCTTATCATTTGATAGCTCTGGGCTTGTGTTCACTGCAAGAATGAAGGAATTCTCATTGAAACCTATTGAAAGGTCTAGACAGAGGGGGCGTGGAGAGGATGCTTCCTGTGGTGGAGTCTAGGACCAGAGGACATAACCTCAGAATAAAAGGATATCCATTTAGAATGATGAACTATTTAGCCAGAGGGTAGTGAATCGTGGAATTAATTGCCACAGGCGGCTATGAAAGCCAAGTCTTTGGGTATATTTAAGGTGGAGGTTGATAGATTCTTGATCAGTCATGGTGTGAAAGGTTTCAGGAAGAATGGGGTTGGGGGAAATGGACGAGTCATGATGAAATAGCGGAGCAGACTCAAGGGGCTTAATGGCCAAATTCTGCTCCTATGCCTCACCTTTCGCTCCTTCATTCCCTTAATTACTCATCTTCTTTTCAAGGACAGTTGATCATAGAACATGGAAACTTACAGTACATTACAGGCCCTTTGGCCCACAATGTTGTGCCGACCATGTAACCTACTCTAGAAACTGCCTAGAATTTCCCTAGCGCAGAGCCCTCTATTTTTCTAAGCTATCTAAGAGGCTCTTAAAAGAACCTATTGTATCCGCTTCCACCACCACCACTGGCAGTGCATTCCACGCACCCACCACTCTCTGTGTAAAAAACTTACCCAACATCCCCTCGCTACCTATTTCCAAGCACCTTAAAACTGTGGCCCTTGTGTTAGCCATTTCAGCCCTGGGAAAAACCCTCTGACTATCCACAAGATCAATGCCTCTCATCACCCTATACACCTCTATCACGTCACCTCTCACCCTCCATCGTTCCGAGGAGAAAAAGCCAAGTTCACTCAACCTATTCTTATAAGGTACATCCTCCAAACCAGGCGACATCCTTGTAAGTCTGCTCTGCACCATCTCTATAGTATCCACATCCTTCCTGTAGTGAGGTGAAGACAGTACTCCAAGTGGGATCTGACCAAGATTATGACTGATATTAGCGGAACACAAAGGTTAGTTGGAGCCCCCTGACAGTTAAACTAGTAGCTTGGAAACTGCTTTGGCATTGGAATGTTAAAGGAGTTGCTGAGAGGAGCATGAACAGAAAAAGTGAAAAAAAATCTCATAATCGATCATTAGGTATCAAGGTAAACACAGCCATGGGCCCTGTTCCTGTACTGTGATGTTCTCAACATCTGATACACAAAGAGGATGCAACTGAGCTGAACTTTGAGAGATTTATGTGAATACCTGGCTGATGCCTACAACATATTTTATCACAAAGACAGGAGGCAAGGAGCAAAATCATCCTTCATCTTAACAACTAGATTTGACTTTGCTTGTCCTTTTATTCTCCAATATTTTGGAACCATCACTCCTCAATGTTATTTTACTTGTCCATCCCCTTTGCTATTGCAGTGGCAATCATTTAGACTGCTGATATTGGCTTTCTTTGCTCTCTGCCTGACACACATTTTGAACCATCTTCCTCTTACCGTTTCTATATACAGTACTACCATGATGACCTGCGCCTAAGACCAAGCATCTGCCACTGACACTCTGAGAGCTGAAGGCACAGTTAACCATGGAGAATAACACTGATGGCAGGGAGGGGGATAGTCAAGTTAAGTTTATTGTCATTGAACTATATTTCTGTATACCGTCAAATAAGACAAAATTTCTCTGGACCAGGGTGTAAAGCACAGTAGTACATATAACACACAAAAACTTGGGAAAGCAAGAACTAAATCTACAAGTCAATCACACGTAGATATTGTAAGGTACAGCACAAACTATCTGGCGACACTTCGAATGTGATATGGCAGGGAGTTTGGAAGCCTAATGGCCTGGTTTAAGAAACTGCTTCCCACCCTGACTGTTCTTGTCTTTGTGCATCGGAGTCTTGGGCCTGATGGTAGAAAGTCAAAGAGGATGCTGGATAGATGGGTGGAATCCTTCATTATACTAAGGCCCCTGGGTTCACAGCGTTCCTGATAAATGTCCCCAGTGGATGGTAGGGAGGATCTACTCGGTCTCCAGAGGGTTCCTGTGCTGTGGAAGACATCCTGCCTCGTCCCTGTGCCGAAGACGCCGCGCCCCAGTGGCCTCAATGACAACAGACCGGTGGCATTGACCTCCCACATCATGAAGACCCTGGAGAGACTTGTTCTGGAGCTGCTCCAGCCTATGGTTAGGCCACACTTAGATCCCCTCCAGTTCGCCTACCAGCCCCGACTAAGAGTTGAGGATGCCATTGTCTACCTGCTGAACCGTGTCTATGCCCACCCGGACAAGCCAGCAAGCACTGTGAGGGTCATGGTTTTTGACTTCTCCAGTGCGTTCAATACCATCCACCCTGCTCTGCTGGGGGAGAAGCTAACAGCGATGCAGGTGGATGCTATGCTGGTGTCATGGATTATTGATTACCTGACTGGCAGACCACAGTACGTGTGCTTGCAACACTGTGCATCCGACAGACTGATCAGCAGCACTGGGGCTCCACAGGGGACTGTCTTGTCTCCCTTTCTCTTCACCATTTACACCTCAGACTTCAAATACTGCACAGAGTCTTGTCATTCTCAGAAGTTTTCTGATGACTCTGCCATAGTTGGATGCATCAACGAGGGAGATGAGGCTGAGTACAGGGCTACGGTAGGAAACTTTGTCACATGGAGTGAGCAGAATTATCTGCAGCTTAATGTGAAAAAGACTAAGGAGCTGGTGGTAGACCTGAGGAGAGCTAAGGTATCGGTGACCCCTCTTTCCATCCAAGGGGGTCAGTGTGGACATGGTGGAGGATTACAAATACCCGGGGATACGAATTGACAATAAACTGGACTGGTCAAAGAACACTGAGGCTGTCTACAAGAAGGGTCAGAGCCGTCTCTATTTCCTGAGGAGACTGAGGTCCTTTAACATCTGTTGGATGATGCTGAGGATGTTCTACGAGTCTGTGGTGGCCAGTGCTATCATGTTTGCTGGTGTGTGCTGGGGCAGCAGGCTGAGGGTAGCAGACACCAACAGAATCAACAAACTCATTCGTAAGGCCAGTGATGTTGTGGGGATGGAACTGGACTCTCTCACAGTGGTGTCTGAAAAGAGGATGCTGTCCAAGTTGTATGCCATCTTGGACAATGTCTCCCATCCACTACATAATGTACTGGCTGGGCACAGGAGTACATTCAGCCAGAGACTCATTCCACCGAGATGCAACACAGAGCGTCATAGGAAGTCATTCCTGCCTGTGGCCATCAAACTTTACAACTCCTCCCTTGGAGGGTCAGACACCCTGAGCCAATAGGCTGGTCCTGGACTTATTTCCTGGCATAATTTACATATTACTATTTAATTATTTATGGTTTTATATTGTTATATTTATACTCTATTCTTGGTTGGTGCAACTGTATTGAAAATCAATTTCCCTCGGGATCGATAAAGTATGACTATGACTATCACAGTCCTTTGTAGGGACTTCTGGTCCGATGCTCTGCTGCTCCCAAAACTAGATGGAGATGCAGCTTGTCAGGACGCTCTCAATGGTGCTCCTGTAAGATTCAGTTACGATGGGGGGGCGGGGGGAGGGAGGGGTGCCTCACTTGTTTCAATCTCCTCAATGTCAAGAGGTATGGGTGGAGACAAGGACATATTATCTTAGCAATAAAATATTTCCCAACAGGATCAAAGAACAAACCATTTTAGATTCAACACTGGGAAATGAGTGGCTGCTGGTATTGGTGGTGTTCCACAAGTGTCAGTGCTGACTCAGCTACTTTTCATGCAATATGTTAATGATCTGGATGACAGAATTAATGACTCTGTGGCCAACTTTGCAGATGATATAAAGATAGGTGGAGGGGCAGGTAGTGTTGGGATCGGGGGGGGGAGGGGGGGAGAGGAAGAGGGATAGATGCACTCAGTATTCACATTACAAAGCCACCACCTGACCTGGAAAACTATGGGCATTTCCCTATTCCCAATGCAGCCCTGTCACTCTTCACCTCTATCTATTCTCAAATGTGGAATGTTCACTATCATCCATACACAGTAATTCCTGCAGCAACATGTGACACTCTCTGAGACCACAGACTCAATGTTCACTACTCACCTTCACGATGTGGAGCAGCTCTCCCTCCTGAAGGCAACCCTTCCCATCTAACGTCCCTGCCTTGGCATGGACTGGCTCAGGAGGTGCAGATGGATGTTCATCAATCCCGTTCATTCATAGGTCTTCGGGACTCTTGGGGCTACAGAAAGAAACATCCAGGACTCTCAGTTCATTTGAAACACCGCTACTCATACAATGGACCATCAAGACTTATTCAGCTGCTCACTCATACTCAGCACTTTAGGAAAGTTTAATCTGCAGTATGTCTGTCCTTGCGAGTGTTTTCCAACTGCGCCCAACTGTGACTTTTCATGCAAAAAAAAGATGACTACTGAAAACATTCTACAATTCCTCTTACTTCACCAGGTATCCAGCCAAAACCAACATCAAACCTCTTTCAATTTCAAGGCCAGGATGTGTCACTCCAATGTAATATTGGATCCTAGTTAAAAAACACAGACCATACAACTGATTCTAATAAAAGTTTTCTTCACCACGCCATTTGGGAAGTCCTTGTAGACTTAAGCATCCTTAAGTTTATCTACTCAAGCCTAGACTGTTGCATCTCTCTTCTCTTCCTGCCAATTTTCTCTGTTAGAAATACATTGTGTGTCAAAGTGAACATGATCTTCTGGTCTATAATCAATCCCTATACCCTGGAGCACCCAAACGCAACTGTACCTTAATTCAGTTTATTTGCAAGGTTAATCCACCATCTCGCTCTTCAGTGCTTTGCTGGAATTTTGACCTGCAGTCTTTCTTGATTTAGAAATTACCAGCTGGTACTGAGGTACAGACTTTTCAGGATTCCAGAGGTCAGAAGTACGACAGTCAGCTCACATCGAGGAAGAAAGGAAATGAACAGCAAGGAAAACATCTGAGCCCGTGGCTGGAGAGCAGAGGGGGAAAAACAGTCCAATGGAAAAGAACAAGAGACTGAGCAGCATCACTCTCTCTGTAAAGCACAGAGAGACCAGAGGAGATTAACACCAACTCTCAATAGCCCAGATCAAGCCCTTGTTCCCCATTCCATCAAACAACCCGAGATCATCAGCATTTCACTAATGATGATCTGGTTCCCTCACTCCAACTAGTAAGATAATGAACTGCCTGTCTGCAACCAGAGTCAGGCCAGCTAACCTGGAAGGTGCTGGTATTCCAATCCACAGGACGAGGAGGATGTGGACAGTAAAGCACAGCTGAGGCTCTCTGAAAGAACATTTCAATTAGCCACATTCCCCTACTCTCTCCATTATTTTTCTTTGTTAAGTCACAAAACTTGCTGCATAATAATAATAAAAAAATCATCACACTACTGATAAGCAACACAAGAGATTCTGCAGATTGTGTATATTGCAACATACTCAAAATGCTGGAGGAACTCTGCAGGTCAGTCAAGGTTTGGACCAGTTCTGATGCAGGGTCTCAGCCTGAAACGTTGACTGTCTATTAATTTTTGTAGATGCTGTCTGACTTGCTGAGTTCCTCCAGCATTTGGTGTGTGTTGCACACTTATAATTCTTTTATCCTAACCCTTCTGCCACAGATTTTTCCTACCAAAGCCACTGATGCTCTTGAACACTTTCACAAAGTCTCAAATCAGGTAATATTTCTGATCCAAACATAAATAGAGAACGTTTCAATTCTTTGAGACGGCTGAGGTTCCTCTCATTAGCACTTGCTGAACCTTCTGCAAAACCTCAAAGTTCTGGTTTCAAGTGCAGTATGCAGAATCAGGTAACATTTCAGCTGGACTCCGATCAGTGAATTAAAGATTGGGCACAATTTCCTTAAACAATATTCTTCTGTTAATAAAGAAAGGATGCAATGATCCATTCATAGGTTGTAAACTCAGTCAGCTCCATCATGAGCACTAACCTCTCCACCATTGAGGACATTTTCAAAACGCGATGCCTCAAAAAGACAGTGTCTATCATTAAAGACCCTCACCACCCAGGATACGCCCTCTTCTCATTACGACCATCAGGGAGGTGGAATAGGAGCCCGAAGACAGACAGACACACACACACAAACGTTGTAGGAACAGTATCTTCCCTTCCACCATCAGATTTCTCAACGGTCCATGAACAAACACCTCACTTTTATTATTTCTGTTTTTGCACCATTTTTAATTGAACTACTTAATATGCAAGATATGCTTACTGTAATTGATTTAGTTAATTATTGTTGTTCCTAGATTATCATGGATTGGATTGTACAGTTGCTGCTTAAATTGGCAAATTTCACGACATATGCTGGTGATATTAAACCTGATTCTAATATACACTTATTTTAATCGTTAGTATTTATAGACTGCACTGTACTGCTGCTGCAAAACAATAAATTTCAGGGCATTTGTCAGTGATAACAAACCTGATTCCAATCCCAGCGATTTCTCAATCTATCCCACCACTTTGCAAGGTTTGTTGACGAGGTCACCCAGTGGCTGTCTCTGCACCTTCTAAAACAGGGACATCTCTCATGCTCCCCATCAATAAGTGAAGCTGTTTTGCATTAAATGTCATCACCCACACACCACTCTACCATCACACCGTACATATCTTTCTGTGAAGTCTCCACAACATTCACTGTAATTGAGATCTGCATCAGCTGTAACCTTGAGTCAGAGTGCTGAAATCTGGGTCATTAACATGCAGTGATCCAATACCACAGTCTGAGCAAACCCCACCTCTCTCCTGCACTGTGGAAAGCAATGATTCACTGCTATCCGTCCTCTTCCTAAGCCCATTTCATACCCAAGCTCATTTTTAATCTCATGGCTTTAGTTTTATTAACAAATCTGTTACGTTATTTCAAACATCTTCTGGAAGTATGGAATATCAAATAATTTAATGGCTTAGCTCCAAAGTGATTCGGCATTGACTTTCATTCACTGGTCTGACCATCCCTTACTGTTTAGCCAGTTGATCTGATTGTCCCACTTAACACTCTATAATGCAAGTATGACAACTGGATGGATAAATTGTACTCAAGTCCAACCTTCCCCTGGGCAATAACCTGCTTCTGACGCTGGTACACCACTGACCTGCAGCCTGAACTGTTCCCTCAAAGTGCTGCATCAGTTATAAAGTTAAGAGTCCAGACAACTATCTTTCTTGGTGCTTCTGACCTCACAAAGACCAGAGAGCTGTAATGGTCAGATGTCTCATGGGTGGTATAACTTATATTAAAACGAGTAAAAGTATTACTGGTCTGAGACATCAGTGATCCCACACCACCTCCTTTCTACAGGAAATTTTCAAAAACTAGGTTCAAACCCGTGAAATGAGACAAATTCTGACAACCATGTAAATCAACTTACTGAGCAAAACCTAGGGTCGAGGTAGAGCAAAGACAGGATATATGGGGGGGGGGGCGGAAAGAGTATGAATATAAGGGGATTAGAATATTAGCACCCAAACCCACGGTCACTATTGCAGATGTAAGTTCAGTCTTCTGGAAGAGGAAGCATCTGGCCTGGATGGTGTCCTTTGATCCTGCACAGATTAGCTGGCGGGGGCATTTGCAGATTTTTTAAAACCTCTCCCTGCTTTAATGCCACTATCATCCCTGTAACGAAGAAAAACAAGGTAATGTTCCTTAACAACTACTACCCGGTGGCTCTGACATCCACCATCACGAAGTGCTTCGAGACGCTGGTCAAGGCACACATCAGCTCCAGGCTCCCAGAGACCCACTGCTATTCGCCTTCCGCTGAAATTGGTCTATGGTGGGGCCCAACTTCTTTGCCCAACACTTACCTCTGGAACATCTGGACGGTAAAGAGACCCATCTTAGACTAATATCTATTGACTACAGCTCTGCTTTTAAACTCATCTCCAGACTCCTAGACCTGGGACTCAACACCTCCCTTGCAACTGGATGTTTGACTTCCTGATCAACAGATCACAATCAGTAATGATAGGCAGCGACACCTCTGTCACAATTATCCTCAAGGTTGTGTCCTCAGCCCCTTACTTTCTCCCTCCAGACTCACAACTGCACGGCAAGATTTGGCTCCAATACCCTGGAAGTGTGCAGATAACACCATCATAGTGGGCTGTAAGTTAGACAATGAGAAGTTGGAACACAGGAAGGAGATAGAGAGGAGAGTGAAGTGGTACCATGTCAACAACGTTCCCCTCAATGCCACCAAACAAAAGAACAGGTCATTGCCTTCAGGAAGGAGTCAGTGTCTGCACGAATAGTGCTGAGATTGAGAGGGCTGAGAGCGCCAAGTTCCCAGAAGTGACGTCACTAATCGTCTGCCCTGGTCCAGCAGAGCTCACCATTGCCTCTACTTCTTTAGACTAAAGAAATTAGTCACTTCTGCTTTGACTCTCACCAGTTTTTTTTAAATCAAAGCATCCACACTGGATGCATCATGGCTTGGTGTGGCAATTGCAGAGTTGTGGTCACAGCTCAGCACATCATAGAGACCAGCTTCTCCTCCATGGACCTTGTCTACACTTCTTAGTGCCTCAGTAAATCAGGCAGCATAATCAAAGATCCCACCCAGCTCTGACATTGTCTATTCTCTCCCTCTCCCATCGGGCAGAAGATACAAAAGCCTGAGAGCGTATACCACTACCACAGCTTCTATCCTTCTGTTATGAGACTACCGCACACTCTTAAATATGATACAAGTGACCTAACAATCTATCTTGTCATTACCTTGAAACTTATTGTCTACCTGTACTGCACTTTCTCTGTAACTGCAACACTTTATTCTGTATTCTGTTGGTCTTACCTTGTACTACCTCAATGCATGGCTACAATGAGCTGATCTGTATGAATAGCATGCAAGACAAAGTTTCACTGTATCTCGACACAAGTGACAATAATAAACCAATTTACCAAATTAAATCAAAAAGTCATGGTAAAGTAACTAGCAGCAATGAACAATGACCTTTTGCCACTACCTGAAGACAGTAAACCACCGGGAATAATGTTTGGGAGATAGCTGCACTAAGATCAGAGTTTAACTGCTAAGCATGGCTCCTTTCCCAGAGTATTTTTTCATGCTCTAATCTCTGGTTTAATTCATTACAAACTCCCAAATCCAGGGTAGGAGGGAGATTACTAAAGAGCAGCTGGGTGGGGAGGGATGTAAAATATACTTATAGTACCCGACCCGCAAAAAAGGCCAGAAGTCATAGACATTACCTCTCAGTCCCTCCGCTCTGATTTAAGCATCGATGTATGGAAATGAATATGCCAATGTCTCCGAATGCAGTACTTTCCACACCATGCTCTGATCGATGAAAGAACCAGAATTTGTTCTCACTTAAAATAAAAGCTACTTGACACGCCCAGTTCAGTTAACCATCTCAAAAATGCAGCTCCACCAGTTTCTTCCACTCCTCCAGATACTTCTGGTCCAATGAGTGCCCTGGCATCTGCAATTCCTGAAATGACGGGGTGGAGCTTTGATCCCCACTTTGGCAAGGGCCGATCAACACCCAGAGCTTCAGCCAGAGCTTGTGCCCTAAAGTCAAAAGGAAAGATGAGTTTCAGTAGTTATGGGCTCAGCCATCACAACTCCCCTGCCAACTTCTCCATGGCTTCACATCCCTCTGAACCCAACCATTTACCATAAGAAAATAAGACATAGGTGCAGAGTTAGGCCATGGCTGATCCTTTTCTCCCTCCTCAGCCCCATTCCCCAGCCTTCTCCCCGTAACATTTGATGCCATGTCTAATCCAGAACCTATCAAGATCTGCCTTAAATACACCCAACAACTTGGCCTCCACAGCTGTCTGCGGTAACAAATTCCACAAATTCACCACCCCTTGGGCTAAAGAAATTTCTCCGCGTCTCTGTTTTAAATGGACGCCCCTCTATACTGTGACTGTGCCCTCTTGTCCTAGACTCCCCCAACTATGGGAAACATTTGCTCTGTCCAGGCCTTTTAACATTCGATAGGTTTCAATGAGATTCTCCCCCCCCCCCGCCACCCAAATCCTTCTACTTCTATATTCCAGCGAGTACAGACCCAGAGCTATCTAACATCCCTCTTATGATAACCCTTTCATTCCCGGAATCATCTTTATGAATCTCCTCTGAACCTTCTCCAATGCCAGCACATCTTTTCTTCGATGCGGAGCCCAAAAGTGTTCACAATACTAAAGGTGAGGTCTCACCAGTGCCTCAGCATCACACCCCTGGCTCTTGTATTCTAGACCTCTTGAAATGAATGCTAACATTGTATTTGCCTCCCTCACCACCGACTCTACATGAACATTAACCTTTAGGGTGTTCTGCACAAGGTCTCCCAAGTCCTTTGCATCTCAAATTTTTGGATTTTCTCCTCATTTAGAAAATAGTCTGCACATTTATTTCTTCTACCAAAGTGCATGACCATGCATTTTCTAATATTATATTTCACTTGCCACTTTTTTGCCCATTCTCCTAATCTAAGTCCCTTCTGCAGCCTACCCATTTCCTCAACACTACCTGCCCCTCCACCTACCTTCATATCATCTGCAAACCTGGCAACAAAGCCATCTATTCCATCATATAAATAACTGAAGTACAGCATAAAAAGGAGGAGGTCCCAACACTGACCCCTGTGGAGCACCACTAGTCACTGGCATCCAACCAGAAAAGGATCCTTCTATTTCCACTCACTGCCTCCTACCAATCAGCAAATGCTCTAACCTTGCCAGTAACTTCCCTATAATACCATGGGCACTTAACTTGGTAAGTAGCCTCATGTGTGGCACCTTGTCAAAGGTCGTCTGAAAGTCCAAATATATAACATCCACTACATCCCTTTTATCCATCCTACTTGTAATCTCCTCAAAGAATTCCAACAAGTTTGTCAGGCAAGGTTTTCTTTTAAAGAAACCATGCTGACTTTGTCTAATTTTGTCCTGCATCACCATAACAATTGACTCCAACATCTTCCCAACTACTGAGGTCAGGCTAACTGGTCTATAATTTCCTTTTTGCTGCCCTCCTCCTTTCTTAAAGAGTGGAACGACATTTGCAATTTTCCAGTCCTCTGGCATCATGCCAGAGTCCAATGATTTTTGAAAGATTATTACTAATGCCTCCACAATCTCTAACACTACTTCTTTCAGAACCCTAGGGTGCAGTTCATCTGGTCCAGGTGACTTGTCTTTTAGGTCTTTCAGCTTTTTGAGCACCTTCTCCCTTGTAATAGTAATTGCACTCACTTCTCTTCCCTCACATCCTTCAACATCTGGCACACTGTTAGTGCCTTCCACCGTGAAGACTGTTGCAAAATACTCATCAATTCATCTGCCATCTCCTTGTCCCCCGTTATTATTTCTCCTGCCTCATTTTCTAGTGGTCCTATATCTACTCTCATCTCTCTTTTTTTTTAAACATACTTGAAAAAGATTTTACTATCCACTTTGACACTACTTGCTAGCTTGCTTTCATATTCATCTTTTTCCTCCTAATGATTCTTTTAGTTGCTCTCTGTAGGTTTTTAAAAGCTTCCCAATCCTTTATCTTACCATTATTTTTTGCTTTGTTGTATGCCCTCTCTTTTGCTTTTACAATAGCTTTGACTTCCCTTGTCAGCCACAACTGTACTATTCTACCATTTGAGTATTCCTTCATTTTTGGAATACACATGTCCTGGACCTTCCTCATTTTTCCCAGAAACGCACGCATCGCTGCTCTGCTGACATCCCTGCCAGCAGCTCCTTCCAATTTACTTTGGCCAACTCCTCTCTCATATCACTGTAATTCCCTTTACTCCACTGAAATACTGCTACATCAGACTTTATTTTCTCCCTATCAAATTTCAAGTTGAACTTGAATCATATTGTGACCACTGCCTCTTACGGGTTCTTTTACCATAAGCTCCCTAATCACCTCTGGCTCCTAACATAACACCCAATCCAATATAGCTGATCCCTAAGAACACTCAATGACAAACTGTTCTAGAAAGCTATCTCTTGGGCATTCAACAAACTCATTCTCTTGAGATCCATTAGCAAACTGATTTTCCCTATCAACCTGCATGTTGAAATCTCCCATAACTATCATAACATTGCCCTTTTGACATGCTTTTACTATTTCCTGTTGTAAACTGTGGTCCACATCCCAGCCACTGTTGGGAGGCCTGTATATAACTGCCATCAGGGTCCTTTTACCCTTGCAGTTTTTTAAATCAACTCACAAGGATTCAAATCTTCCGATCCTATGTCACATCTTTCTACTGATTTGGTGCCATCCTTTACCAACAATGTGTAACCTCGGACATTCAGCTCCCAACTACAACCATCCTTCAGCCATGATTCAGAGATGGCTACAACATCATACCTGACAATCTGTAATAGTGCAACAAGATCATCCACCTTATTTCTTATACTCCGTGCATTGAGATATAACACTTTGTGAGTACTGTATTTGCTAACTTCTTTCATTCTGCATCCCTTTCTGCCCAGCTCTCTAAATACACTTTTCAGGACCTCTTTGCTCTTCCTTGCTATGTCATTGGTACCAATATGTACCAAGACATCTGGCTACTCTCCCTCCCTCTCCAAAATGTTGTGGCCATGATACGAGACATCCCCGACCCTGGCACCTGGGAGGTAACATACCTTTCAGGTATCCTGTTCACGTCCACAGAATCTCCTGTCTGTTCCCCTCACTATCGAGTCCCCTATCATTATCCCCCTTCCCTTCTGGACCATGGACTTATGCTCAACGCCAGTAACCCAGTCTCTGTGGCATTCCCCTGGGAGGTCATCCCCCACAAAAGTATCCAAAGCGGTATACTTATTATTGAGGGGAATGGCCACAGGGGTACTCTGTGCTAACTGCTAACTCACAGTTACATTTCTCCTGACGGTCACCCAGCTACTTGCCTCCTACAACTTAGGAGTGACTACTTCCCTGCAACTCTGATCAATGATCTCCTGACTGTCCCATACAAGTCAAGGGTCATCCAGCTGCTGCTCCAGATCCCTAACATGGTCTTCAAGGAGCTGCAGCTGGATGAACTTCACACAGATGTAGTTCCCTGGGAGACTCTGGATTTTCCAGGACTCCAACAACCAACACAAAGAAGACACAACAGCCATTTACTACACTGGGTACACCAAGAGGGAAAAAAACGTCAGAAATGGATGAGGATCTTAACATCGAGAACTGCTAAGCCTGTCCTGATGGAAGCAGAGAAACAAGGGGCAAATGGGATTCGATACAAGTCAGAGTCCACATCAGAGAGCAGACACACCGAAGATCAGGGTGGGTGGCCAGGTAGGAAACCACTGGAATAATCAAAGTTCAAAGTAAATTTAACTCAACTATAATCAACACACCCCAGGTCAAAGCATTAAACTGGTTGGAATTCCCAAATCAGCTCTCTCCTACGTGGTCTTATCCAATCACCCCAGGCCCGAACACAGACCACACCAGACAATGTGGCAAAGCTCCCTGCACTCCTCTGCCAACTCCAGCAGAAGGCATCCTCAACCCTCCTTCTTCATACCTCAGTGGCCATCAGTGACCATCCCCTTAAAGCTTGAAGGACATTCATGGAGTCACAGAGTACGAGTCAGACGGGTAGAAAGAGAAAGGATGGCCTAAAGCAAAACAAACCAACCAAGTGCTTAAATCTATCATTGTGAACTTGATACTGGTGGCAATATGCATTGCACTTAGTAACAACGGCAAAATATTCCAGCCACTTCACAAGAATCTTATCAAGCAAAAATGGGCATCAACCCATCAAAAAGATTACAGCAAACAATTAAACCTTCTAAAAATCATGATACGTTTATTGATCACATGTACATCGAAGCAGACAGTAAAATATGTCATTTGCCTTCATAGCCAACACACAGGGTGTCCTGGGGGCAACCTACAAATGTTGGCACACACTCCGGTGCTGACATAGCACGTCCACAATGCTCAAAGGTAGTTGGACTTACTTTCTTTAATTTATTTAAAGAGATACATCACAGCACAGGCTCTTCGAGCCCAACAAATCTATGAAAGGTCTTGGGAAACAGAAGAGATAGAGAGATCGACAGCTCTGAGGTGATCCCATGCTAGTCTCCCAATACCCAGCTAGACCCTCAAGTCAGACAATCAAGATAATAGACCTCTAGAAGTGCAGAATACTCAAAACAAAATACACTCTGCGACCACCTTATTAGGTACAGGAACTTTAAAATAACAGCAAAAGGTAAGCAGTGATGATACCTGACATAACAATAAAAATACTTCAAAAATCTTTCTTTTAAAATAAAAGAGCCATCATTCCAAAGAGAACTTGTTAAAGTAGGGGTAGCAATGAGTGGAACAATACGAGTTGGAGATATTTGGATACTCCCAGGTTTACAGAGAGTAGAATGAAGGAGAGTACATTAACAAGTCAAACTTATTGACAATGGGATAACGGATGTGAGACCAGCAGGGGAGAAGTAGTGTTCCAGAAGTTTTGAAAAATTACAAGGATGCTGCCAGGACTAGGGGGCCTGAGTTATAGGTAAATGTTGGTCAGAGCACATCTTTGTTTCTTGGAACGCAGGAGAATGATGTGGGGGTGGGGGTGGGGAGCCTTACAGAAATGCTTACAATTATAAGAAGCACACATAAGGTGGCTGGTAACAGCCTTTTCCATAGGTTAGGGGTGTCCAAAATTAGGGAGCATAGGTTGAAGGTGAGGGGTGAAAGATTTAAAAAGGACCGGAGCAGCAATGCTTTCACACAGAGGGTGGTGAGTATGCGGAACAAGCTGCCAGAGGAGGTGGCTGAGGCAGGTACAGTAGTATCATTTAGGAGACACTTGGATCTGTAGATGGAGGGGCAGGATTTGGAGGGATATGACTAAATCCAGGAAACTGATGAGTTGGAGGGCACCATGGCCAGCTTGGATCCAACACACTGAAGACCCTGTGATGTGCCGTATTGTTCTATGACTCAGTGCATTCAACCCTGTGCTCCAGACCCACTGCTGCCTGTAAGCAGTTGGTACATTCTCCCCGAGTTGCCAGTGCTTCCTCCTGGCATTCCGGTTCCCCTCCACAGTCCAAAGATGTACTGGTTGGTAGGTTAATTGTCCCGTGATTAGGCTAGGGTTAAATTGGGGGATCGCAGGGCAGGAGGGCCCGTAGCTCAATGAGTAAATAAATAAACTCACTGTGCTAGGGAGGGGAGTGATTCAATGGCTCAGAGACTGCCTTCAGTCTTCCCTGTATCTGAGAAAACTTCTGCTCATCCAGATTGGAATCTTAGCCAAGCAAACTGACGGCTTAGAATCGAGTGCTGGGGGTCAGAATCAGGTTTAATATCACCAGTGCATGTTGTGAAATTTGTTAACTCTGGCAGCAGTACATTGAAATATAGAATAAAAAACTGAGTTACAGTAATTATGTATATTAAGTAGTTAAATTCAAATAAGTAGTGCAAAAACAGAAATTTTAAAAAAAGTAGTGAGGTAGTGTTCATGGGTTCAATGTCCATTCAGAAATTGGCTGGCAGAGGGAAAGAAGCTGATCCTGAATCACTGAGTGGGTGCCGTCAGGCTTCTGTACCTCCTTCCTGATGGTAACAGCGTGAAAGGGGCCTGCCTTGGGTGGCTGGGGTCCTTAATGATGGATGCTGCCTTCCTGAAGCACCAGTCCATGAAGATCTCTTGGATACTACGGAGGCTAGTGCCCTTGCTGGAGCTGATTAATTTTCTTACTTCGAGCTTGTGCAATAGCCCCCACTCCCATACCAGACAGTGGTGATCTCCATGGTACACCTGTAGAAGCTTGAGTGTTTTAGGTGACAAACCAAATCTCCTCAAATAGGCGCCATCTTGTTTTCTTTACGGCTGCATCAATATGTTGGGACCAGGTTAGATCCTCAGAGATATTGACACCCAGGAACTTGAAATTGCTCACTCTCTCAGGGTTCCTGATGAGGCAGTGGCTAAAATTCACGGGGACAGCAGAAACCCATAACTGATGCATCGAACAAACTGCAGACCAAGCTGCTGTGAGCTGAGTCAGGATCAGAATCTGCTTCATTCTTACATTATCTACAATAGTCTTCCATTGATCAAGTTCAATAGCTTGTATCCTCGTTCCTCCACAGGAGAGATCCAGAATCTCCATCTTTACTAATAAACCACAGAAACAAGAGCTAAGTGCACTGAAACAGGGGGAAGCCCCACTCCATCATCCAGCTAATCTCATCACCTTCCCAGCCTATCACACAAACGGAGCACCACTCCACAATGAAAGCATTTGGCTGGCGAATCCCCAACACAACCAGCTTCATCTCATTATAGGGAAGATGCAATGGCAATTGAGAGATTCAGGGGGACATCAGTATTGGAGAACGTTGGCCCTGAGAAGCAATTCACTCATGGTTATTTTCTTTGGAATAACGTTCCGAGGAGAGATTTAATCTGCCTGCATAAATTACGAGGGGCTGGAGCAGGGTGAAGGGAAAGTGACCCTGAACAGAGAGGTCAATAATTGGTACAAGTGTGTGGTCAGAGTTGAGGAAATTGGGAGAATGATTAGAGGAATATTGTGTGACCATCCAAGGAGTGGGGCTGTTCCAGGACTTGCTGAAAGCGTGGTGGAAATGGAAATGCCCATCACATTTAGAAAGTGACAAAATAAGCATCTGAAGTGTAGCATGTAATGTCATCGAGTAGAAGGCCAGGCTGTGGGATCAGCTGAATAACTCCATTTTAGTCAGCATGGGCACAATGGCCCACGTGCCTTCCTTCTGTGACGTAGGTTTCTATAAATATGATCCAGCTGTGCTCACATGACTGCAAATTCTCTATCAATCTGAAAACAAACTCCTCTTTCCAAGTAACTCTCCCTTCTGGTTTTGGTGTTTACCACTAATTGCAGTGAAATATGTGCCAAATCTCAGAAGGACAGAGGTCACCCTAGGATAAAACACAAAAGCCAAACTTTTCTTTGAAGAAAATAAGACTGAATTGCTGACATCTCAAGGTCAATGACTGCTTGGAAGGCAAAGATAACAACTGTGTGGCCATGAGCCATGAAAAGGAAGGCTTAAACATTAACCAAGTAATCGTAAACTGGAATCTGAAGCAATCAGCAATCTGCTGCAGGAACTCAGGAGCAGCATGCATGGGAGGAAAAGAAACTGTGGACATTTCGGCACAAAGCCCTGCGTCAGGACTGAGAATGGGGAGGCGAGATGGTCAGCATAGTCCCCTTCTCCTATCTACGCTGAATCCAGAATCAGTTTATTATCACTGACATGCATTGTGAAATATGTTGTTTTGCAGCAGTACAGTGCAATATATAATAAACTGTAAATTATAAAATATTTATAAATTAAGTAGTGCAAAAAGAAAAAAATAAGCAATAGTGAGTACATGGGTTCGTTATCCATTCAGAAATCTGACGGCAGAGGGAAAAAGATGTTGAGTGAGTGGTTTCAGGCTCTACCTCCTCTCTGATGGGGTAGCAATGAGAAGAGGGCATGACCTGGAGGATGTCCAGGGCAACAATATGCTGGCCACCTCATTTCTCCACTGTCACTCCTGATGCAAGGTTTCAACCCAAAACATTGGGGGAAAGAATGAAAACGTCTTGGCAAATCTTAATCCCAATTAAACTCAGAAAAGAGGATTGAGTGACACAGCTAAAGAAAGAAGAGTATCGGTTAGCTCCACAGTCTCAAGTCCAGAATTTAAAACCAGAAGGGAAATTCTCAGAAACACAAGAGATTCTGCAGATGCTGGAAATACAGAGCAACACACGCTGCAGCGGTCTTGAAGACAATTCAATGTGGTGGAGCCGAGGCGAAGCGGTTCAGAAAAGATTGATTTAAGAGCTGAGCTGAATTGCAAAGGTCGGGCACCAGCTGAATTGAGGCAGCAGAGACCGAGGGCACATCAAAGTGGCAGAGAGCGAGGAATAACCTGAGGTTTCGATGATTTAAGCGCTGGCCCAGATTGAAATAGCCAGGGTGCCGGGGTTGGATGCGAGGGACAATCCGATTTGGTGCACTGCTCCACAAGGTTTGCTCGTCTCTGTGCTGGACTGTGGCTGTGGCCTGCAACTGGTGGACTTCTGGATTGGCTGCAGTGACGCCTGGCTTTGTGAGCATCAGCTCTGAATGCTCTTGGCTTGCTTTTGTTGTTTCCATGATTAGTTTTCTTCCCCCCTTTCTTTGCACACTGGGTCTTTGACAGTCTTCCTTTGTTTTTAATGGGTTCTATTGGTTTTGTGGCTGTCTGTAAGGAGATGAATTTCGAGGGTGTATAAAGTATACATACTTTGATAATAAATGTACTGTACTTTGATGCTGCAGCATCTACAGAAAGGAATAGAATCAACATTACGTGCTGAGACCCTTCATCAGAAAGTCTCATGCATCTTGGGTGAATTACAATGAAGTACATTTCTAGGTGATTAACTTCTTCCAGGGAAAACATCAATCAAGAGCCGTTCACTGCCATTGTTGTGTGGGGTTTGTTTGTATGCTTGCCGTGGGATTGAAGCTGCAGCCTGCCAGGTGAATGCATTAACTACTGCGAATATCTACAAGTCAGAACATCTTAAAGAAACCAGTTCAGCACCTGAGGTGGTGACAACAGCACTCTCGCTTCACAAACCAATCTTCAAGTTCTTGTAACATGATTCCTTTACTTCATCAATGCAGGTTTAATCAGTTCAGTCAGTTGTGTGTCCAAACCTCACTGGAGAATCCAGATCCAGTGGAGAAATGGACAATGAAGCAAACTCTACACATAAATGATAGCAATGGTGATGGAGCCTGCCATCCTTCCAAACACAATCCTCAGCAGGTGTTCAAGCCTGCATACTTAATTAAACATGTGTCAGTCCTTGGTCTGGGTTGGTGGTGGCAAAGAAGATCAGGATATCTAATGCTGTGGAAGGGGTATGGAAAGTTGGGAGAGGGTGGTGTGGAAAAAGATGTGGCAGGGGGCAGCGATGGGAAAGGAGGCATCCAAGTCTAGTGGTGTCCTGTCATTGCAGTTTGGAGAATGGGGCCAGAGAACTGTGAAGCAGTTGGCCATTTGGCTCCTTTCAGCTGCTCCTCCATTCAACAAAAATGTGGTTGATCTTGCAGTTCATCATCGCTTTTCTCCCTGATTCTACATCCCACAATTCTCTTAATTTCAAAGGTCTATTGACTTCAGTCCTGAATGACGGCCCTCTTATTCTGAGGCTGTTCTACACACCCCAGACAAGGGAAGCATCATCTCCACATCTACCAGAAAAGAACTTCATGTGTTTTGATAACTCACTTCTCATTCTTCCACACCAAAGATGGTGTAAACTCTTCTCAAGTCAATTCCCCCATTCAAGGGCTCAATCTCAATCTTGTGAGAGTAAAAATGCAGGGCGAAAAGACAGGATCAGCTAATTGAGGAAGTGGGATGGGTGTTTCCACCACTGGTTCATGGAATCAGGCTTGAAATGAGAAACAGGCCATTTAGCACTCCAAATATTTCTTCACTAACACGGTGATGAACTTTTAGAACTCTCTACCCTGGAGTTTCATCACTGATTTCATCAAACAGACCAATACGTTATAGAATAGAGGGAAGGTGATGAAAACAGGTTGCAAGAGATCAGTTGTGATCTTGCTCAATGGCAAAGCTAACTTGAGGAATGAAATGGCCTACTCCTGCACCGATGTTCACTCCAAGGGGAAAAATACTCACTTTACAATTGTGTAGTATGAAAAGAGTTATGCAACTGGATGTCCAGACAATAGTGGCTTGCACTAGTAAAACTGTCCAAGGCAGAATTTGGCACCAAGTCACATACCAATTAACTTAGCAAAAAAGACTTTTTTAAGTTAACTCTCCAGAGGATTAGAGAGGCAGAGAGGTTGAGGAACCGACAGTGGCAATGTGAGCCTAGTTGGGCTTCACACGGAATGCAACTTGATTACAACAGGATCGACTGACGCAACAAGTCAGAGGCTCCCAACCTGAAGTGATAAGTAGATTTTCTCTTCACAAATGTTTCCTGACCTGTTATTTTCTCGTGTTATTTTTAAATATCATATTTCTAGCATTTTTTTTTGTTTCAAACTGAAAGAAGCAGCTCTCTTTCTGCTTCTGAAAACCTAGCACGGGCAATATAAAACAGAAATAAATAAATAAATAAATAAATAAACATAGCCATTGAAATAATGGAGGAAAAGAATTTTAACAAGACGAAGGTCTTGCTCTAAGTAGGACCCGGAATTCAATCGTAAACAAGGTGGGAGAGTGGAAACCTGATTGGATGAGGACTAACCAATCAGGAGGGCTTGACCCTGGGTGTATAAACACTACTAGACCAAACATGCCCAGGCATCATTCCTGATGACAGAGTTTGTCATTGAAATGTCGGTAATAATCACTAATTGTACCCAGCTGGAAGTCTGGGATGGGTTCAATCATCACATACGCTGAGAAACCACTAGACCTTTTTTCTAGCAAGGGGATTTATCAAAGTGTAGAGGGCATTTTCGGAATTAAGTTGTGAACCTCGCTCACAGAACAGAGGCCAGAGGCAGAACTTGAGGGCAGCTGAGAGAGCAGTGGTTCACCTAATAAGAGAGCTTTAATCAGCACTGAACAAACCTTTTAGTTCAAGAACAAGTACTTTTCTTGAAACTTCAGATTAAATGAGACATCTCATAAATGCATGAAATGTTACGCACAAAATGCTGGACAATGGGTTTAATACGGAAAGGCACCCACTCGTCGATGGGGACGAGCGTGGCCACGGGGCCTGGTTCCACACTGTGCATTTCTGTTAAATCTCTGCCAGGCTTGGGTGGAGATAGTGGTGTGAGTGTGTTCCATGCCCACACACTAACCAGCCACAAAGGAAATGGTAGAAAGGAAACAGATATTTCCCTCGTGATCTGCTGGGGAGCTGGAGTGAGCAGTCCGTTCAAGCTTGGTGAAAATGTCCAATGTTACCACCTTGATAAACAGCTCCAGGGTGAATCGAAGGATAACTGACTGAGAAAGCAAGAATTTGTAGACTATGCTCCTCCTAAATGCACTGCAGCCTACTGTGCTTTCAACAATTCCCAGCTGCTACTTTCAAAATCCCTTTATCAAAAGCTCCCAAGGCAATCCCATATCTCAGTACCTTGAGCACCAGTCTCACACAACATCAACTGCCCAAGCCATTCCTGAGTACCCAGCCCCCATTTCACCATCTGCCAATCGAGTTTCTAATCCCCACCCCTGACAATCTAACCTCTCCACTCTCAGCATGAAATGTACCTGCATAAAAAGGAGACATTTCAAACCGAGTTGCAACTAGTAAAAACATACTCTCAACATACACTGAACACTGGAGGAACTCAGTAGGTCAAGCAGCATCTATAGAGTAAACAGTCCATGCTTTGGCCAAGATCCTTGATCAGGACTGGAAAGGAAGTGGGAAGAAGCCAGAATAAGAAGGCAGGAGAAGGGAAAGGATTACAAGCCAGTAAATGATAACGGCAAACTCTTTCAACTCTCTTCTAATAATTGAATGCTCAGATTCTTCAGAAAGCAAACCTGAAAGCCCTGCGACTGAAGGTCAGAGAGACCTTGTCAGAATTAGCATACCACGGGAAGTGTAAACACTTACAATGAGTGTGTACTCTTCAATCGACATTGGCTGCATTCAAGTGATCCTGTCTCTGTATCAGAATGCAGAGGTGGCTCCCTCACCTGCACGGTGCACAAGTGACCCTGTCTCTGTCTCAGACCTGCACAGTGCACAAGGCAGTAAATATCCTGTCACCTTCCAATAGTCTGACCCAAAACCCAGGGACTGAAGCCAGGTGGGCACAGAGTTCATGCCTTCATTACCGTGTGCTCCCTCCCCCACAGCATTCACCAAGAGTACCAGTCTTAATCATTAGCTCATTCACGGAGATAATCTGACACAGGATTAGTGTCAGCTGGCGTGCAGGGCACCCTTACTCTGTAACAGATGCTTCTCGGCCACTTCACATTCACAGGACGTATGGTGGGGGTGGGGAGGGGAGGGGGGAGCAGGAGCAATAAGGACAGGTAAATATGTAGGGCCAGGTTATCAGACAGCCTTACTGTTTGTGCATTTGGATTCCAGACCTCACAATTCCTGTGATTTATAACAGCCACAAGGCTTCATTGTGCAACCTGCAATTGCCAGTACACACAGCAAGTGGAGTTTGGAGCACATTTAGCGACCGACAGCCAAGACTGTCGACTGAGATCCTGGGTACATAGCAGAAATGTCCACTCCCATTTCTCCTCAGCCAGCTTATAAGCAGTGGAATGACAGTCCGTAACGACTGCTCTGCTTTCTCCAGACAAGCAGAGGCTGCTGCTGACCGGGCTGATCGCAGACTCTGCCTGTCATGTCGCCACAACAGTGGTGCTGCAGACATCACAGCTTTTCCAGGTGATGCCCGGATCGTCCCTCCAGTACGATCACTCACAGGAAATACGATCATCACTCTTTTACAGAGATGAAGGTGAAAGGTGAAATATTTAAGGGGAACTTCAACACTCAGAGGGTGGTGAGAGTGTGGAACAGCAGACTGCGTGTTCGATTCAACACTTAAGGGTAGTTTGAACTAGTAAATGGATGGGAGCGGTATGGAGGGTTATGGTCCCGGTGAAGCACAATGGGGCTTGGCAGAATGTTAGTTCAGTACATACTAAATGGGCTGAAGGACCTGTTTCTGTGCTGTAGAGCTCTACAACTCTATAACTCTCCGGCTTTTTGGAATAGACAAAGGGGAACAAAAAGGTCAGAGGTTTTCAAGTAAAGAGCAAGTGTTGTGTGGAACAGCAAGCTGTTGGAGAGCACGGAAGCACTTCGCCAACCGGGATCATCGGATCAACGGCGACAATATGGCAAGTGCAAATGCAGCCAGTTAACTGGGCCTCCTACACAGAGGAGACACTCTTTTTTGCGCGGGCTTTTGCGGGCACATGTTTTTTGTAGCTCCCACATTGCAAGTTGTCCAGCATGTACCATTACCAATATGACTCAGTAAACACATTTAATCACATAAACTCCGTTGCAGTTCTTCATCTGCACAGGTGCATCAATCAGACGGATATCAGGTTTCACAAACATCAACAACTCAGGACCATAGGATGCTGATTATAATAAAGGCTTGATTTCCCACAATGACAAAGATTCTCCTCCTCTACCTTTTACTAATTGTGAACGCCATTGCACAAGTTTGTACGTTCTCCCCATGAACATGTGGGTTTCCTCCCACAGTTAATAGGTTAATTGGTCATTGTAAATTGACCCGTGATTAGGCTAGGGTTAAGTCAATGGGTTACCATAAATTTGCTGATGATACAACCATTGTTGGTAGAATCTCAGATGGTGACGAGAAGGCGTACAGGAGTGAGGTATGCCAATTAGTGGAGTGGTGTCACAGCAACAACCTGGCACACGTCAGTAAGACGAAAGAGCTCGTTGAGGAATTCAGGAAGGGTAAGACGAAGGGACACATACCGATCTTCATAGAGGGATCAGAAGTGCAAAGAGTGAGCAGCTTCAAGTTCCTGGGTGTCAAGATCTCTGAGGATCTAACCTGGTCCCAACATATCAATGCAGTGAAAAAGGCAGCAAGACAGCAGCTATAATTTATTAGGAGTTTGAAGAGATTTGGCATGTCAACAAATACACTCAAAAACTTCTATGGTTGTACCGTGGAGAGCATTCTGACAGGCTGCATCACTGTCTGGTATGGAGGGGCTACTGCACAGGACCGAAAGAAGCTGCAGAAGGTTGTAAATCTAGTCAACTGTTAGGGCCTGTTTCTCCCTGTCTCTCTAAATAATAAAGCATTTTTAAAAACACTGGGCTCATGGTTTGTTCTGCCGGTAGCTAGGTTTGGGGCAGTGTGAAGGGGGTCCCAACTTATCTTAGAAAGCCGTCAGAGAATTCCCTGTACAGGCATTGCAGAGGACAAGTCACAAGAGCATGTTGAGCCCGTGCTGAGCAGATGAAATGTTGCCACCCACCATTGTGCTTGGAGGTGACTGTCTCTTTGAGCCAAGCACACACGTGTAAAAGAAGCCACAACGTGAGGACCTGGGCTCAGAGGGCAAGAACTGTGAACAACAGCTTGGGCAGAATGAGAAGCCACTCCAGAGGAGCAATGGCCACTGCAACGCTAGGTTGAACCCATCCTCTGTGACAGGGACATTGGCTTCATCCGAGTGTACTGTGTGGCACGGCTAGTAGTCCCACTGTGTTTATAGAGCCAGAAATGTTGCTTCAATGCTGAACTCTTGTGATGTCTGTGTGTTCTCCCTGTGACCACGTGGAGGAATCCTGGTTCTCACTTCCTCCAAAATATATGTGGATGAGTATGTGAATTTGCCACTGTGAATTGCTAACGGAATGTGGGGAGGGGATGATGAGAATGAGGATTGGTATAAATGGGTAGCTGATGACAATGCAGTCTCGGCGGCCTGATTCCATGCAGCAAGACTATGGTTTCAGCATGGACTAGATGGGCTGAAGAGCCTGTTTCTGTGCTGTACTCCTATGACTAGGAATAGGATTCACTTCCCTTTCACGTTGGCTATGACAGGCAAAGGCAACACTGGACAGAAATTAGCCAACATCATTCTCAGCCCCTAGCTCCACAAATTGTAGTTTTTGCTGGTACAAGGGAAGGTCCCCGGAAGACAAAGTGTATTTCCAGCTTGCCTGATTTTAAGGCCTCCCACACAGGATGGATGAGGGTGGTACATAGTGGCCACAAACCCTCTGCTCAGGAACATCTGGAGTGCTCCTTCTGCCAAATTGCACAAAGGACATTCTGCTCCGGAGGTGGAGCACATCCCTCTTCACAACGACGCTGACAATGACAAGGTCCTCTGCCACTTCTTTTCCGGAACCCACCCAAACTCAAAAACAAAAATAAGCGCCAACAATACAAGGCAAGTTCTTCAATGCAGTCTTCCATGTGCAAGGAAAATCGTTGGCAAAGTGTAAACACAGCTGCTTGGGAAAGCCACTTAATCTTTGAACTCATTCCATGACTGAATCAGGTCACAGCTGATCTTTGCTCCTCCGCCCATGAAGTCCAAGGCAGCAGCAGCCTGCTGTGATTTTCTCTGCCGCATGCTATCACAATGATGCCGGGCAACGACAAGCTCAAATGCAGAGAACTCCGGGTCAAACTGCCCAAAGGCGCCCTGCTGCTTTGAAAGGGTTTCATTGAGGTAGTGTACAGGAATTATACAGGTGCTCTGCTCCGCATCAGAGATGCTGTTGCCAGGGAAACAGCTTAGGTGCAACACCGAAATACAACAAAAAAAAGGCCAGTCTTGGCAGCAACCAAACCACACCCTAGACACAAGAAACAGAGAAAAAATACCTTCACTCAGGGCCAGAAAAGGCAGGAGGAAGGGAATTCGTAAATAGATTTCTCCTATGGATATACAAGCACGTATTAAACATACAACCCCGCAGCCTCATATAGCCTTGTCATACAATTGTCGAAACGAGTCTGTTCTCTCTGGTGTTCGAGCAAGCAGATGGCAGAAAATTTCTTAAGTTGGATAGACAGGGGACTGAAATCAGACGGTGACACATCCCTCAGCCATTCGCACACCCCGAACAAAATACATGCGGATTTTGATCATCTTCGGCAAGAGGTTAGGTGAGACTGACATCGCTTTTCACGTTTGTTTGATTTTTCTCTGCTGACAATATGTTCTCAGTTTATGCAGCCGCTTTGTCATTTTGGCACCTGGATGCCACTGCAGAGCTACGTACAAGAAGCCGAAGAGAAGGTTCTGCCGGCTCTCTCGCACCCGGTACTTCAGCAAAGGCACGCGGAAACGGTCTCAATGCCATCTGACACAGACACTCAGCCGGTCACGGCAGCCCGCATTCCCTGTGAGAGGTGAGGGGTCAGGGCCAGAGGAAACGCCTGCCCGTACCGAGGGGAGGGAGAAAGTGCAACAATTACCGCCGACAAAGTATTTTTGACGGGGGTGGGGGAGTAGACAATTCCAGCGACTATCTGCCAGGCGGGTGCTTCCCACACCGCCTTACCTCCGGTCAAGCACTTACCGACATCAAAGCTGTAGCCACCCGTCCGCCCACTGCAGTACTCGCAATCCCGGCCCCAGCCCAGTCCAACCCCCGACTCTCCCGGCCGGCCAGTCAACCAGCCAGCCACCCGCACGGTCCTAGAGAGTCGAACCCAGCCTTGTGACTGACAGCCAGCCTCCACCAATCACGTCGAGCATCGGGTGGGAAACCCGCCAATCTGCATCAAGGGCGATGAGAAAAAGGGGGAAAACTTTCATGGATTGGAAATTAAGACATTTTGGGAATGGACGAGTAAGTGACGGTTTAAATTTTCTGTTGCAAGAAATCGTTTTTTTCCCTAAAAGGAACAATACGCCCACAATTGATCTCAAGTTATATGGCAAATCTTTTGACTAAGAGTCAGTGGTAAAGTTTCTAGGTATGTGCCTGGACATAAGGCTAACATGCAATGGTGCGTGTGAATAAAATCCTCGAGAAATGTAAAACGCCTTGAATGTGCTCAGGTGCTTAGTTGGGTGTGACTGGGGTGCGAGCAGGAGCTCACTTAAAACAAATGATCGATTTTAACTTCATCAGTCCACAGGACTTGTTTCCAAAATACATCAGGTTTGTTTAGATAAGCAACACACATCAAAGTTGCTGGTGAACACAGAAGGCCAGGCAGCATCTCTAGGAAGATGTACAGTCGACGTTTCAGGCCAAGACCCTTCGTCAGGAGTGGCGAAGGGTCTGGGCCTGAAATGTCAACTGTACCTCTTCCTAGAGATGCTGCCTGGCCTGCTGCGTTCAGCAGCAACTTTGATGTGTGTTGCTTGAATTTCCAGCATCTGCAGAATTCCTATTGTTTAGGTTTGTTTAGATGTTCCTTTGAACCTTTTGAATAGAATTTTTTGGCCGCAATGAGCAAAGGTATGTTTGGAGAAAAGAGGGTGCAGAATTTCTTGAAAAGAACCCTTCTCCAACTGTTAAGCACGGGGGTGGATCGATCATGCTTTGGGCTTGCGTTGCAGCTAGTGGCACGGGGAACATTTACTGGTAGAGGGAAGAATGAATTCAATTAAATACCAGCAAATTCTGGAAGCAAACATCACACCATCTGTAAAAAAACCGAAGATGAAAAGAGTATGGCTTCTATAACAGAATAATGATCCTAAACACACCTCAAAATCCACAATGGATTACCTCAAGAGGCGCAAGCTGAAGGTTTTGCCATGGTTTTCACAGTCCCCTGACCTAAACATCATCGAGAATCTGTAGATAGGCCTCAAAAGAGCAGTGCATGCAGACGGCCCAAGAATCTCACAGAACTAGAAGCCTTTTGCAAGGAAGAATGGGTGAAAATCCCCCAAACAAGAATTGACAGACTCTTAGTTGGCTACAAAAAGCATTTACAAGCTGTGATACTTGCCAAAGGGGGTGTTACTAAGTACTGTCATGCAAGGTGCCCAATCTTTTGCTTCTGGTCCTTTTCCTTTTTTGTTATTTTGAAACTGTAAAAGATGGAAATAAAAAAGTTTTCTTGCTTAAGATATTAAAGAAATGTGTCATCTTTAACTTTATGCCTTTTGGAAATCAGTTCATCTTTTACTCAAACAACAGGAATTCTGCAGATGCTGGAAATTCAAGCAACATCATTCAAAGTTGCTGGTGAACACAGCAGGCCAAGCAGCATCTATAGGAAGAGGCGCAGTCGACGTTTCAGGCCGAGACCCTTCGTCAGGACTAACTGAAGGAAGAGTGAGTAAGGGATTTGAAAGCTGGAGGGGGAGGGGGAGATGCAAAATGATAGGAGAAGACAGGAGGGGGAGGGATAGAGCCGAGAGCTGGACAGGTGATAGGCAAAAGGGGATACGAGAGGATCATGGGACAGGAGGTCCGGGAAGAAAGACAAGGGGGGGGTGACCCAGAGGATGGGCAAGAGGTATATTCAGAGGGACAGAGGGAGAAAAAGGAGAGTGAGAGAAAGAATGTGTGCATAAAAATGAGTAACAGATGGGGTACGAGGGGGAGGTGGGGCCTTAGCGGAAGTTAGAGAAGTCGATGTTCATGCCATCAGGTTGGAGGCTACCCAGACGGAATATAAGGTGTTGTTCCTCCAACCTGAGTGTGGCTTCATCTTTACAGTAGAGGAGGCCATGGATAGACATGTCAGAATGGGAATGGGATGTGGAATTAAAATGTGTGGCCACTGGGAGATCCTGCTTTCTCTGGCGGACAGAGCGTAGATGTTCAGCAAAGCGGTCTCCCAGTCTGCGTCGGGTCTCACCAATATATAAAAGGCCACATCGGGAGCACCGGACGCAGTATATCACCCCAGTCGACTCACAGGTGAAGTGATGCCTCACCTGGAAGGACTGTCTGGGGCCCTGAATGGTGGTAAGGGAGGAAGTATAAGGGCATGTGTAGCACTTGTTCCGCTTACACGGATAAGTGCCAGGAGGGAGATCAGTGGGGAGGGATGGGGGGGACGAATGGACAAGGGAGTTGTGTAGGGAGCGATCCCTGCGGAATGCAGAGAGAGTGGGGGAAGGGAAAGATGTGCTTAGTGGTGGGATCCCGTTGGAGGTGGCGGAGCACCAGGCCATTGTCTCCCACACTATCACCGACTTTATCCGCTCAGGGGATCTCCCATCCACTGCTACCAACCTTACAGTTCCCACACCCCGCACTTCCCGTTTCTACCTCCTACCCAAGATCCACAAACCTGCCTGTCCTGGCCGACCTATTGTCTCAGCTTGCTCCTGCCCCACCGAACTCGTTTCTGCAAACCTCGACACTGTTTTATCACCCCTTGTTCAATCCCTTCCGACCTATGTTCGTGACACTTCTCACGCTCTTAAACTTTTCGATGATTTTAAGTTCCCTGGCCCCCACCGCTTTATTTTCACCATGGATGTCCAGTCCTTATATACTTCCATCCCCCATCAGGAAGGTCTCAAAGCTCTATGCTTCTTTTTGGATTCCAGACCTAATCAGTTCCCCTCTACCACCACTCTGCTCCGTCTAGCGGAATTAGTCCTTACTCTTAATAATTTCTCCTTTTGCTCCTCCCATTTCCTCCAAACTAAAGGTGTAGCTATGGGCACCCGTATGGGTCCTAGCTATGCCTGCCTTTTTGTTGGGTTTGTGGAACAATCTATGTTCCGTGCCTATTCTGGTATCTGTCCCCCACTTTTCCTTCGCTACATCGACGACTGCATTGGCGCTGCTTCCTGCACGCATGCAGAACTCGTTGACTTTATTAACTTTGCCTCCAACTTTCACCCTGCCCTCAAGTTTACCTGGTCCATTTCCGACACCTCCCTCCCCTTTCTAGATCTTTCTGTCTCTGTCTCTGGAGACAGCTTATCCACTGATGTCTACTATAAGCGTACTGACTCTCACAGCTATCTGGACTATTCCTCTTCTCACCCTGTCTCTTGCAAAAACGCCATCCCCTTCTCGCAATTCCTCCGTCTCCGCCGCATCTGCTCTCAGGATGAGGCTTTTCATTCTAGGACGAGGGAGATGTCTTCATTTTTTAAAGAAAGGGGCTTCCCTTCCTCCACTATCAACTCTGCTCTTAAACGCATCTCCCCCATTTCACGTACATCTGCTCTCACTCCATCCTCCCACCACCCCACTAGGAATAGGGTTCCCCTGGTCCTCACCTACCACCCCACCAGCCTCCGGGTCCAACATATTATTCTCCGTAATTTCCGCCACCTCCAACGGGATCCCACCACTAAGCACATCTTTCCCTCCCCCCCCCTGCATTCCGCAGGGATCGATCCCTACACAATTCCCTTGTCCATTCGTCCCCCCCATCCCTCCCCACTGATCTCCCTCCTGGCACTTATCCGTGTAAGTGGAACAAGTGCTACACATGCCCTTACACTTCCTCCCTTACCACCATTCAGGGCCCCAAACAGTCCTTCCAGGTGAGGCATCACTTCACCTGTGAGTCGACTGGGGTGATATACTGCGTCCGGTGCTCCCGATGTGGCCTTTTATATATTGGTGAGACCCGACGCAGACTGGGAGACCGCTTTGCTGAACATCTACGCTCTGTCCGCCAGGGAAAGCAGGATCTCCCAGTGGCCACACATTTTAATTCTACATCCCATTCCCATTCTGACATGTCTATCCACGGCCTCCTCTACTGTAAAGATGAAGCCACACTCAGGTTGGAGGAACAACACCTTATATTCCGTCTGGGTAGCCTCCAACCTGATGGCATGAACATCGACTTCTCTAACTTCCGCTAAGGCCCCACCTCCCCCTCATACCCCATCTGTTACTCATTTTTATGCACACATTCTTTCTCTCACTCTCCTTTTTCTCCCTCTGTCCCTCTGAATATACCTCTTGCCCATCCTCTGGGTCACCCCCCCCCTTGTCTTTCTTCCCGGACCTCCTGTCCCATGATCCTCTCGTATCCCCTTTTGCCTATCACCTGTCCAGCTCTCGGCTCTATCCCTCCCCCTCCTGTCTTCTCCTATCATTTTGCATCTCCCCCTCCCCCTCCAGCTTTCAAATCCCTTACTCACTCTTCCTTCAGTTAGTCCTGACGAAGGGTCTCGGCCTGAAACGTCGACTGCGCCTCTTCCTATAGATGCTGCTTGGCCTGCTGCGTTCACCAGCAACTTTGATGTATGTTGCTCATCTTTTACTCGTTTAGCTATTCACAGTAACAGAAATTTTGACCAGGGGTTCCCAAACTTTTGCATGCCACTGTATTGATTCAGCTATATAGAAGACAAGGCAGCAGCTATATTTCATTAGGAGTTTGAGTAGATTTGGCTGTCAACAAAAACACTGGAAAATTTCCACATATGTACCGTGGAGAGCATTCTGACTGGCTGCATCACTGTTTGGTATGGGAAGGGGTTAGCTACTGTACAAGATCAAAATAAGTTGAAGAAACTTGTAAAATTAGTCACCTTTATCTTGGGTACTAGCTCCGTAGTATCCAAGACATCTTCAAGGAGAGGTGCCTTAGGAAGGTGACATCCATTACTTAGGACCCCCATCACCCAGGACATGCTCTCTTCACACTATTACCTTCGGGAAGGAGGTACAGAAGCCTGAAGGCACACACTCAGTGATTCAGGAACAGCTTCTTCCCCTCTGTCATCCTATTTCTGAACAGACATTGAACCCATGAACACTACCTCACTACTTTTTTTCTGTTTTTTTTAACTTAACTATTTAATAGACATATACTTAATGTAACTCCATTTTTCTCTATATTTATTTGTCATGTATTTCATTGTACTGCAGCCTGAAGTTGACAAATCTCACAACATATGCCTGCAATATTAAATCTGATTCTAATTGCTTAATTCAGATTTTTATAGATGTGTTGGTTCTGGGTCAGCTTCACCAGTGATCTTAAAGTCCTGAGAAAAAAATTCAAGCTCAGGCATTGAGATTATGCTGTGCTGCTATCAAACCATCCCCAATTTTGGCATTACTGGTAGAAATGGGTGAAATACCTTTGCACCTACGCAGGTTACACTTAGCAATGGTTTATTGGATTAATGTAAGAGGACCAATATTATATAATTATATAATCCAAGGAAGGCAACGGGCCCATCCCTCAACGTCAGCAAGACGAAAGACTTGGTTGTTGACTTCAGAAGGAATAGCGGACCGCAGGACTCAATTTACATCGGTGGTGCGCAAGTGGAACAGGTCAAAAGCTTTAAGTTCCTCGAGGTCAATATCACAAATGACCTGACTTTGTCCAACCAAGCAGAGTCCACTGCCAAGAGGGCCCACCAGCGCCTTTACTTCCTGCAAAAGCTAAAGAAATTTGGCCTGTCCCCTAAAACCCTCACTAATTTTTATAGATGCACCGCAGAAAGCATTCTTCTAGGGTGCATCACAACCTGTTATGGAAGTTGTCCTGTCCAAGACCGGAAGAAGCTGCAGAAGATCGTGAACACAGCGCAGCACATCACACAAACCAATCCTCCGTCCGTGGACTCACTTTGCACCGCATGCTGTTGGAGCAGTGCTGCCAGGATAATCAAGGACACGACCCACCCAGCCAACACACTTTTTGTCCCTCTTCCCTCCAAGAGAAGGCTCAGGAGCTTGAAGACTCGTACGGCCAGATTTAGGAACAGCTTCTTTCCAACTGTGATAAGACTGCTGAACAGATCCTGACTCGGATCTGGGCCATACCCTTCAAATATCTGGATCTGCCTCTCAGTTTTTTTTCACTACCTTACTTTCCATTTTCTATTTTATATTTATGATTTATAATTTAAATTTTTAATATTTACTATCAATTTGTACTCTAGGGAGCAGGAAGCGCAGAATCAAATACTGCTGTGATGATTGTACATTCTAGTATCAATTGTTTGGCGACAATAAAGTATAAAGTATAATATTGTTAGTCAACCAATATTGGCAACACTAGCAGAGTGCTGGGGGCACTGTATTCATAATGTCTTCAGTTTTGGCTGGCTGGAAAATGAATGGGCACAAAATCTTGGGTTGTTTAATGTGAATTATGGTCCCACTCCTCCATGGTTTTTCCCTTTGCCTGGGGTTGATTTAAGTCTTCAAGAAAAGATCACGATGAAGATTGATCAATGGCACAAGAAGTTCATTAATATATGCAAGGCGGATGTTATGGCTTCCTACATATCTACACAAAAGGTCATTCATGTGTTTCTCTTTACGTTCCAAAGTTTCAGGTGATTACTAAGAAAAGATTATTCGACAAAGTGCCAGTATTTACATCTGAGATGGTTGTTATCATTTTTGTCTTGGAATGAGTCAAAGAATTTCAGGATGTATATGTTGTATGGGAGATGGGGGCTAAAAGAATGGAAGAAGTTATACTTACACATTTATGTATTGGACGTACTAGGTTGAATAATTTCTTGTTCAGAATTAATATGCATGATACAGGCATCTGTATGGAGTGCATTTGTCAAGAAATAATGCAAGAAATTGTTTGAATGCAGTTCCTATGAGGTGCAAAGGAAACATGTAATTGCTAAATTGAGATCCTTGGGACAGACACAGTTTAACATGGATAGTTTGTTTGGATAACACTGCCATCATAATGTATACAAGAGAAATATTTGACTTTCAGAAAAGCATTAGAATTTTTGCTATTGTTTGAATTTTTTTGTGTGGGGGGCAGGGTGGAATTTAGTGAGTGTATACATCCTTTCTTTTTACTCCACACTCCGAATTGGTAGACGTTGGTAATGCACCTTGGGGTGGTCTAACAACCACCATTAAACTTTACAAGAAGAAAAAGAAGAAGAAATGGATGAGTAAATGCAAGGGTAAAAGGTGACAGACACTGGGCTAAAGGTTATTGGGAAGAACTATGAGTACGAGAGATGTACAAGGGATACAAAGCAAATATAAATTGTGAATGTAGTGCAAAATGGACTGGAAAAAAACAAAGCGATAGGGGGGTGCATAGCAAGTGGAAGGGCATTGGTGAGGAAATATAAAACTGCTGAGGTTAAAGCCAAGGTAGGATTTATGAAGCAAAGTAATCCATGTCCAAAAGTCAATAGGATACGTGGTACAAGTGAAATTGAGTTACAGGAGAATGCATTGCTAGGAGGCTGAGGAGTGGGTGAATAAAAGGGTGAGTTCTTCTCTTTCTCCTCCTAAGGTAAGAATACAGTATTACATATCATATCTTTCTCTAAGTGTTAATTGATGTCTCCCTCTCTGATTCATACACTCCCATGATATCAATATTGTAATATTCCTCTCCTATCTTAGTCCCCCTACAAATGACATTTTAAAATTAAAAGAGTCAATGATTGCTGTTAGCAGCCTTGCACTTACTGTGGTTATTGAGTCGGATGAAACTGACTATTGAAACACAATTATTATTCAATATTATTTATCATCAGCAGTAAGTGATCTAAAACAGCAATAAAACTAGCATAACTTCTACCTGATCTTGTTTCAATTTTTTTTAAAGGGACAGCCATAGCTAGACAACTAACCCATTCCATAAAATTGCCAAATTCAATTATCTGATGTAAACCAGAGATTTGACCGGTAACAGACCTCATTTGGAAAGTTCTTCTGCTCTGTTCTGTAACTGCAATGTGTACACTGTGTGAAGCCTGAGCAATTCATTTATCAGTAACCTGTGGACAGGAGAGGAAGAGAAACGTGTTGCTGAATATCTTCCCCTTGTCCCACACTACTGTACTTAGTGAGAGCTCAGAACAAAGCCCTCAACTAACTGGTAAAGGGGAGATTAGTTCTGTCTTTCTATATCTCTGTGATCCAGTCCATGCCTTTTTTCTATGTATGATCAATATAGAATTTGATACAGGATGAATGCAAGAACTCTCATCTAACCTCAATATTGTGAGCAGTGGCTGCCCAGCTCACAACAATCAATGGGGTGGGATTGGGGATGAAGCAATATTTTTTAAACTAGAAAGATCTTTGGTCTGAACAGTATTCAGCTAATTTTATCTTGATTTTACAAGCACATTATAAATTGCATTGCTTCCACATGGCACTGAGAAGAATGATAAAACATGCACAAGAACTTGATTAGCCCAAAAAATATATTAAAAATATTTAGACAACGTCTTTTTTTAGCAACACCCACAACATGCTGGAGGAATTCAGCAGGTCAGGCAGCATCTATAGAAATGAATTAACATCAGATGCTTCGGGCTGAGACCTCTTCTTTTAGTTATTTATCTCATTGGTATTAAATTAGATTCTAGAATCTACAAAATATTATGTTATTAGTACAGTCAATTATTACTGCGTTATAATACAGGAATATACTTGAAGAACAGCAACCACCCATTTAAAGAATATTCCACTGTCTCAACGTGAAGTGATAGGCAGGTGAGAATTTTTTTTAACTGGAAGGAGAAATCAACATTCATCCCATCAGGTTGGAGCAATATAAGGTATTTCTCATCTGTCCTGAAGGTGGCCTCATCTTAGCACAAGAGGAGACCATGGACTGACACAATGGAACAGGAACGGGAATAAGAGTTAAAATGTTTGGCCACCAGGAGGTTCCACTTCTGGCAGATGCAACAGAGGTGTTCGATGAAACGGTCCCCCAATTTACGACGGGTGTCACCAATGGAGCCGCATTGGGAGCACTGGATACAGTAGACTACACCAGCAAATTCACAGGTGAAGTGTTGCCTCACCTGGACTGTTTGGGGTCCTGAATAGGGGTGAGGGAGGAAGTGAATGGACAGGGATAGCTCTTTAGCTGCTTGCAGGGATAAGTGCTGTGAGGAAGATTAGCGGGGAGGGATGAATAGGCAGGAGAATCATGGAGTGATTCCTGCGGAATGTGGAGAGTTGCAGGGGAGGGGGTAGTGAGGTAAAGATGTGTTCTTATCTGTTAGAATTGGCTACTGTTCCCTTTATCATAAATATCTTTCCTCATGGACTTGACAGGTAATTTACCGAAATGTTACAGGGACTAAGACAAAATCTTGATTCGAGGAACATTGGGAACTGCTGTAATCCATCAGAAATGCTTAATTGTAATTAATGATAGTTCCACTCACCCTTTGCCATTTTGGATTGTGTTTGTGGTGGAGAGCAGAAAAACACAATGTAATTATTAATTTCCCTTTTAGTGACCTGACAGTGGAGGGACCAAGGACAATGAAAATGAGTTGTGGCAGGTATGTTAGTATTCTTTGAAACAATGGGGAGAAGTACTCTTTCCTGCCTCACTGAGCTTTCCCAGTTCATTATGGGAACGTACTCGGAGACAAATCATAAAATTCCAGTTTGCAGTGGAGCTGCAATTTTCTTGCTCCTGAAAGGGAAAACTAACATGGAACCTCTGGAAAAGGTAAGAACATCTAGATTGAACATCTGATTCTGATTCTGAATGGTAACAGTTTTATTAATTTTAATTAGCTACAAACAACTGAGACATTGATTGAAAATTATTCGATGATGATACACATGTGGCATTATGCCCGCACTATCAATAGTGCCTGTGCATGAATTGCAGATGCTAGTGTAAACTGTTCTTTGGACATTCGTCAATGTGGAGTGCGGTGGCGTGTTTTATATGTTCCAGGTTCAAAGTTAATTTATTATCAATGTACATATATGTCACCATTTACCACTCTGAGATTCATTTTCTTGTGTACATACTCAGTAAATCCAAGAAAAATAATAGAATCTGTGAAAGTCTGTACCCAAAAGGAAGGACAACAAATGTGCAAAAGACAGCAAACTGTGCAGATACAAAAGGAAAAAAGGAAATAATAAATAAATAAATAAGCAAGCAAGCAATCAGTATTGAAAATATGAGATGAAGAGCCCATGAAAGTGAGTCCATAGGTTGTGGAAACAGTTCAGTGATGGGCTGAGTGAAGTTATCCCCACTGCTTAAAGAGTCTAATGGATGAGGGCTAATAACTATTCCTGAACCTGAGGCTCCTGCACCTTCTTCCTGATGGCAGCAGTGAGAAGAAAGCATAGCCAAGGTCGTGGGAGTCTTTGATGATGGATGCTGCTTTCCTTCAACAGTGCCTCATGTAGATGTGTCATTGGTGGGGAGGCTTTGCCCACAATGAACTGGGCTGTATCCACTACATTGTTTTTTAGGATTTTCCATTCACAGGCATTAGTGTTTCCATACCAGGCCGTGATACAACCAGTCAATATGTTTACTCCCCACCACACATCTACAGAAGTCTGCTAAAGTTTCAGATGTCATGCCAAATCTTTGCAAACTTCTAAGGCAGTAGAGGCTTTGTAATTGCACCCACGTGCTCTGATCCCCTGATGAGGACTGGCTCATGGACCTCTGGTTTCCTCCTCCTGAGGTCACTTGTCTGCTCCTTGGTCTTGTTGACATTGAGTGAGGGGTTGTTGTGGCACCACTCAGCCAGACTTTCAATCTCGCTCCCCCCCCCCATATGCTGATTTATCGCCACATTTAACTTGGCCAATGACAGTGGCATCATCAGCAAATGTATTGGAACTGTGCTTAGCCTCACAGTCATAAGTATAAAGTGAGTAGAGCAAGGAGCTAAGTACACAGCCTTGTGGTGCACCTGTACTGATGGAGATTGTGGAGGAGATGTTGCCAATCCAAACTGACTGGGGTCTGCAGGTGAGGAAATTGAGGATCTAATTACACGAGAAAGTATTGAGGACAAGGTCTTGAACACTTATTGATTAGTTTTGGTGAGATAATAGTATTGAATGCCATGCTCTAGTCAATGAAGAGAATTCTGATGCGTGCATATTTACTGTCCAGGATTGAGTGAACAGCCAATAAGATGGCATCTGCTGTGGACCTGTTGTGCCGGTGGGTAAATTGGAGCCATCCTGAGAAGCAACTTGGATCCGCTCCAATTTTCCCACTGTAGTTGATACGTTTTATCACTCAACACTCAAAGCACTTCATCATTGTGTAATTGACACTAGATGATAATCATTGAGGCAGATTATCATGTTCTTCTTAGGCACTGGTATAATTGAAGCCTGCCTGAAGCAGGTGGTACCTCAGGCTGTTAAGTGAGAGGTTAAAGATCTCAGTGAACTGCACAGGTCTTTAGTACTTGGCCAGATATCCCATCTGGGTCGGATGCTTTCCATGGGTTAACCTGCCTGAAGGCAGCTCTCACATTGGCCTCAGAGACTGAAATCGCAAGATCATCGGTGGCTGTGGGAGTTTGTGAAGGTTCCTCCATGTTTTGTCAGTTAAAGTCAGCGTAGAAGGTATTGAGCTCATCTATGAGCGAAGCCTTGTTGTCACCTATGTCGCTTGGTTTCACTTTATACGAGTTGATGGTACTGAAGCCCTGTTTATGTTTACGTTAATGTTGCTGTTTAGTACATGTGAGTCATATTTATGAAGAGCTTCGTAGGTAATTAGGTTCTGAGTACTTTTTAACTGCCAACACCATGGACAAGACCTGTACCTGTCTCCCTTTGATGTGTATGGCATATCTGCGGTGCAATATGTATATCTGAATGCGGATAAGGTAATTGAAGTGAAATGTCCAAGTATATGAATTGTTTTTATGAATATATCCATTGATGAATCAGATTTAGAAGTGGCTTTATATGAGGTGCAAAGGTCAGATGTGATGTATGTGTTCATAAGTGTATTTTTAGGGTCTCCTTTACACAGACACAGGTAGTTTTACATGGTAAAATATGTAACCGTTTTAGCAACTGCAGAAGACGTTTGTGTTGGGTTTCCCCTAATAGATTTAGCACTAACCAACACCTAAAACAGATTATGCTGTGTGTCTCCAAATTGTGACAGCCACTACACTTCAAAAATTTCTTAATTAACTGTAAAGCACTTCGGTTCATCCTGAGATGTGAAATATACTGAATAAATGCAGCTGTTTTTTTTAAAGATGCAAATCACTGTGAGCCTAATTCTTAACAACTTATGAAGCTCACTCTTAACTGCTACTTTTAACAAAACAAAATGTAAGTCCAAAGCAGTATCACTTTTCTGACTTTTCTTCTTCATCTGGAACCTCCACGGACAGAATTTGTTCCTTTAACCCATCACGTGAAGGAGACATCTTGATCGAGACAGAGGAATCCATTGTTTCTGAAATGACCTCATCATCGTCATCATCAACGTCCTCCGGCATTTTTACCAAAACAGGTGACCGGTGATGAACAGGAGAGGGAGGAGGTTGTGGGATAGGCTAGACAGTGGGGAGGAAAGAGGTGCAAGAAAGAGAAAAAAAGCAATGATATGACCAGCATAGATAACACATTACCTATTTCTCATCTCCTATTCGGAGATCTAGTATTCAATTAGGGAATGAGACAGGGCAGGTGACAGAAGTTAGTGTAGGAGAACACTTTGCATCTAATGCTCATAATGACATTAGTTTCAAAGTAATTATGGAAAAAGATAGGTCAGGTCCTCGGGTTGAGACTCTAATTTGGAGAAAGGCCAATTCTAATGGTATCAGAATGGATCTGGGAAGAGTTAATTGGGACAAGCTGTTTTCTGGCAAAGGTCTACTTGGTAAGTGAGAGGCTTTCAAAAGTGAAATTTTGGGAGTATAGAATTTGTATGTCCCTGTCAGAATAAAAGGCAAGGATAACAGCTTTGGGGAACCTTGGGGCCGTGGTTAAGAAAAATAAGGTATGGACAGGCAGGAGCAATCGAAGTATTTGAGTATAAGAAATCCAAGAAAACGCTTAATAAGAAAATCAGGATGGCTAAAAGAAGGCATGAGGTTACTCTAGCAGACAACATGAAGGAGAATCCTAAGGGCTTCTACAGATATACTGTATTAAGAGCAAAAGAATAACAAGGGACAAACTGGTCCTCTGGAAGATCAGAGTGGTAAGGATAGGTCTCACAAGGTGAGCAGCAGGGCACTGAGGAGTGTGGTAGAACGGAGGGATCTGGGAATCAGGTAGATAGGGTTGTAAAGAAAACTTTTGGCATGTTGACTTTTAAATCAATGTATTGAGTACAGGAGTTGGGATGTTATGTTGAAATTGTACAAGATGTTGGTGAGGCCTAATTTGGAGCATCGTGTCCAGGTTTGGTCAATTACCTGCAGGAAAGATATAAATAAGGTTGAAAGAGTGCAGAGAAAATTTACAAGGATGTAGTGGTGCTTGAGGACCTGAGTTATAGGGAAAGGATGAACAGGTTAGAACTTTATTCCTGGAGTGTAGAAGATTGTGGGGAGATGTGATAGAAGTATACAAAATTATGAGGGGAATAGATGGGGTAAATGTAAGCAGGCTTTTTCCACTGAGGATGGGTGAGACTAGAACCTTGGGTCATGGGTGAAAGGTGAGAAGTTTAAGGGGAACATGGGTGGGACTTCTTCACTCAGAGGTTGGTGAGAGTGTGGAATGAGCTGCCTGTGCAAGTGGTTGATGCAGGGTTGATTTCAGCACTTAAGGGAGATTTGGTTAGGTACGTGGATAGAAAGGGTATGGAGGGCTATGGTTCAGGTGCAGGCTGATGGGACTAGACAGATTAATGGACCCGCATGGACTAGATGGGCTGAAGGGCCTGTTTCTGTGCTGTAGTATTCTGTGACTCTATGAATCTAGACAAGCAAGTACAACTGTTACAAGGGACACGTTTTCACACAGGATATTCGGGCATGAAGCGCTTGAGGGCGGCATGCATTAAAATTGATGACCCTTCCATTTTCCCTCCTGAACACTTACTTTCTTGAGAAGTTTCATTGTTTTGTGAGTTTATGGATGCAGATCACACTTTACCTTAGTACAATGGAGGGCTATGTAGGAGGGAAGGGTTAGAATGGTTGAAAGGTCAGTACAACGTTGTGAGCTGAAGGGCTTGTACTGTGTTGTAGTGTTCTATGTTCTATCCACTTAGATTGGAAAATGCAGCATGGCTAGAAAGCAGAGCATATTAAGATATCCCTTCTTTGAGGTTCACTTCAGGTTAAGGGAACTAGCGATCAGGTTACTGTTTTTGCATAGAAAGCTGATGGCCCCCTGTCATTGTTGCCACTGGTTTTTGGGAGGAGCAGCATGTAAATGGTTGCTACTTGTAAGTGAATTGACAGGATGGGAGAGGTTTAAACTCAAAAATGCAAACAAAATGAAGTCAGATCAAAATGCAGAGTATTCATGCATACTCCAATTGACCAGCACATATGGAGTTGCAGTTAACGACAGAAACAGATATCATTTCAGGTCAGTGACCTTAGCTATTATATCTTTTTCTCTCTCTATAGATGGTGTCTGGTCAACTAAGTCTATCTGCAGTATTTCTGTTTCATTTCAGTTTACCAGTATCTACAATAATTTGATTTTGAAAAATCCTGAATAGTTTTTCAAATAGGGTCATTTTTGTACATAACCTTTACCCACATTTCCCCTTATTTTCCTCACTAACTTACCACTCTGGCCTCTCATATTTCTGCATTCTATATAATGCAAATCATATACTCTCCACATATCTGGTTGAGATCAGCCCCCAACAACATTCGTGCGCTCAACACCATTCAGAACAAAGCTGACTGCTTCACTGGCAGCACATCCACCGTTCTAAACATTTGCTCCCTCCACCACCAGCTCACTGTAGCTGCTCTGTGCTGTGTGCATCTACAAAATGTTCTGCAGTTACCTGGCAAAGTCTACTTCAAAAGGATGTCTTAAGCCTGCAGCTCATGCCACCAAGGACAGTGAATGACTGGGAACATCACCAACAGCAGTGCCCCTCTGAGTCACACACAATCCTTGTTTGAAAAATATATCACTGTTTCTTCAACTTTGTTGGTTCTAAACCCAAAACTTTCCGGACAATAACATTGTGAGAGTAGTTTAACTGGGCACCAGCACTTCAAGAAGGCAGATCAGGAAGGGTTTTAAGGTAATCTAATTTGGTTTTATGCTTAGATGCCACAAGTGAATATTTTTTTTTAATTCTCCTGGGTCCTTGATGATACAAGTTTGGACCATTTCCCTGATTGTTTTTCTAGTATTGGACAACAGATTTCTCCATAAGCCCTGCATCATTACAAAAGTATGGGCTCAGAGAAGGCAATAACCTTGTGGCAGTATCTTGCACGGTTAGAGAAGGTGGCACATCATCACTTCTCAAAGGTAACTAGGCGTTGGCAATTAAACTGCTCCTGTGAGTCATGCCCATGACATGAAAAGTGAATAAAGGAGTAAATAAACAGGGTTACATGGGATGAGGAGTGGGGTAAACAATGGCCTTTGCTACAAATGACTGACTTGACAGCTCCATGTTTGCCGGTCAGAAGCCATACCAGCCAAACTGACTGCGAAATGCAGCTTACCTTTCCCAAAGGGCACAGCTGACATTGTTACTATAACAATCCAACATCTTCTTGGTTACTGGCAATTGTGCCAGCTTTTTGTTTACATCATTTTAAAACCTGAATTCCAGTTCTCATTCTATTTTCGTAGGATTGGAACTCGTGGGCCCTGACTTACAGCAACATAAATATTACACTACCATATCAGGCAGGGTAATTTCTTCAGTTCTATTAGCAAGTTCCTCTCTGTTAGTAGAATGCTGTCAGTGCTGACGCAAAGAGACACTTCACTCTAGTTTGTGTTTTTACTATGTTTTTCATCAGGATGAAGTTCCTTTTGTTGGAATGTGGCATTGAATTTTGCAGTCCCAGAACTCCATTTTTATGTGTGTTGCTTAAAATTCCAGCACCTGCAGATTTCCTCGTGTTTGTGTTGTTGTTTTCTTACTGGGGCTTGACACAGGGAGATCAAGGCATTGCTACTGCTGGGTGATGGGGTGGATAGATGGTATGGGTGAAACTGTTTACAGCTGTGGCATGAAACCAGGTTCATAATGAACTGGGATTATCACAGGCAGCAATTCATCAGGAGCCCATTTTGTTTACTGATGGAGACTAGATTAATTCCCACTCTCTCAGTTTTGCTTGGACATAAACGATGGAAAATAATCAGACAGCATTCTTCCATGGTGTCATTATAATCTTTGTGCTTCCAAAGGCATGTGTGAAGTTTGCTGCCAAATCCAGTAAAAGCAGACAATGTAAAATACGGCAAATGCTGGAAAGCAGGTTGAGTTAAATATCTGTCATTACAGGTTCTGCTGAGGTGAACTCTAAAAGATCTTCCCATTAAGAAATGCTGTTCAACTGTGGGTGGAATCATAAGATAAGCCTGGTTCGTTTGCCCAGATGAATTTCTTGGTAGGGATCTTTGGACAGTATTGGAAGCTAGGTAGATGTTTCCCAAGCTGACTACAGCTAACTCAACTTCGGACAGAAATGTGTATAGTCCATTACCATCTGTACTTAAAACTCTGGAGAGGTTTTGTCAATGAATTTTAAATATCCTTCCACATTCCCATATTCATCTTGTTATTTATGCTGTCAAACTGTTGTCAGGTTTACCCCTAACAGTGATGAACTGTTTAAGTTTCTGCCCTTTTTAAAAAAAATCTATTACTAACCATTCAAAGTATGAACATTTGTTTCTAGAAGATCTTCACATAATCCTACCTGCATGCTGGCAGATTCCATAAGTTTCTTCTTAATAAGAGAGAATGTTCCTTTGATGCCATATTTTCCTGCTACTGAGAGGGCTGCGAGAAATAATTTAGGAGTCTCAGGTCTGGGTGGGATGATGTGCTGGAATCCTTTTGGTCCTATCTTTACTGGTTTTCCACCATCCTTAGAAAGAAGTTTTCTGCAGGTAAATCGCAAAGGTAATTACTTGGTATCATTTTATCAGTATAAACTCTAATCTAGCAAAAATCAGCCAATACAGTGTTTATTTAGATTACAGACAAGTGACTAGTAGCATTAACATCTAGGTGCAGGGATAAGATTCAGATCAGCATTCACTAGTCACATTACCCAGTTTGGGGCCAAAGTGTAGAGTAACTAATATTCTCCTGTGATACAACTTTACTGAGAGGCATTGTACGGATGAAGATTCATCAGTGATCTTACCCAGTTTAGGGGCACCGTATAGACCTGGATTCACTAGATTTGAAATCTATCATTCTTAGATGTGAAATTAGCACGTGATTTAGCATCAATTGTGATTTGCATCAAGTATTTCAAACCACTAATCTTTGCATCTAAAGGACACTTACAGCTTCATTCATAAAGGACATGTTTCTAATTCTTACACAATGCCTCCTGATTAGAGTCCCTTTCTACCTTAACAGTTGCACTTAATATCTTGAAAACATCATTAAAGTTCTCTCCTAAAGAATTCAACCCTAGTTTGTGTAATCTCTCATTGTAAATGTACTCTTGGGGTTCCAGTATTATTCTGACATCTGTCGGGCCAATACATCATTCCTAAAGAAATCAGTGATGTTTGTTAGGCAAAACCTGCATTTTACAAAAGTATTCATGTTCTCTAAGAGCAGATGAGCACTTTCTAAGTGTTTAGTTGATTTACTCTTAATGATAGATTGTACTAATTGCCCAACAACAGATTTTCAGCCAGCTGATCTATAATTCTGTTTTTCCTCTTTAGCAGTAGTTTTGGAGCTAGAGTAGGTCACATAACTATTTATGTCAGCTCTGCCATTTAATGAGATTGTAGTTGATCTGATTATAATCCAACTCTGCATTCACCGGAGCATAGTGACTAGTTGCAAACTGCTCCCTACAGATCCACTCATTGCTTTTAGTCATTCTCTGCATGTCCTCAGCACACGAACTGATAATTCCTATTTTTGTAGGCGTTTTGTTTTACTTCCGTGTTGCCCCTTTTGTATCTGGTCCCTGAATAATTAAAGCTGGTTCTGGAGCACATTAAGTACTTTTCTGAACACCTCCTGATGATTTACTGCCATTTTACCCACTAGCAGATTTGGCCAGTGTATTGTAGATATATTGTCTCATTGGGTTAAAGCCAGACTGAATTCAGTCTAGAACCTTAGCTATTTTGCTTTTCTCACCGTCAAACATTGTTAAACTCAGTGAGAAACTTTGAAAACACACTCCTAAAACTCACTTCCTTTCTAGCATCAGGTTGTCAGCCAGAGCACATGGACGTTCAAACTACCAATTTAAATCCTTTTGCTCTCGTCACAGGCTTCATCTAACCTCTGGATTTGCACATTCTAACATACCACTGCTTCTATCATAGATCATGCACACATCTCTCAATAACATTGTGTTTAAAATGTATGCCTACAGCAGTGTTTCAATTGGCTGATCTCTCTCTCTCTCTGAGATCTATGAACAGGATTTACATATACAAGAAAACTGCTAGCATTGGGATTTGGATTAGAATTTCATATGTAGGATTCAAAGATTACAGCAGTGAATCAAATCCTGCCATAATGGAAAATAAAATTGCAGATGTTGGAATTTGAAACAAAATTGGAAATGCTGGAAGAACTTAACCAGTTGAGCAGTCCAGTGTTTCTGTTTCTGGTTCAAGTTCAGTAGCAAGACCGGGGTTTCTACATCCTCCCTAGGATGAGTTCCTTAACTTCAGCTGTATTATTGCCAGCAAGACTGCTCAAAATATTCAAATGACATGTAATTTCCTGACATTGGTGACATGATTGGCAGGCTAGCTTGTGGGTTCCCCAATTCACTCGCCATCAAGAAAAGTCTAAGCTATTGGGACCAGGCCATTTCCTGGTAGAGGTGCACTCATAGGACTTTATTCCCTGGAGTGTAGGAGAATGAAGGGAGATTTGATAAAGATATACAAAATTATGAGGGAGAGAGATAGGGTAAGTGCATGCAAGCTTTTTCCACTGAGGTTCGGTGAAACTAGAACTAGAGGTCATGAGTTAAGGGTGAAAGGTGAAATTTTTAAGGAGTACATGTGACCATAAGACTTTGGAGCAGGATTACGCCATTTGGACCATCTGATCATGGTCGAGCATTTTCCTCTCAACCCCATTCTCCTGCCTTACCCTGTAACTTTTCATGCGGTGACTTATTAAAAATCTATCAACCTCCACTTTAAATACAGTCAATGACCTAGCCTCCACAGCCATCTGTGGCAACGAATTCCACAGATTACCCACTTTCTCTAAAGAAATTCCTCCTAATCTCTGGACATCCACGTATTTCAAGGTTGTGCCCTCTGATCCTAGACTTCCCTACTATAGTAAATGTCCTTTCCACATCCATTCTGCCCCGGCCTTTCAACATTCAACGTTTTTGGATAAGATCCACCTTCATTCTAAATTCCAGTGAGTGCAAACACTCCTCATATTCTTTCAATCCTGGAATCATTTTCATAAACTTCCTTTGAAACCTTTCCATTATCAGCACATCCTTTCTCAGATAAGGGGCCCAAAACTGCTCACAATACTCCAGGATGTATCACCAATAAAGCCTCAGCATTTCACCCTTGATTTTATATTCTAATCCTCTTAAAATTAATGCTAATATTGCAGTTGCCTTCCTCACCGCCAGTCAAGTTAACCTTTAGGGAATTCTGCACAAGAGCTCCCAAGCCCCGATGCACCTCTGATTTTTAAATTTCTCCCCCGCGCCCCCCTCCGCTGTTTAGAAGTCTACCCTTTTATTCCTTCTACCAAAGTGCATGATCATACATTCTACAACATTGTATTCCATTTGCCACACTTTTCCCATTCTCTGAATCTGGCTAAGACCTTCTGCAGCCTCCATTGCTTCCTCAACACCACCTGCTCCTCCACCTATCTTCATATCGTCCACAAACTTGGCCACAAAGCCGTCAATTCTGTGACCTCTGTGGAATACATCCAGTCACCGGCAGCCAATCAGAAAAGGCACACTTTAATCCCATTTTTGCCTCCTGTCAATCAGCCAATGCTCTATCCATGCTAGTATCTTTCCTGTAATACCATGCATTCTTATCTTGCTAAGCAGTTTCATGTGTGGCACCCTGTCAAAGGCCTTTTGAAAATCCGCCAATTCTCCTTTGTTTAACTTGCTTGTTTTTACCTCAAAGAATTCCAAGAGATTTCTCAGGCGAGATCTTCTCTCAAGGAAACCATGTTGAGTTTGGCCCATTTTATCATGTGCCTCCAAGTACCCTGAAACCACATCCTTAACAATTGACTCTAATTTCTTCCCATCCACTGAGGTCAGACTAACTGGTTATAATTTTCTTTCTTCTGTCTCCCTCCCTTTTTGAAGAGTGGAGTGCCATTTACAATTTTCCAGTCCTCCAGAACCATGCCAGAATCTAGTGATTCTTGAAAGATCATTACTAAGGTCTCCACAAGCTCTTCAGCTACCTCTTTCAGAACCCTCAGGTGTAGTCCATTGGGTCCAGGTGACTTATCTTCCTTCAGAACTTTCAACTTTCCAAGTACCTTCTCCCTAGTAATAGCAAGTGTACTTCCTTCTGCCCCCGACACTCTCAAACATCTAGCATACTGCTGATATCTTCCACAGTGAAGACTGATGAAAAATACTTATTCAGTTTATCTGCCATTTCCTTGTCCCCCAACACTTTCCAGCAGTCTGATATGTACTCTCACCTCTCTTTTAGTCTTTACATATCTGGAAAAACTTTTGGTATCCTTTTTGATATTATTGGCTAGCTTGCCTTCAGTTTTCGTCTTTTCTCTCCTTATGGTTTTTAAGTTACCATTTGTTGGTTTTTAAAAGCTTCCAAATCCTCTAATTTACCACTAATTTTTGCTGTATTATATGCCCTCCCTTTTTTTTATGTTGGCTTTGATGGTTGTATCATCCTGCCTTTAGAATACTTCCTCTTCTTTGGGATCTATCTATCCTGCATCATCTGAGTTGCTCCCAGAAACTCCAGTCATTGCTGTTCCGCCATCATCCCTGCTAGTGTCCCCTTACAATCAACTTTGGCCGGCTCCTCTCTCGTGACTCTGTAAATCTCTTTACTCCACTGAAATATTAATACGTCTTACTTTAGCTTCTCCCTCTCAATTTGCAGTATGAATTGTATCTTATTATGATCACTGGCTCCTATGGGTTTATTTACCTCAAGCTCCCTAATCAAATCCAGGAACGTCACTCAGAGTGGTGAGAGTGTCAAACGAGCTGTCAGTGGAAGTGGTGATTTCAATATTTATGAGAAGTTTGGGTAAGTACATAGATGTGAGGGTTATGGAGGTCTATGGTCCAGATGCAGATCGATCAAACTAGGCAGAATAATAATTGGCACAGACTAGATGGGCTGAAGGGCCTGATTCTGTGCAGTAGTTTTCTATGACTCTAGCAAACTGGCTTATCACTTTCTGAGATGCCTGGGTGAGATTTACTGTACTAGAAGCTGCTGGTACTGTGGTGTGGATTTAGAACCCCTTATGTAGAATTACATTTAATTGCTTAATTGCATAAAATGACATATCAAAGGAAGTATTCATATTACATGAATAAAAAGTAATAATTATTAAAACAATTTGCACAGACTTAGCTTTCTTTCGGAGCAGTTTCTGAGAATCTGGGTAATGGATGAGAATGTCATTCAAGTCTTTCTTGTCGAGGATGAAAAGATTTGCAAATCCGTGAGCAACAACATTTGCAGTCCGCCGATTCCCGCCTCCCACTGACAGCAAACTATTGGATTAACGAAGGTGAGAGAGGAGGAAATCAGGAGAACAGGAAATTAAAATGTTCTAATTCTTCACCCTTTCAGCCTTGGATTGCTTTGTTAATTCAAGACATAATAGCATAGATTTGATTCCTAGAATGTATCACACATTTATGTGAGGCTTCAGTGATGTTGGATCTCAGTTTAATTTCTGATCCTTTGGGTCAAGAATGGCAAGCAGTCTTAATTCCAAGATTTCAGTTTATCTTAGAATACCAACAAACATAGAAATGCTAAACCAACTAAACCAGCTAAAACATAGAAATGCTAAACCAGCTGAAAAACAATGCAAAGAGGGGAATTAATACTAGGGAGTGTAAAGTAAAGTAAAGGCATCCGTTAGTCTTGCGAGACCATGGATCTGCACCTGGAAAGTCTTCACTCTCCAGGGCGCAGGCCTGGGCAAGGTTGTATGGAAGACCAGCAATTGCCCATGCTGCAAGTCTTCCCTCTCCACAACACCAATGTTGTCCAAGGGAAGAGCATTAGGACCCCATACAGCTTGTCGTCACAGAGCAATGTGTGATTAAGTGCCTTGCTCAAGGACACAACACGTTACCTTGGCTGGGGCTCGAACTCACGACTTTCAGGTCGCTAGTCCAATGCCTTAACTACTTGGCTATGTGCCCACACTAAGGAGTGTAAGACAAGGAAATAAAAGATGACACTTCTGAAAAATCTGTCACTTTTATAGAAAAGATAAAAGAAATTCGTTAGATAAGAATTAATTAATCAATAGGCTACATAATTAAAACAATTTCATTACGTGGATTAGTTATGTGCTAATCCTCAGCCAATGAAAAATCATTAAGGTGATAAACCGTTAGTTTAGCTGCTATACTGTTTTCTGCCAGTGCGTGTGAAAAATACACGAGTTTGTTAAAAAGTACAAATCTTATGAAAAGTATTATTTTTAAAAGGACAGTGGTTTCTAACAGTGATTTTAGTCCACAAATTGTTCAGCTGTCCAGATAGGGATAGGAAATCACCAGGCTCTTCGATCACTAAGCTCAATAACTGATCAGTGTTGGTGGGTAACATGTAGTAGCTTGGCCTCACTGTCCCAGTCTTCAGAAATTGGACTGGGTGCTTATTCCTAAATTTACTTTCTGTTTTCCAGCTAACATCCATTTATAGTTGAATGATACCCACTTGCAATCTGACAAGTAATTGTGGTGGACATCTGGCATGAAATATCCACAGGATCAAGGCTGGGTATAATAATTCCCTATAGATGAGCAACCTGATTACTCTTGCTGTTTTGGGTGAGGATTCAGAGGGTATCTGGTCTGGTTTTTAAGGTGATGCTCAACTGTTCTGTCTCTGGAATAATTAACAACTTGCTAATAGAAGTAACTTTATTTTCATTGGCACTGCCCTGGATACAATTCCAGATTTTATTTAAATATGTTTTTCACCATTTAGTTAAGTCAAAGGAAAGTACAATTCTGAACTAGATTAAGAGAAGCACTTGGAGCTTCACCTGATCTCACCAAACACGGAGCCTGCTCGCAGAGTCACGAACACAGTCTTATCATCAGGGCCACCAACAACCTGGACCTCTCCAGCTTTAATGATGTACATTTCTCTCCCAATCTCCCCCTGAAACAAACAAACAGCTTCTATTCAGCAGTCAGCTTAAAATATTATCATCAAGAACTAGAGATAATTCTTCAAGAAGATGAATATGTGTGCATATGAGTACATATATATTAATGCAAGGATAGTTACATAAGCATGCATACACGTACATGTCTCACCCATTGATTTTGTTTTCCAATGCCAGTGTTCTCTTGATTTTAATCTATCAATGGAGATTGAGATTGAGTGGCATATAATTAGGATCGGAGGTTCATCTGGTATTCGATCAGAAACAACTCAATTAGTTCAAACTGATCCACTTCTGTGTATAGACAGTGGAAAGGCTGGTTCTATTTAACGTTCATGGTGTGACTGTTCTGCTAGTTCCTGAACAGGTCGGTAATAAAATGATTCCTCTCAAAAGGAGGTCAGTGCATATAAACCAAAGTAAGAGATTATTTTATCTCATTTTAAAGGTTGCAGATGTAAATTTCATTCCTAAGCATAATATTCTGAGATTAATGAAAGAAAAGTAAAATTTATTTAATCTTTAATGCAGCATTTGAAATAAAGACACCTGTATAAGTTTAAAGGCTGAAGTGAATCGGTGCTGATTTTTCCATTTACAACTTAGTGAGGAAGGTCGTGACATATGCAAATGTGAGACCATTGGAGGTATTTCAGCAGTGTGGTTGCACCTCTTTCACATATTTCAATGGAAATAAAATTGAAAGGAAAGTAAAAACAGCTGCTGGTTCTAATCCAAATTATAGCCAGTGAATTTTTGGCTGTAGGGAGAATGGAAACACAGGAGAAGTCAGCTATGTGACTAAACTTGTAAAATTGTCCATGTTTTGGCAACTCAGCTGGTTGATTCCTCTCAGAGCTATTTGCCTCATTCAGCAAAAGTCTGCTGGCTGAACCTTGGCTCAGTAGTAACACCCTTGACTCAGAGTCAGAAGATTATTGGTTCCCATGCCCGAGACTTGAGCATAAGAGTTGATCTTACCACTGCTGTTCTAAGGGAGTGTGGTCCTGTCCTGAGTGGGGATTTTCACAGAAGATGTGAAATCATCTGCCACAGATAAATACAACAAACCTTATTAAAAGGAGAGCAGGGGAGTTGGTGACCATACTGAATTACAGTACTCCAATTGTTATAAGAATGAATTTGGGGAGAAGTTGAATAAACATGTGAGGGAGAAAGAAACCAAGGGTGACACAGATAGATTGAGAGGAAGACACAGGAGGGCATGGGAGGGCACAGATACCACCGTGAACTCATTGGATCAAATGGCCTGTCAACATGCCAGGTATCCAAAGGGAGTTTAGAGGTTACCTTCTTACAAACGTAGTCTCCAGGCAGATACACAACTGACTTGAGTCGCTTCAGCATGTCGTAAACCATCTGTCTGTCACAGCCCTGTACAGAAGTCAAACAAATGGAATGAAAATTGCACTTCCAGTCCTTGGATAGTCATCTGTAACTCCACGAAGTGAAAGAAAGACTTATCAAAAGGAGATGTATGAGGCATCAAGACAAGGTTAGGGGAGATTTTATAGAGGAGTGCAGAGCTATGGAGGGTTATTCACTTTATTTTTCCACTGGCAGCCAGAAGATAGAAAATTAATGTGGTTGGAAATAGAAGAAGAAATGGTGAGGAGAATTTTCCTTTAACATAGTGCATTCCAACTTCTAATAATTAACTATCTGAAAACTGGCAGATTTTGTGGTAACACTTAAAAAGGGAACTGGATATTTGAAAAGTAAAATTTATAGGACTACTACCTATGGCAATGAGCAACCCCTATCAACCTCTCATGCTAGGTGTTCTCCATAGCATAATTCCTCATTCCCACCTATCATGAGAATACACAGTAGAAATAGTTCATTATCTTCTCAATCTTTCATCCACTGCTGGTGCTCCTTGCAAACATTTTGTAATTTGTATTTGTCTCAGAGTCAGCCTCATACTGAGAAGTCATCACGCTGCCACTCACTTACAGACTTGTATTTTGGTCCCTAGTTATGAGAAAGAAATGACGATGGGGAGGGGAGGCTGAATACGAGTTGTCACCAATGGATGTGATAACTTAACCCAGGGAAACACTGATCTTTTGCGATCCTGCTGAGAAGCCTGGAGAGAGAAGACCATAAGGCACAGGAGCAGAAATAGGCCATCCAGCCCATTGAGTCTGCTCTGCCATTCCATCAGGGCTGATTTATTATCTCTCTCAACCTTATTCTCCTGCCTTCTCCCCGTAACCTTTGAGACCCTGACTAACCAAGAGTCTATCAACCTCCACTTTAAATGTACTCAGTGAGTTGGCCTCCATAGCTGTGCATGGCAATGAATTCCACAGGTTCACAACTGGCCAAAGAAATTCCTTCTCACCTCTGTTCTAAATGGATGTGCCTCTACTCTGAGGCTGTGCCCTCTGGTCCTAGACTCCCCCACTATAGTAAACATCCTCTCCACATCCACACTGTCTAGGCCATTCAATATTCAACAGGAATCAATGAATTCCTCCCTCCCAGTCTTCTAACTTCCTTAATAATGGACTCCAACATCTTCCCAACCACTGAATTAAGGCTAAATGGCCTATAATTTCATTTCTTCTGCCTCCCTCCTTTCTTAAAGAGTGAAGTGATATTTGCAATTCTCCAGTCTTCTGGAACCATTTCAGAATCTACTGATTGTTGAAAGATCATTACTAATGCCTCCACAATCTCTTCAGCTACTCTTTCAGAATCCTGGGCTGTGGTCCACCTTGTCCAGATGACTTCAGAGCCTTTCAGCTTTCCAAGCACCTTCTTTGATATTTTTGACTAGCTTAACTTCACATTTCATCTTTTTAGTTGCCCTCTGTTGGTTTTAAAAGCTTCCAGTCCTCCAACTTCCCATTAGTTTTTGCTATATTGTATACCCTCCCTTTTGCTTCTGAGTTTGACTTCACTTGTCATCCATGTTTGCTTTATCCTCTCTTTAGAATACTTGTTCATCATTTTAATCCTGCACCTTCTGAAATGCCCCCAAGAAACTTCAGCCATTGCTTTTGTGCCGTCATCTGTGCTAGTGTCCCTTCCGATCAACTTTGGCCAGTTCCTTTCTCATACCTCTGTAATTCCCTTTACTCCACTATAATACTGATACATCTGATTTTATCTTCTACCTCTCAACTGCATGGTGAATTCTATCATATTGTGATCACTGTCTCCCAAGGGTTCCATTACCTTAAGCTCCCTAACAAATATGGTGCATTACACAACACCCAATCCAGAATTGCTTTTCCCCTGGTGGGCTCAACCACAAGCTACTCTAAAAAAACATCCCATAGGTATTCTACAAATTCCCTTTCTGGGGATCGAGCACCAACCTGATTTTCCCAATCCCCCTGCTAATTGAAATCCCCCATGGCATTGATAGTCTTGCGCTTATTACATGCTTTCTGTATTTCATATTGAAGTTTATATCCCAAATCCTAGCTACTGTTCAGGAGCCTGTATCTAACTCTCATGAGGGTCTTTTTACCCTTACAGTTTCTTAACTCTACCCACAAGGATTCTCTATCTTTCGATCCTATGCCACCTCATGTTCCCCCACCAGAGGTGCTAAACCAATGCCAAACCCTCCTCCTTTCACAGCCGGGCTTGGGACTGTCTGTGGCCAAGTTGTGTTTTTTAAATTATTGTTAAATTGGCTCCAAATTTAATTTGTGTGACAGTTTCCTGAGACTCGGGGAAGTTCAGATGAGTTTCAGCATCAGCTCAGGTAGGTTATTAAACATGTCATTGTCCTATCTGAGTAAAATCTCATTTACTAAAACTGCTCCTTGCCACTCTCTGACAAATGCCTGATGTAGATACAGCATTTATCACCAATGGACAAGTTCAAATTTCAGACAGGGTAGAGTGTAGAACATATTTGTTAGCTCATCAGAAAAAGAAGATGACCACAATACATAGCAGTAAACCAGAGGAGTGGAGAAGGTGCTGAAGAGGAGCCAGAGTTACAGGAACGACATCCCATGTCACATCCACACACAGATCTCTCAGAAAACTCAAATTGATTTCTTTGTAAAATTAAATAACATTTCAGTGAAAACCTATATACCTCTTGCAATCACAGTTTCAGTTTTCAATCTAACCTTTTTACATTAAAGTTCCATTGCTATTTTATATAAGTGCACCACATGTCTGCCCAACATGTGCCAGGACATTCCATGCCCGAATTGGCCTGACTAGTCATCTTCGGACACACCGCATCCAGTCTCAAAGTGACTAATGGTGTTGAGGTCTTCGTTGATGACGATGGACGAACCACACAGCAGCCCTATCCTGTTAAAAACCCAGTGCTATAGAGATGTCAACAGAAACTCCAAAGAACACATCCCTGGGAGAGGAAGGATCTTTGAAGATGTGCAATACCTGGGGACAGCTTGGAAGACTAGACCAGGACAGAGGCCCCTGAAGAGCTGTTGTCAGTGGCCTGTGCCTCAGGAGGGGTGATAAGCTCAATTAAATAAGCAAAAAAAAACATGGCATTAACAGCATTCAATGATGTTAAATTGACTGGCCAGTGCCTGCCTGCAACCGCACAGAGACTCTGGAGATTCACTGAGTCAGTTTGTCACAGTTGAAAGAAGCATGCTTCTGTTAAACCACAGTGAGGGTGCATTGTGGCACTTTATATTCCTGGGTGTAAAATAAAACAGAACTTTTATAAACCATATGCCCCTCCAGCCCTCCCAAACGTTATCGGCTCATCTATTTTTTTAGAGCTATAATCCTCGTCCATTGAATAAATTAACTAAGGTTAACAGTTTGGATTTAGAACAGAGACTTAGATATCTTAACTGTCAAGCAATCAAGGTGACTTTTGCCAAGTGTGAACCTTCAGTTGTCTTTGTACTTTTGAATCAGGTTCAGAATCAGGTTTGATGTCACTGGTTATTTTGTGACAGCAGTACAGTGCAATATGTAAAAAAAAACAATAAATTTACAATAAGACATAAATAGTGTAAAAAAAAGATTAAAAGATAGTGAGGCAGTGTTCATGGGTTGGAGCCTCGACACCTGTTCCTATTGGCTATCTCCGTACCTGGAAGAGTGCGACTTTACTGACAATGCTGTAGTTGACGTCAACGGCGATGTCCAGTCTCATTTTGTCAGGGAGCTGTACCAATAGCTCGGTTTCATCTGGAGATAGAATTAGGATTCAGTCAGAAAGATTGGATGTCAATGTATCTTGAGTGATGCCTTGTATTCTGCTTCTAAAATGCTAAATAGTTTTCAATTGAGTTTAATGGTGATGTTTCTGAATGTACATCATATTTAAAACAAAATAGGAAAACTAGTTGGAGGGGGAGGGGGAGATCCAAAATGATAGGAGAAGACAGGAGGGGGAGGGATGGAGCCAAGAGCTGGACAGGTGATTGGCAAAAGGGATACGAGAGAATCATGGGACAGGAGGTCCGGGAAGAATGACAAGGAGGGAGGGGGGGACCCAGAGGATGGGCAAGGGGTATATTCAGAGGGACAGAGGGAGAAAAAGGAGAGTGAGAGAAAGAATGTGTGTATAAAAATAAGGAATAGATGGGGTATGAGGGGGAGGTGGGGCATTAGCGGAAGTTAGAGAAGTCGATGTTCATGCCATCAGGTTGGAGGCTACCCAGACGGAATATAAGGTGTTGTTCCTCCAACCTGAGTGTGGCTTTATCTTTACAGTAGAGGAGGCCGTGGATACACATGCCAGAATGGGAATGGGATGAGGAATTAAACTGTGTGGCCACTGGGAGATCCTCTGCCTGGAGTACTGACCTCTACCTTGCCGAGGCACAGTGACAACTCGCGGATACCTCCTCTTATTTACCCCTCAATTGTGACCCCACTAAGGAGCACCAGGCCATTGTCTCCCACACCATCACCGACTTTATCCGCTCAGGGGATCTCCCATCCACTGCTACCAACCTTATAGTTCCCACACCCCGCACTTCCCATTTCTACCTCCTACCCAAGATCCACAAACCTGCCTGTCTTGGCCGACCTATTGTCTCAGCTTGCTCCTGCCCTACCGAACTCGTTTCTGCATACCTCGACACGGTTTTATCCCCCCTTGTTCAATCCCTTCCTGCCTATGTTCGTGACACTTCTCACGCTCTTAAACTTTTCGATGACTTTAAGTTCCCTGGCCCCCACCGCTTTATTTTCACCATGGATGTCCAGTCCCTATATACTTCCATCCCCCATCAGGAAGGTCTCAAAGCTCTACGCTTCTTTTTGGATTCCAGACCTAATCAGTTCCCCTCTACCACCACTCTGCTCCATCTAGCGGAAGTAGTCCTTACTCTTAATAATTTCTCCTTTGGCTCCTCCCACTTCCTCCAAACTAAAGGTGTAGCTATGGGCACCCATATGGGTCCTAGCTATGCCTGCCTTTCTGTTGGGTTTGTGGAACAATCTATGTTCCGTGCCTATTCTGGTATCTGTCCCCCACTTTTCCTTCACTACATCGACGACTGCATTGGCGCTGCTTCCTGCACGCATGCAGAGCTCGTTGAGTTTATTAACTTTGCCTCCAACTTTCACCCTGCCCTCAACTTTACCTGGTCCATTTCCGACACCTCCCTCCCCTTTCTAGATCTTTCTGTCTCTGTCTCTGGAGACAGCTTATCCACTGATGTCTACTATAAGCCTACTGACTCTCACAGCTATCTGGACTATTCCTCTTCTCACCCTGTCTCTTGCAAAAACGCCATCCCCTTCTCGCAATTCCTCCGTCTCCGCCGCATCTGCTCTCAGGATGAGGCTTTTCATTCTAGGACGAGGGAGACGTCTTCCTTTTTTAAAGAAAGGGGCTTCCCTTCCTCCACTATCAACTCTGCTCTTAAACGCATCTCCCCCATTTCACGTACATCTGCTCTCACTCCATCCTCCCGCCACCCCACTAAGAATAGGGTTCCCCTGGTCCTCACCTACCACCCCACCAGCCTCCGGGTCCAACATATTATTCTCCGTAACTTCCGCCACCTCCAACGGGATCCCACCACTAAGCACATCTTTCCCTCCCTCCCCCCTGCATTCCGCAGGGATCGCTCCCTACACGACTCCCTTGTCCATTCGTCCCCCCATCCCTCCCCACTGATCTCCCTCCTGGCACTTATCCGCGTAAGCGGAACAAGTGCTACACATGCCCTTACACTTCCTCCCTTACCACCATTCAGGGCCCCAAACAGTCCTTCCAAGTGAGGCAACACTTCACCTGTGAGTCGGCTGGGGTGATATATGCGTCTGGTGCTCCCGATGTGGCCTTTTATATATTGGTGAGACCCGACGCAGACTGGGAGACCGCTTTGCTGAACACCTACGCTCTGTCCGCCAGAGAAAGCAGGATCTCCCAGTGGCCACACATTTTAATTCCACATCCCATTCCCATTCTGACATGTCTATCCATGGCCTCCTCTACTGTAAAGATGAAGCCACACTCAGGTTGGAGGAACAACACCTTATATTCCGTCTGGGTAGCCTCCAACCTGATGGCATGAACATCAACTTCTCTAACTTCCGCTAAGGCCCCACCTCCCCCTCGTACCCCATCTGTTACTCATTTTTATACACATATTCTTTCTCTCAATCTCCTTTTTCTCCCTCTGTCCCTCTGAATATACCCCTTGCTCATCTTCTGGGTCCCCCCCGCCTTGTCTTTTTTCCCGGACCTCCTGTCCTATGATCCTCTCGTATCCCTTTTGCCTATCACCTGTCCAGCTCTTGGCTCCATCCCTCCCACTCCTGTCTTCTCCTATCATTTTGGATCTCCCCCTCCCCCTCCAACTTTCAAATCCCTTACTCACTCTTCCTTCAGTTAGTCCTGACGAAGGGTCTCGGCCTGAAACGTCGACTGCACCTCTTCCTAGCCTGGCCTGGTGCGTTCACCAGCAACTTTTATGTGTGTTGCTTGAATTTCCAGCATCTGCAGAATTCCTGTTGTTTAGGAAAACTAGTAGCTATTTATGGCACTACTCTTTGTAGAGTAACCAAAGATGAGAAGAAAATATTCCTTGGTACTTATCCTTGCAAGCAGAACAAATACCACACCTGCCTATACACCTCCTCCCTCAGTGCCATTCGGGGCCCCAAACAGTCCTTCCAAATGAGGTGACACTTCACTGGTCAGTCAGTTGGGGTCATCTACTGCATCCGGTGCTCCAGGTATGGCTTCCTGTAGATTGGTGAGATTCGATGCAGATTGGGAGACCACTTCATTGAGCACCTTCGCTCCATCCACCGCAATAAAGTGGAATTTTCCTGTGACCACCCATTTTAATTCTACTTCCCATTCCTATTCCAACATGTCACTCCTTGGCCTCTTCTACTACCATGATGAGGCCACACTCAGGTTGGAGGAGCAACAACTTATATTCCATCTGGGTATCCTCCAACCTGATGGCATGAATATTGACTTCTCAGACTTCAGATAATTTGCCCCCCCTTCACCATTCGCCATTTCCATTTCCCTCTCTCACCTTATCTTCTTACCTGCCCATCACCTCCCTCTATTGCTCCTCCCCTTCCCTTTCTTCCATGGTCTTCTGTCCTCTCCTAGCAGATTCCCTCTTCTCTAGCCCTTTATCTCTTTCACCAATCGACTACCCAGCTCTTTACTTCACCCCTTCCCCTCTCCCAGTTTCACCCATCATCTTCTGCATTCTACCACATCCTCTCCTTTCCCATCTTCTTAATCTGACTCCTAACCTCTTCCTTTTCAGTCCTGATGAAGGGTCTTGGCCCGAAATGACGACTGTTTACTCTTTTCCATAGATGCTGCCAGGCCTGCTTAGTTCCGCTGGCATTTTTGGTGTTGCTTTGGATTTCAAATATCTGCAGATTTTCTTGCGTTTGTGATATTCCTAGATAATTCACTTTTAGCGAAGACAAGCAAAATCAAAAAGAAGGTGAAATTGCCCTGACAGTAAAGAATAAGATAAGGGCGACAGAGAGAAAGGATTCCCAACCCCGTCCTGTGTCTAAGGAGGATTCCTGGCTCAGTGTTTTATGTCCTGTGTCTGAGTCTGTCCAATGAATAAGAAGAGTCCCTGGCTCCGGAGGTTTCAAGTATCCAGTCCTGGTTCTGGAGGTTTCAAGTATCACGCCCTGGCTCCAGGGACCCTTAGTCCCAGCCTAGTCCCGGGCCTGAGTCCTTGTTCATTACGCTATTCCTGCTTCTGCTTTGCTCTCCTTGTAATGAGCAATAAACTCAATTTAGTTAACCTCACAAGACGTGTTTGTGTCTTGCATTTGGGTCCACCCTTGCTCCCCACCTTGTGACATAGACATTTAGAGGCTTAAATCAGAATTTTCAATGATTATTTCTTCAGGAATAAAACTGAACCATTTTCAGGTGTTTTTTTTGGGAAATCCATTAACAGGCTAAAGATACTGTCCACAATGCCAGCATTGATCGTACATCTCTACTTACCCATAAACTGAGGAAAGATTTAAGAATTCAGGCAATTATAAACAAGAGAAAATCTGCAGATGCTGGAAATCCAAGGAACACGCACAAAATGCTGGAGGAACTCAGCAGGCCAGGCAGTATCTATGGAAAAAAGTACAGTTGACATTTTGGGCTGAGACCCTTCGGCGGCACTGGAGAAAAAAAGCTGAGGAGTAGATTTGAAAGGCGGTGGAGGGGAGAGAGCTGTGGCCAAGCTCTTATTCTCTTCAAAACAATTTCCTTTTATCCCTCACCTTCATTAGATTCGTGTTTCCCTAACACATCTGAAAAGGTACCTGTGTCCAATTCATTGATGGCAAAATCAAAGTATTTAGTACTCTACTATTTCACCCATTGCTGACTGTAGAAGACCCATACTTAGTTTTATTAATCTTTTTCTTCTTACATATTTTTGCAAGTTTTTAGAGTCCACTTTTAGGTTCCCTCCAAGTTTACTCTATTATTGCTCTCTTAATTAATTTCTTTGTCCTTTGCTTAAATATAACTAATCCTCAGGTCCATTATTTTGTCTGATGATCTGCTATGACTCTATGGCTCTAATGCAATCCTTAACTTTTTTTGTTAGCCATAGTTAAGAGTCTATGAAAGATTAGAGATGAAAGTGCCACAAAAATCACTAATTTTTAAAATCTGCATTAACTGCCCTCTTCCATCAGTCTACTTTTGGTGGCTTCCTGACCACCAGGAAACTCTAAAGCACAGCCATCTATCCTCTCCAATCTTTGTATCTCCAAATGATCACTTGCTTTCTAAGAATTGGAAAGAAATTCTGTTAGTCACATGATCTCATGGAACCAGGCCCAACCTGAAATACCCAGGGACAACTTTTGGTCTCCTGCACCTGCAATAGAAGCAATGGAATACCTGAAAGCTTTGGTAATCCATGTAGATATAACAGGACATTTCTCTTATATCACCCAACAATAGTTTTAAAGATCATGGTCTGTAGAATCCAGCCTTCTTTATGGTTAAAAAGTACAACAGACATACAGCTTAACCCCAAGGATCAAACATACACCCAGTGGCCACTTTATTATTTATTTCTGCCCCTATGTCTTATATAAGTGTTAATTAGGCAGAGATGTACACTTCCTTATTAATACAAATATTTAGTCAGCCAAACAGATGGCAACATTTCAATGCATACAAGTATTCAGATTGAAAGAGTACAGAGAAAATTTACAAGTATATTGCCAGGACTTGAGGACCTGAGTTATAGGGAAAGGTTGAACAGGTAAGAACTATATTCGCTAGAGTTTAGGAGAATGAAGGGAGATTTGATAGAAGTATATACAATTATGAGAGGTACAGATAGGATAAATGCAAGCAAACTTTTTCCTCTGAAGTTAGGTGAGACTAGAACTAGAGGTCATGGGTTAAAGGTCAATGGTGAACTGTTTAAGGGGCACATGAAGGGGGAACTTCTTCACTCAGAAACAGGTGAGATTGTGGAATGAGCTGCTGATGGAAATGATGGTTTCGGGTTCGATGTCAACATTTAAGAGAAAAACTGGATAGGTACATGGATGGGAGGGGTACAGATCTGTGATCTGTGTGCAGGTCTATGGGGCCAGGCAGATTAAGAGTTCAGCATGGACTAGATGGGCCAAACGATCTGTTTCTGTGCAGTAGTGTTCTATGGCTCTCTGACTCTATGGTCAAAAGGTTCAGTTTTTGTTCAGTCCAAACATCAGAATGGGGAAGAAATATGATCTAAGTGATTTTGACTATGGAATGATTGTTTGTGTCAGACAGGGTGGTTTGAGTGTCTTAGAAACTGCTGATCTCCTGGGATTTTCATGTATTACAGTCTCTAGAGTTCACAGAGAATGGTGTGAGAAACTCCTGTGAGTTGCAGTCCTCTGTTAATGAAAGAGGTGAGAGGAGAATGCTAGGCTTGTTCAAACTAACAGAAAGGCGACAGTAACTCAAATAACCAAGTTTTACACAGTGGTGTGTAGGAGAGCATCTCTGAATGCACAACACATTGAACCATGAAGCAGAAGGGCTACTGCAGCAGAAGACCATGAACATACACTCAGTGGACATTTTATTAGGTACAGGAGATGCCAAATAATGTGCCCACTGAGTTTACGATGTTCATTCACTTATGCTGGTTGGAGGATTACAACTCAAGACTGCAGGTAAATACATTAGACATACCCAGCATTCCTTGTGACTCCCAGGTGAATTCATACCATTTCCGCACCCGGTTCTGGACACCTCGGGGAATTTTGTACAAGTTCATGTATCTCACGGTGTTATCCATACAGGTTCGATAGTAAGTCTGTCCTGCTGTCGCTGCACCCACCACATCTCTCATCTAAGAGGCAAAAAAACACTCTGGATTTTCACCATTTCTGCTATGGATATCCATATTCAGTATAAGACAAATCCTCAATTATAGATAATATTCAATTTCGAATGTACAACAGTAGCACAATAGATCAGACAGAAAATATATTAGACAAGCATGTCAGTGTGCTAAGAAAATAATGGATACAATAGTGCTGAGGGTTGACATATATCACAACCTCTGCAAGGGTCTACAAGCAGTGATTCTGAAAATACTCAACCTACTTTGTCTAAAGTGTATCCATCCCACTCATAACTATTATGTCATTTGACCAAGAGCCACGTTTTAAAGAGGGAATTAAAAACTTATCACCTCTTAGCTGTAGTCAAAATGGTTAGATAGAAAAAGTTGTTGCTTTTTAAAAAAAAATTGCATCCCTTTTTTATCGTTATTATTCTTTCTAAATTATGGTCCTCACTTGCAACATTCAGTGCCAATGTATGATGACTTCCTTTTCAACCTTTGCTGTTGCAATGAGTCACCAGTGAGGTGAAGCAGTAACTTGTTAATTTAATCACCTTTTCTCCAGTTTATTAAATCCAGCCACATTTCTCTGTAATAGTATACTGTACAGGATTTTGTACATCTTTCATCCTTTATGAATTCTATCCATTCAGCCACAGCACGTTTGATCTCTTGGGTAGGTGTGCCATGACCCAGACTAAAGTAAAATATCACAATGAAGTCTAGAACTAAACGAAGGTAAAATATCACAATGAAGTCTAGATCTAGACTGAGGTAAAATACCATAATGAAGTCTAGACCCAGACGAAAGTAAAATATCACAATGAAGTCTAGACCCAGACTAAGGTAAAATATCACAATAAAGTCTACTTGGTTTTGAAACAAAGATGGTACACTTCAGTCCTAATGAGCACATTACCTAACCTATCTTTTCAGATGCATTTAGATTTACAACACTTGCCATTTCATTCTCTTTTAGTAGTTAGGTCCGTACCTGGCCGATCATGATAGAGAAGATGAGGACTCCCATGAAGTAGTTGACAAGCTGAAAAAAAATTTCAAACACTGTCTCTGGGTCAGGTAACCCTCCAATTGTAATCAGGGTCTTCACAGCCCAGTAATAGCACCTCATATAACTGCAAGGAAAGAAGATGCAGAATGTTTAAAACCTCAGGTTTCAGGTAGTAAGTAATCTTAACTCCCACTTATGTACTTAGATTAAAAAGAAAGAAATTGCAACATCAGGTGGAGAAATCCAGAACAAGGGGGCAAAACAAAATTCAGCGTGTTCAAGAAACACTTCAAACAAAGAGTTAGGAACAATCTCAATCTCTACCGTTCCTGCATCGCTATTCTCCAGGTGGAACACTAACTGATCTATGCCTCTGTGGTATGGAAAGACCTGATAGGTCACCCAAGTGGCCATCATTGATGTTGAGTCTTGCTGTGGGCATCAAGAGATTATATGATAATTTAGGATTTCAAGGGTAACATTTTACTCTGATTTGGTAATGAACTTTTAACATCCTTATTAATTCCAATGGGTGGTGGGGTGGAGATACATCTCTACCAAATGAGGTGTAAGGCACTCCTTCCCTCCACTAGCCTGTAGGCCACCCTTGGGCAAAGTGCAGTATCTGCTTAGCTTCTCAAACAGGGTCACATGATGCCTTTGGAGCAGGTGGAGAATGGTCATATGAGCATCTGGTGTATGTCACATCCAGGTTATGTGACCACTGAGGCCAGGCAGCCAGTTTCTGAAGAGTATTGATAATGGCTGGGGTCACCCATCTTGTAGACACACTGCCCAGAAGAAGGCAATGGCAAACAACTTCTGTAGAAAAAATTGCCAACAACAATTATAGTCATAGAAAAACCATGATTGTCTATGTCATATGACACGGCAGATGATGAACAAACAAAGATTTCCAAAAATACTTTGCAACTTCTGAACTACCTATGGAATGTACCAGTGTTTGGAATGTGTGAATTATGGCTGCTAATTTGTGCAGAGTAAGGATCCAGAAGCAGTTGCAAGATAATGACTGGAATATTAGCCACAACATTCAGATGCACTCTCCTGCTGTTCCTGAAAAAGGGGACCTTAAATCATTTACAGTTAACTCAGGCTCATTAGTTAGCATCTCATCTAAATGACAGTGTGGCATTAGGATTGGAGTGTTGATGTTATACTCAGTTTCTAGAACAGGACATGGATACACCACTCTCTGAGGCAGATCCATGTGTAGTAACACTGAGACACGGCTGGCATAACAGATCTATTCCATCCTCTGTGCTTAGCAGTGGAGTGATGTTGCGGGGTAAAATTCCATCCTGATATCCTTGTGTGCTAATAATGTAAAATACAAGGTGTCCTGTATATGCTGAAACACACAAAGTCCTGGAACTCCGTCAGCCGGCCAGCATCTTTGAAGGGAAATAAACAGTCAACATTTCAGGTTGAGACCACTAAAGGGTTTTTGCCTGAAAATTTGACTATTTGTTACCCTCCATCGATGTTGCCTGAAATGTTAATGTAGCCCTCTGAATTTCGGTTTCCAAAGTTTGGGGTTTATTAAAACCAATAGTTCCGACTTTTGGAAATGGAGCATGTAGAAAGCTTTTACATTAAGTGCACATGACTTAGGACAAATTTAATAGGATCAACATGTTAAGGTCCACACAGGAAGGAAATATCATGATTTTCTACAGGAAATTGTGGGAGTGAGGCAATTTACAGAAGCAGTTCTAAAGAAAAGTTAACTCTTTCTCCACAGATACTCCTGGAACTTCTCACATTTCCTGTTTATTCTTCAGATTCCAGCATTTTTGTTGTTTGCTTTTGGGGGTTTTTTTTGAGTTTACTGTCACTTGTGTTCCAGAAATTCCCAACTGAAGAAAATCTGCTCTCCTCTCTAACAGGATTTGCCTCTTTCAGTCCATTCTGCTGGTGTGAATTACTTCTCTCTGGACAGCTTCTGTCTGGCCTGCTGAGTATTTCCAGAATTTTTCTTTCCTTATCAGATGCAAACTGTTTTGGACAGAGTTTCTATTTCAAACAATTGATCACTGGGGTAGTTTGGGTGGAGAGTCTGGCATGCATAAGTACAAGAAACACGTAGAAAGTGCTGGAGGAACTCAGCAGGTCAGGCAGTATCTATGGGGAGGAATAAATAGTCAATGTTTCGGGACAAGACCCTTCATCTGGACTATGTATAAATACAAACACGTCAAACAAGAAACTCAGAAAAAGCATCAGATCAGATCTGACAATCAAACCCACCTGTTCCCCTCGCCATCATAAACCCACTTTGTGGATCCAATGCCCTCATAGTCAGATGCCCAATAGTATAGACAACTATTTATGTGCAGACTGTACAGTAAGTATATTGTCGTCCTTATCACTCTGTAAAACACAAAGCATTAATTTACTTTCAATGTAATTGGATAGTTCTGGATAGTTCTTTTCTGAGTAATGAAGATTGTTATATGTATCATCAACGATTCCCCAGCGATTAGTGAGTAGGTATGTTCCCTTTCTTAAACATCTTGATTCTTAGAGTGAAGAATCTGTAACTGTATTTTTAGAGTTCAGTGATCCGTGAGGGAGTTCCATTTCTGTTTAGGAAGCCACACTGCTTGGGTTTTGTGTCCACTTTTCTGATCTTCCTACCCTTCATTCAAAATAAGCTACAGCTGCATCTCTGGGCATTGACATGAGAGAAGTTTGAACTGTACATGGTCCTACCCTAAGTATCAAAAATGTACCCTGATAATATCAACTGCAGCGGAGGGACAGCTTTGTACTCTGTTTAAAGAAGACAGTGCCTGAGAAAGGGAGAAATATTTTGAGTACCTGTTTAAAGCATCTAATTAACAGTGTTAAAGGGAATTGTATTTGAACATCAATGTAATTATAGGGCCAGTGCCTTTGTATCACTATGCTTGGAAGGACCAGTGCTCAATTATGTTTAAGGGTGTTAATCCCTGCTTGTCACTATGTTAAAGATGGGTAAAGATTAAAGGGAACAGTGAAGACACCAGAAGGGCATCACTGTTTCACAGAAGGGAACAAGAATTTCTGAGTGTCAGTGAGTTGTACAATATGGACTCTCAATGTATAATTACAGGTTTATCTGAGCAGTAAAACAGTTCTACTCACCTGTAAATATAAGCCTTGCTCATTATTGCTTCCAGTCGATCATTAAATTCAAGAAAGGTCATGTACTGTTACAAAAGATTATTGGAACAGATTCAGTAATGCCACCATATACTTTATTCTGAAAGTGTAATATATTTACTATACCATGGACAGCGTGGTAGTGGAGTGATTAGCGCAACACCAATACAGTTGGAGTTCAGAATTCAATCCCAGAATCCTCTGTAAGTCCTTCCTGTGGAATGCGTGGGTTTTCTCCAGGTCTTCCAGTTTCTTCCCACAGTCCAAAGACGTATAGGGTAGGTTAACTGGTCATTATAAATTGTTCCGTGATTAGGTTAGGTTAAATTGGGGTTGTCGTGGTTACTGGGCGGTAGGCTGAAAGGGCCGAGAGGGCCTATTCATGCTGGATCTCTTAATAAATAAATAATCTCATGTTTATAATACTACACAGAAAGTATCATTCACTTGGCATTACAATCACAATGCCAAGTATTTTATAGATTAAACAAAATACAATTCAGAATCTTTCTAAAGGAGAACTTACATCATGAACTTAACCAGCGCTATCTTTTGTCAAATCTAGTCAAGTTGCTATGAGCTGGAATGAACTGTGTGAAAGATTGCTTGTGTTAAATATCAGAAGGAATTAGATATATTCTTGTAAAGGAAAATATTGCAGGCCTCTGGGGAAATATTGGGGCGTGGAACTAATCAGGCAGATTACTTCAAAGATCACTTTTTCTACTCTAAGGTTCTAGGGGTAAAATCAGAGGTGTCCACACATCCTCTCTATCCTCTCCATATCCACTCTATCAAGGCCTTTCACCGTTCAAAATGTTTCAATGAGGTCATCCTGATTATTCTGAATTCTAGTGAATACAGGCTCAGAGCTATCAGATGCTCTTAATATGATAAGCCATTCAATCCTGGAAACATTTTTGTGAACCCCCGTTAAACCCTCTCCAGTTTCAGCACATTCTTTCTAAGATAAGGGGCCAAAAACTGTTCACAATACTCCAAGTGAGGCTTACTGGTGCTTTATAAAGCCTCAACATTACATCCTTGCTTTTATATTCTCGTCCTCTTGAAATGAATGCTAACATCACATTTGTCTTCCTCACCACAGATTCAACCTGCAAATTAAGCTTTAGGGAATCCTACATAAGGATTTCCTAGTCCCTTTGTCCCTCCATTCTATTGTATTTTTCCCCATTTAAAAAATAGTCAACCCTTTAATTTCTTCTACCAAAATGCATGACCATAAACTTCCCGACACTGTATTCCATCTGCCATTTCATTGCCCACTCCCCTAATCTGTCCAAGTCCTTCTGTGGTCTGTCTACTTCCTCAAAATTACCTGCCCCTCCATCTATCTTCATATTGTCTGCAAACTTTGCAACAAAACCATCAATTCCATAATCCAAATCACTGACAAACAATGTAAAGAAAATTAGTCCCACCACCTCAGACCGCTGTGGAACACCACTAGTCACCAGCAGCCAAACAGAAAAGACACCTTTTATTCCCACTCTTTGCCTCCTGCCAATCAGCCACTGCTTTATCCATGCTAGAATCTTTCCTGTAATACAATGAACTCGCAGCCTCGTGTGTGGTACCTTTTCAAAAGCCTTCTGAAAATGCAAATACACAAGATCAACTACTTCTCCTTTGTTTATCCTACTTTTTATTTCTTCAAAGAATTCCGACAGATTTGTCAGGCAAGACTTTCCCTTGAGGAAACCATGCTGACTATGGCCTATTTTATCATGTGCCTCCAAGTTCCCTGAGACCTCATCCTTAATAATCAACTCCAATATCTTCCCAACCACTGATGTTAGACTTATTAGCCTGTAGTTTCCTTTCTTCTGCCTCTCTCTCTTCTTGAAGAGTGGAGTGACATTTGCAATTTTCCAGTCTACTGGGAACGATTCCAGAATCTAGTGATTGCTGAAAGGTCATTACTAATGCTTACACAATGTCTTCAACCACCTCTTTCAGAACCCTGGGTTGTACACCATCTGGTACAGATGACTTATCTATCTTCAGACCTCTCAGTTTCCCAAGAACCTTCTCTTTAGTTATGGTAACTTCACACACTTCATGACCCCTAATACCTGGAGCTTCCACCATATTGCTAGTGTCTTCCACAGTGAAGACTGATGCAAAATACTTATTCAGTTCATCCTCTATTTCTTTGTCCCCCATTACTACCACTCCAGCATCATTTTTCCAGTGGTCCAATACCAACTCTTGCCTCTCTTTTACAATTTGTGTATCTAAAGAGACTTTTAGTGTCTTCTTTAATATTTTAGCTAGCCTATTTTGTATTCCATCTTTACCTTCTTAATGCCCGTTTTAGTTGTCTTCTGTTGGTTTTTAAAAGCTTCCGAATCCTTTAACTTCCCACTAAGCTTTGCTCTATTAAATGCCCTCTTTTTGGCTTTTATGTAGGCTTTGACTTTTTTGTTAGCCATGGATATGTCATCTTGCATTTAGAATACTTCTTCCTATTTGGGATGTATATATCCTGTGCCTTCTGATTGCTCCCAGAAATTCCAGCCATTGTTGCTCTGCCATCATCCCAGCCAGTGTTCTTTTCCAATCAATTCTGGTCAACCCCTCTTTTATGCCTCTGTAATTCCCTTAACTCCACTGTAATACTGATACATCTGACTTTAGCTTCTCCTTCTCAAAGTAAAGGATGAATTTGATCATATTATGATCACTTGACCTTAAGGGTTCTTCTACCTTAAGTTCTCTAATCAATTCTGGTTCATTGCCCAACAGCCAATCCAAAATAGCTGATCCCCTAGTGGGCTCAAACACGAGCTGCTCTAAAAAGCTATTTCACAGGCATTCTAGAAATTACCTCTCCTGGAATCCAGCACCAACCTGATTTTCTCAGTCTCCCCGCATATTGAAATTCCCCTTTGGCTATTGTAACATTGGCCTTTTTGGCGTACATTTTCTATCTCCCGTTGTAATTTGTAGACCACACCCTTACAACTGTTTCGGGATCTGTATACAACTCCCATCAGGATCTCTTTACCCTTAGCTCTATCCACAATAATTCAACACCTTCCGACCAGGATGGATATTATGGATGTCATTGAGCCATAGAAGAAGATTTCAGGTCCAAGAGACTGTGAATGGGCTCATACTTGGGTGACTAGCCGGGACCTGGTGATCAGGTCCATGGTAGGGAAGGAAATTGGAGGTGGGAACATTTGGCATCAATAATAGAGGCAAACATAATGACATAATTTTCTATGTAATCACAATAAAAGGTGCTTTGTTCCTGAGGCAATAATGTGGAAATGGGGACCTGATGCAGCTTTTTGCTTCTTTCCCAACAAAAAATCCAGCCAGTTCCCCTTCACCACCACCCTCCTCCACCTGGTCCTCACCCTCAACAATTTCTCTTTCGGCTCCTCTCACTTTCTCTCCAGACTCAATTGGCAACCCGAAGCACCCACATGACCCCCCTCCCCCGCAAAGCTATGCCTGCCTTTCCGTTGTCTATATAGAACAGTCCATGTTGCAATCCTTCCCTATACTACATTGACCACTGCATTGGTGCTGCCTCATCCACCCATGATGAGTTCGTCAATATCAACAACTTTGTCTCCAACTTCCACCCTGCCCTTAAATTCACTTCGTCCATTTCTGACACCTCTCTCCACTTCTGCGATTTCTCTGTCTCCATCTCGGGAGACAAACTGTCTACCAACATCTTTATTAACCTAACGATTCCCATGGCTATCTTGACTATACCTTTTCCTATACTGTCTCTTGTAAAAATGCTATTCCCTTTTTTCAGTTCCTTTGTTTCCACCATATCTGTTCTCAGGATGAGGTTTTCCTTTCCAGGACCTCAGAGGTGTCCTCCTCCTTCGGATAACAGGGTTTCCCTTCCTCCATCATTGATGCTGCCTTCACCTGCATCTCCTCTGTTTCCCGGATATCTATGCTTGCCCCATCTTCCCGCCACTTGACAAGGATAGAGTACTTCCTGTCCTCACCTACCACCCCATGAGCCTCCACATCTAACACATCATTTTCTGGAACTTTTGTTAACTCCAGTGGGATCCTACCACCAAACACATCTTTACCCCCCCCCCCCCAAACTCTCTACTTTCTTCAGGGATTGCTCCCTCCATGATTCCCTTGTCCATTTGTCCCTTCCCATTAATCTCCCTCCTGGCACGTATCCCTGCAAGTGGCCAAAGTGCTACACTTGCCCGTTCACCTCCTCCATCAGCTCCATTCAAGGCCTCAAACAGTCCTTCCAGGTGAAGCAACACTTCACCTGCGAATCTGTTAGGGTCATTTACCAATGCTCCTGATGTGGCCTCCTCTACGTCGGTGAGACCCGACAAAAGTTGGGGGACCAACTTGTCGAGCACCTTCACTCATCCCAACAAAAGTGGAATTTCCTGGTGGCCAACTATTTTAATTCCTACCCCAATTTCCGTTGTAACATATCAGTCCATGGCCTCTTCTTTTGCCACAATGAGGCCACTCTTAGGGTATAGGAGCATCACTTCAGATTCCATCTATGTAACCTCCAAACAGATGGCATGAGCATCGATTCCTCCTTCCAGTAAATTTTATTCCCTCTCCCTTCCTTCTTCTTCTATTCCCCACTTCTTACCTCTTCTCCTCACTTGCCTATCACCTACCCTGGTGCCCCCCCCCCACCACCTTCCACTTCTCCCACACTCCTCTCCTATCAGATTCCTTCTTGTCCAGCCCTTTACCTTTCCCACCCACCTGGCTTCACTTTTCACCTTCTCGGCTACCTTCTCCTCCCCTCGCCTTTTTATTCTGGCATTGTTCCCCTTCCTTTCCAGTCTTGAAGAAGGGACTCATCCCAAAACATTCACTGTTTATTCGTTTCCATAGATACTGCCTGACCTGTTGAGTTCCTTCAGCATTTTATGCCTGTTAATGCAGTTCCTGCATTTTTAAGTGTTTGCTAACAACCTGTTTCAGGAGTAGGTGAAGGAAACCTTTTGCTCATTGACTATACAGTGGCCAACAAATTTCCACTTACAGGAGTGCTCAGCCTTTCTAGTTCACTGTGAAAGCTAGACATTTCATGTCTGTCTGTGCTTTGAAAGAGTTCAGCTAAGGATGAATTTGTCCCTGTACTAAGCAGCCATAGAAGCCAGTTTTGCTCAAACTGAATATCAAATTTCTTAACTTACAATATTGGCTACATTTAAAATAGTTATTTGGTTATTTAAAAGTGTTTTAAGGTTCTCAAATGTGCTACATGAGGCAAGTTTGATTCTATTCCTTTCTAATTGATTTCTAGTTGTACTCAAGCACCGCTGATGAGAACAATATTCCACCTTGTAAATCTGTACCTATGGTGACTTTGGTCAAGTAAGCTTCAAATTCTGGGTATAATTTCACTGAGGAAAGAAAACTTCAAGCACACTTACCTTCAAGAGGCGTGGAACTCTCAGCAATACTCTGAAGCCTAGTTTAAGGTACAAAATATCCAAAGGCAAAAGGGACACCAAGTCCATCTGGAGACAGAATTAAAGTGATTATATTTTTATTGATTTTATTAATTTTCAAAGATTTCTCTCTTGTGTATCAAAATTCATCAGAGCTTCGATTGTTCAATGAAATGCAACCCCTCAGCCTAGTGATTCTTGAAAACATGTTTCTTCACCAGCAACGGAACAACGGAGGACCAATTCACCCTGCTGAATAACTGGGAGGGTGATATGATGATGAACAATTCTTGTCTCTTGGTCAGATGAAGAATATTATAAGTGAGAAATCTGTAAAATCTTTGGGAGCTTGATTGAAACGATGGTGAAAAGACCAAGGGTAGACATCAGATATCTTATACCTTTCTTCTAAGAATCACTTCCAGAATGGATTAAATGGTCACTGTTAGCAAAATGGATGTTCATACAGTATATATTAAAACAATTTAACTATTAATTACCTCAGGTAATACTTCCCACTTCACTGCATTTGTTGAAGCTGTCAGTATATTTATTATATTTCCATATTATGACATAAAAGGGGGCCATCTGTGGAATTCATTGCCACAGGTGGCTGTGGAGGCAAAGTCATATTTAACACGGTGGTTGATAGGTACTTAATTAGTATGGGCATCAAAGGTTTTGGGGGTAAGGCAGGAGAATGAGTTGAGATGGAAAATAAATCAGCTATGATTGAATGATGGAGCAGACTCATTGGGCCGACTGGCCTAATTTGGTCCTATGTCTTATGGCTTTGTGGGTATTTGAGCCCATTGCGTGTATTCTGGTTCATAGAACAAACACAGACTTTCCCTGTAACCTATTCATTCCCAAAAATTCCCCTGATATTTCACTTATACAAAACAGTAATTTATTGTGTGCAATTAGTTTATTAGACTGCATATCTTTGGGATATGGGAGGAAAGCAGAGTATCAGGGAAAAGCCACCTGGCAACAGGAAGAACATGGATGAGTTTGTATAAGGGAGTGAAAGCACAGCATCAGGGGTCCAGGATTGAACCTGGGTCACTGGAGCAGTGAGACACCAACTCCACAAGGAGAGGTGATGCTGGATGGAGGGGCGGGGGGTGGAATAAATGATGATGGGGTGAGGAATGTTGCGGGGCAACGTGCAGCAACAGCTAAAGAACTGCTCAACTGGACAAGTTTAGCCACTGAATTTGACAAAATTTCTTATTCAGTGAACCTATTTATATTTGCCGAATAACTACTTATACTCATTAAGTGCCAGTGTGAGAGGTGTAATTTTACTGAGGTGGCAGCATAACTGAGTGTGTTGTTCCATTGCTACTGTTTAGTTAAAAATCCCCATTGGTATCCATGTGAGATGCTGGAGCGGAACATAGACCTACTGCCCATCAGAACTAACAGGGAAACTACGATGGGTTGAAATGACCAGGGAGCAAAGCTAGGACTAATATACTGTTCAAGAGTTCTACATAAGATTACTGTGCACATGAGTGGCTCTAACAGCAGCTAGGGACACTGAAAGTTTACATTGTGGATAAAGGCTTTTTGGATTGAGTGGTGTGTGATCCACATGTGCCTCTTCCCCATCTCCTCCCTTCAATGACCTTAGCAGAACCTCCTCCGTCATGCATTTATCCACCTTTCATTAGAGGCGCTCCCGGTGATGTTGACACACTCTAATCTATTTTCAGAGCACATCAATACCACTCCAGGCAAGAGCTGTTCATCAATATACTCATGCAGATTGTCATTATTTATTTTTGAAGGACAGTGCAGTGAACCCTACTCATAACCATCAGTGTAATAACTCACTTTAAATTTCTGGGTTTTTAGGTAGTTTTCTCTCATAAGCTTCCTTGCTGTCTGAAATAAAGAAGAACAAAGTTTATTCAACATCAGGTAGAATTTCAGTGAATGTATCCCTCTTGTTTAGTTGCATGGAGTTTAATGTTAGAACGCAGAACATAGAACAATGCAGGAACAGGTGCTTTGGCCCACAAATCAAATTAGCGATCAAATATAAACACAACTAATCCCCTCTACCTACAAAATGTCCATATCCTTCCACTATCAGCTCATTTATGTGCCTATCTAAGAGCCTCTTAAATACCTCTGTTATACTTGCCTCCACTACATCCCTGAAAGCGTATTGCACTCTTTGTGTAAAGAACTTCCCCATTTTTTAAACTCAGTTCCTTGAAGGTAAAGATGGCATATGCATTCTTTACCACCCCATCAACCTGTGTAGCCATTTTCAGTGTTACTGGAATCTTCTCTTACATAGCAATGTTTTGGAATGAACAGATTAATCATGTGACTAGAATCTACATTTAGAAATTGCTTTTGGTCCTTGCTACCTTTCTTTAACTTGCTGAGAATGACTAAAGATTTGTAAGAATTTGAAGAAGAATCTGGTTGTTAATGAGAAAAGTTAAAATCTAAAAGGCCGTATAAGGTTGAGGCAGCCAACTGCATGAATAACTTTTATTAATCATGAAGCGAGAAATTGATATGATCACTCACTATAATGTCTCCTCCTTTTACAAACTGGAGACGAGACTGGAAAACAATCATGTCCGTCAGGTAAATCAGATCACAGAAATAATCCATTAATAGCCATAGGTGGATGTTATCGGGTGTTTGGTAGGGAAAGGTGCAGCGCACTGGGATTAACCAAACATTCCAGTTCCAGGCTAATACCACGATGGACAACCACAGAACATACAGAGGGTCTAAGGCAGAAAATAAAAAGAAATGTGTTACATATGAATTCAATATTGCGGGCAAATCTAAATGTAACAGATTACTTACAAACTCAGTGGAGTAGTCACTCCGTTCAGTTAGCGCTGAGTGAGTGAAGATGGTCATTTAATGACAAATTGACTCTTCATTTAAAAGCAGCAACAGTATAATGTATATAGTCACAGCACATTGGCAGGTTGCAGTGTAACTACCAAAGCAAGCATGCTTTACTATTGTTAGCATTGTGTGTGGTACAGGGACAAGCTAATACCACCATGAAAATACAGTACGTAATACTCCCAATTCATTACTTCATGTCAATAAACATCTCTGGTCCTGATATTTAATGACTTTGAAGATGATGTGGCATTGCCTAGTTATACCATTCCTTGCTTTGCAGACACACAGGGACTAATTGGTCCACAAAACGGTATCAATAAGCACCTACACCATCACCTTGACAACATTAAATATCAGCAACACTAGTGTGATCAGTCACTATAATTAATAGAGTATAACCACCACTATCAACATGTCACCAGTTTGAACATCTGTACAGGAGTGATGACATTTACACAAAGCCAACCTAACACAATGTCAACAGATACACAGTACACTTACCTGGCAGATGGCAGCTGGAGGAATGCCTGCCAGCTAAAACCATTTCAGGCCATAGGCCTCAGCCTCAAGAAGATAGCAAGTGGATACAGAGATCAGTAGTAAGAACATCAAGGCATCACTGCTGGTGTTCCAGCAGCCAGAGCAGGTTTGAAATGAAACCTTTATGGATTCTGGAAACAAACTCCAGAATCCCTAAGAGTGGAAATTTAATTTTACTGTTTAGCAAACTTTAGAATTAATTACAAACAACAGGAATTCTGCAGATGCTGGAAATTCAAGCAACATACATCAAAGTTGCTGGTGAACGCAGCAGGCCAGGCAGCATCTATAGGAAGAGGCGCAGTCGACAGCTGCCTGGCCTGCTGCGTTCACCAGCAACTTTGATGTATGTTGTTTAGAATTAATTATGTATCTTGCTTAGCTGTCCATACAGTGGCAAAACAGGAATCTGAATTTGGCAGACCTACAGTGAGCTGTTGTGGAGATGGGTCACATGAAGAATGACATGCAGGCTGAATTCTGCTTTGTAGTTAAGCAGATGGTAGGTTTTTGATATCTCAGCTGGTGATTGTTCTCCCTTAGGTAGAGCAAACCCATGTAGGTAAGGAAATATAGAAAAAGAAGGAAGCCATTTAACCTCTCAAGCCTATCCTGCCATCACAGCTAATATATGACCCAATTCCAACCACTTACTTTTTTTCCCTGTCAAAAATCTTCCAAGTTTAAGGGGGTAGTGGAGGTATAATTTGTCCATCTGTGCTGATCACCCCATCCTTGACTAAGCTGTTCCACCGTGAACATGATCTGTTATGAGTCAACATGATGCTTTCAGATCAGGTCATGCATAGCACATACCTCTGCCACACCGCTCAGGTGTGTTTCTGGGGTACAGGGGCTGGCAACCCTTGTGTCTGTTTTGTGTTCTATTGCTGAGCAGCAGTGAACCATCTGATTGGCCTATCAGAGTTCTCTTTGGAAACTAGTTGACTTGATCAGCATTTCTGATCTGGCTATTGTTCATGATTGCACTTAAAAAAAAAGTTCAGATTTAAAGTCATCAACTGACCCAGCATCATTTGGCATTTGTGGAAGAGATTCCAAACTATCATCATGTAGATACGTCTCCCAGCCACTCTAAAAGGCATGGGCCTAATCATGCAATCATGAGAGCAGTAAATCTGAGTGGTTCAGATGCACACAATGTGGTGTTTGGATGTATCCACACAACTGAACAGTAGATATATAGATACCCTGACTTCAGCAAATGATGATTGCTTTGATTAAAGGTGATTATGCTGTGGTGAAAGGACAAAACAGAGCAATAGAGTAGATTATTTTATACATGCATTACGACCCACTCAGATGATATAATGGAAACAGAAAATTGCTAGAACACATAGTAGGTCGGGGAGCATAAAGAATTAACATTTCAGGTCCAAGATCCTTTGTCAAAATAGTTCTTGTAGTGTATTTAATATCTCAGTAGTATTGTAAATATGTTTGATTAAGCGTTTTGTTTCCTTACATAATTCATTCTGGGTTATATGTAAGAAGTATGTGAATGGCATACACATCACGTCACCACATCACATGTGAGCGCATCCCTAAAAAAGTAGAGGAAAGAAAAACTAAGTGCATGAATGTTCCAGCTCCTGTGATGAGTAAGTTTTAAAACAAACCTGAGATGACTACCTACCTGTTGAAGCACAGCACGTTTATTTTTGTTGGAGGGGGAGAGAGATGTTCGAGTTTTAAAAATAGGCAGAAAAAGGACAAAATAACAAGCAACCAATATGGCCATGGGTTCATAAATAGTGAGCACCAGGTGATAGTAATAATAAATAAAAGAAAAACAGAAATAGCCGGCTACATTGGAAAAATAGACATGTTTGATTCCACAACAAACAACTGGATGATGTAAACTGAACAAATTGAGCAGAATTTGGCTTATTGATGCACTGACAGATTGTTTAGTTTGTGGAATCTTACAAGAAAGCATTTAAAAATGGCTCCTAACTGAAGCACAACTCATATGTTAAAAAGCAGTTGAAATCTCTGTATTAACGGAAATAGCAACCAGAGACGCAATTGAGTTGCAGTCAGGAATGAAATGAGAGTAAACAAAATTACCATGTCTAAATATAAAAATGCCTGGCCAAACAAATAGCGTTACTGTTGTGGCAGGGGCTCACATGTACTAGACCAATACAGATTTAAAGGTGAAACTTGCAGAAAATGCAACAAAGTAGGAAACAAAGAGCATGTTGGGTAGACAAAAATAAATGGACTGCAGAGGAAAGAGAAAAAGATAAAAAGCCAAGTTGAAGTTTTAAAAAGAACATGTTGTTAATGAAAAATCTGATAATGATGAGAATACAGTCTGATGATTTACATTATGAAAACTAACAAGAGACAAGCAATATGGTTTACATCAGAAGTGAACAGCAAGTTAATGAAAATGAAATTGGACACTAGCTTTGATATTTCAGTCATTCCACAAAATGATTTTGAATGGCATTTCAAAGATACTGAACTGAATCCTGCAAAAATCCAACTAAGAACTTATACTGGGGAAAAGATAACTCCTGTGGGAATGTAACTGAGGTACAACCAATAAACCACATTGGTTTGTATGTGGTAAAACAGGAGGGCCAGCATTGTGGGGTCATGATTGGCTGAGATAACTACAACTTGATTGGACATCCATCCATCATTTGCATGCCACACCCACTGCAAAAGAGTCAACTGAAAGCGGATTAAGAATGGTACTGGATGAGGCCACAGCAGTGTTCCGGTTTGGCATTGGAAAACTCAAACATATCAAGAGTAAAATAATGTTAAATGAAAACTGCACACCCAATTTTTACTTGGGCCCATCCAGTTCCATATACCATCTGTGACAAAGTAGCTAGATTGCATGGAGGCTGAAGGAATTCTTCCAAAGTTTGAGTGAAGCCCGTAGGCAATGCCAGTGTTTCCCAGTAGCCAAGAAGGATAGCTCTGTCAGGATCTGTGGAGATTTTAAGGTTACCATCAAGCCAGTACTGAAATCAATATCCTCTGCCCAGGATAGAGGATATCTTTGCAAACCTTTCTGGAAGGCAACAATTCCCCACAGTGATTAAATCTTTAGGCCTGAATGGGACAATTTAAAATTAAATGTCCTGTGGATGTCTGTATAGTAATTGTATTATATAGTATACTAGAGAGCAATACGTTTTTGTGTTGAGCTGCATTCTATATTGAGTAATTTATAGCTAAGCTTGGAGGAGTGTATTTAATATTTCAGTAACATTTGAGTAAAATTATAAATATATTGTTTGATTAAGCATTCTTACATAATTTATTATGGGTTCTAGTAAAAAATACATGAATGGCTTATGTCATACGTCACCACGTCATATGTAAGCACCTTACTGAAAAAGAAAAGGAAAGAAAATCTAAGTAGACAATATCAGCTCATGTTTTTCTTTTGATTAATTTCTGGAGTTACAAAACACAACAATTCTGATCAAAGGTCTCAGACCTAAAACATTAACTCTGTTTCTCTCTTCTAAGGTGCTGCCTGACCTGCTGAGTGTATCGAGCATTTTGTGTTTTATTTCAGTTTTCTAGAATCTGCACTTTGACTTCTGGAGAGTACCATGTTCTAGATGGAGCATTTTTGACATCTAGCATCCATACCAAGCTCTCCCAGCATAGCAACAGCACAGGTTGGAGGCCAAAGAAAGACTTGCATTTATATTATACCATTCACAGTCTCTGGTCATCTCACAGTACCTCGGTCACTAGTGAAATTCTTTTGAAGCACTACCAGTGTTGACAAAGAGAAAATGTCAGATACAAAATACACAAAAGAGGCTCCCACTAATTTTAATCTGATAATGGCCAGAACAACTATCATACTGTTATTCAGAAGGGTGTTGTAAAACCTTTATGTTCACATAAGAGGGCAGATGAAACATTGGCTTAAAATCCTTCTCAAAAACCAACACTTCAGAGATGCACTCTATTAATTACCCAATCAGGTTTCTTGATGATGTACAATAAGCACTAGTTTGTAAAATGTATGGTCCATTGCTTTAACAAATACTCACAGATAATCTAAGCGGGAGTTACGTACGAGAGATCTACACTTCTCTGAGAGTATGACAAAGATTAGATGGGGAATAAAGTGGCATCATTTAAGGTCTGCATCAGTATTTGAGGCTTACTGCCTGTGCACAACAGAATTTTGCCACAATGATGACCTTGCATTTATGCTCTTTTCACCCAGGATCCTCCATATAAAAACACATTATATGCAATTCTCCATAGAGCGCTACATACCCATTACAGATAGAGTACAGCTTTGGTTCAAAATTTTATTGTGCAAATATAAAATCATTGCACTACTTGTTAGTATTCCAATAGCAGCATTTGCACCCATCGCGGCCGCCGTACGATAATCTGTCGATTTTTGGTATTGAAATTGGGATCTGTTCAAGCCGCAGCAAGATATGAAGTTATGTTTATCTGAACCATGTCACAGGAGAATATGATTATTTTTCAGTCCCCCCACCCCATACCCCCACTACACTTCAAACAGTTACAGTTATATAGGAACATGATCAAACTACAGTGGATTCTGGTTAATTGGGATACATTGGGATCAGTACATTTTAGCCCAATTAGCCAAAGTTTCATGGAAGTAGTTAAAAAGGCAAACAACTGTTTAACTGAGTAACAAATTATGTATTTAAATGAAATGCAGAACAAATTAAAACACTATCAATACCACTACAGTACTATAAAACTGTGTTTTGGTCCTAATAGTTATTGAGGTTGGACTTCATCCAGAGTACACTGCTGTGTTCTATTGATTGAATGTAAATGAGCACAGACACCTAGTGTCAATAATGGGCCGCCTACATAAATGCTTTCGATGATTGCATTGTCTGACAATTCATTCTTATTGTAACATTCATTTGTTGATACCTTCAAATTATTTGTTGTTCCTAACTTGTTGAAGTAGTGAAATCATTTCATTTTCACTCCTGGCAATTTCTGGCAACTCCAAGTCTGAATGCTCTAAACCACAGTGAACAAAACAGTTCCAAATTGTCTTATTGCTTTCAGTGACAAAAATCATTTGTTTTTAGAACACAAACGCACACAACTGATGCTATTTAAAACTGTTTGTGCTAAGCATAGTTTAATGTTTAATGGCCATACATGTGTACACAACCGATACCAGGTAGAAACTTTAGCAGCAATCTCCTGTCCCAATTAAACAATATAGTGTTCCAAATAAATGAAGGGCATCCCAGCTATTCTCTCAATTAGTTTTTGTTCTTTAAGATTTGTCCCAAGTAAGTGGCTGCACTGATTAACGATGGCCCAATTGCCCAGAATCCACTGTGTATGTAAAAGGAAGTTACTTCCATCAAATGGTAGGTTGGTTGTTTCTTTCTTTAATATAACACTGATAAGATAACATCTCACTATAGCTCAGATTCATTATTGGCATGTTATCTGTTACATGCTCAAGGAGATCTATTTTTTGTGAGAATGATGTAATGGTCTTTTGGAGGTCACCTGATGTGATTTTCCTGCTGATGTGAGGTCACGTGATGACGTGTGCCCCATGACTATATAAGCGTCGATCCAGGTGACGCCGCAGTTAGTTAGTTTTTGAGTTTGTAGATTTCCAGGTAGAATGTGTTGTGCCTCCATTTCTGTTGCGTGTTTGTTTTTGTGAGGCAGTTTCATTTTTAAAACGGAAGGTGTGTTCTCTTACAAGATATTGTATTATTGGACTGGAAATTTGTGGCTGGAAGTGCCAATTTACTCAATTCTGACATTTGAAGGGAGAGTGAAGAATTCATCAAAGGATCGAGAGAAGTTGGCATCATTTGGCAGTTTAATAAAGAATCGACCTTATTGAGTATTCGTTGGAGAGAACCTGCATCGAGATAACTCTTGCAAAAGGGCAATGAGTTCATGCAAAAAGGTGCTCTCTCTCTAAAGGAATTTAAGGTCAGTCGATTTAAACTGTTTATTTTCGGCATCGTGAATCCTGTGGACAGAACCAGCAGTAAAGGTGCGTCTGTGAAGAAATCTTTCTCCAGAGAAGTCTCTCCCAATTGAATGTGTAAAACTGTTGGACTTTCGAAGTTATCGCTTTAAGAACTATATCTGACTGTATCGCTTTAAGAACTGGTTTCACATTTAACGCTTTAAGAACCAGAGCCGAGTGGAGTTAGTGAACGGCTGTGTACCTGTTAACTTCCGGTTAAAGTTTTCCTTTGTTTTTTTTCCCTTATCGTTTATACGTGTTTAATAAATGTTTGGTTGGTTTTGATATAACCTGTCTCGATTGATAGTCATATTTGCCGGTTACGTAACATATCAAAGATACAAAGTACACTTAATATCAAAACATGTTATTGCTGACTACTTCTTACTTTGTGCTATCATGAAATAAATGCACCTAATTTGGATCATATACACTAAAAATGATCAGCGGAAATTCAGTAAACAAGCTCCTACCAGATTAACTGTATTTAACTAATTAAGTTGCCACTATGGTTGTGATTAGCTCCTGTTGACAAGTAACTGATTAAATTATTAACACACGGTGCTCAAACCTGAATACTCTTTCATTTAAATTACTATCAAGAAAGATCTTTCTCATTATCATTGAGAGTTTATTGATTTGCCATTTTCAGAAGAGCACAAACAATAAAATGCCAGTAGTTAGTATTTTAACGAATCTGATAAATTAAAGTATAATTTGGTTCTGGGTGTAAATGACTTGCTCAGTCTCTTCAGTGTACCAGTGACAAATGTTGCATATTCTCCAGGGACAAATAACAGCCCACATAACGTCTCCGAAAATATACTGAGAGCTGAGCCAGATGACCTCTCCTCTGCGTACTTCCTGGGCCCCAGGGTGGCCATTCTGCCCTTGCCCATTCCCAAAAGGAAGACTACTCCCCACCAGACTGGATGGCTAAAGATCAAGAGTGCTGATCATTCATTTGTTGATTCTTTTCTATTGACTAGTTAACCCTCAGACTCAAAAATGTTCACTAGTTTATGCTGAACAGCTCTTGCTGTGATGAAACCTGATTATTACAGGGTGATTCCTGTTGCCAGGCTCTGTTCCCTTTGTACTGCTCAGATAAATCCCTACAATCCAGTCTTTCTTTGGCTAAGATCCTGCCCCATCATATATATCTGCTAACTAGCTCCTCTTCAGAAAATATCTTGTTGACCAGTTACTGCCCAACTAGGTATTTTGCTTTAGGTAGCATAACTGTTGACTGGCTGTTACTCAGATTCAGTTCCTATACTGACTACAGTTTCAAACTTTGAAAGACAGATTCAATTAAACCTACTGCTGAAAGGATCAACGCTGGATGGAAGTCCCACGGATTTGATCCGCCTGAGCCAAGGTCTTGTTTTAAACCGGCAGCACATCATTTCACAGTAGTGCTCCTCCTCTTTCTCTTCCTCCTCCTTTTTCTCCTCTGGGGGTGGGGCAGGAGCTGCCGGAGCCGCCTTCGAGGGTGCTGTGGCATTATGTAAACAGGGATATGAGTGAGTGGCTCTAATAGAATAAATTAATAGAAAAAGTGCTTTTATATTCTGCCCATCGTGACCTCATGAACTTCCAAAGGAAGAATGGAAGAATATCGTTAGAGTGATCGATCTGTTTGCATAGAATGGACAGTTTAAAAAATCTTATTTTGTAAATTACATCAATAAGACATGTTTAAGTGAAGAGAATAAGTAAAATTGAGTAAGCATGCTTGGTTAGACAGTGCCATTTGGCTTAACAGCATGTCTACAGGGAAATATTACCCACCCCTACAGATATTCACCAGTTGGAGATTGTTTGGAATTTCTGCACCAATAGAAATGGGAGTGGCTCCACCTTCCTCTGGCTGGGGTCATTCAGGTGGGTCAGGTGGAAGGTTACGTGACAGAAACAACCACTGAAGCTGTGCTAAGCGCCTTCTGCCAGGTGTATTTATTTTCTTTTTTAACTACACTCCTCACTTAAAGATGTATTTTATATGGTGTTATCCACAAAAGGAGAAAAAAATGTATTTGCTATGCAATAGAAACAGATTATTCTTTCACAATATGACAGCTCACTAGTCACTAGTACAACTTTTAAAGGGAAAATAAGCAATTAATAATTAAATAATAATTATGATCAAATGCTTCCAAATCTTAAGAAATTCTTATATGAATTAGAAACCAAATTTAAAAACACAACAGTGAACCACAATGATGGCATAAAAATGAAAGAAAATGTGTAGGAGATTGACCAGTTCAGTAGCTGAAACATCAACTCTGCATTTTCTCCCACATCTCTCTCCCCTTCCCACCCTCCCAAACCCCTCGCCCATACACATCCACAGAGCTCTCTCCCTGGCTGTAGGCATCAGAGAACATCCAACCCACTAAGTACTCAAAGTACAGTCAGTCAAGTTAGCACTGTGCTCCAAACTCTCCAGTCATGTTTGCCACTTCTTGTGTTCTTCCACATCCATTGTCTATCGTGTTTCCTGAGACACTCTTGCCAATCAGCCAGTGGTCCAGACAGACCATAAAGTAGAGCCAATTGATCATTTCACACTTCTGAACAGGCCCATTGCAACCATCATGTCCTGAACTCAATCCCAAACTCCCCTTTACTTACATGCAGTTGGGCTTCCCTCATCCTCGGATGCATCAGGGTCAATAAGCTTTTCTTTGACTCGTTCCGTTCGTTCTTTAAAGAGTTTAACCAATTCCTGGAGGCGCTCGTTAACAATAGCACTGGTAATGCTTGATGTTGAACCCTGCTGAGATCTGAAACTGAGGAGTTAAGCTGCATTTAGTCACTTTGATTTTCCAAATAGGTTATGATATGTGCCAGTGTTAAAACTGTAACCTAAATGGCAACACCAAAAACATTTACTGTATATCAAAGTACAATCCAAGGGCTTCATTATTATGCATACTAGTTGTCATCTATCAAAATGTCCTGGACAGTCCCAGAAGATGGAGAAACCGTAAATGCAGTGCCACTATACAAGAAAGGAGATGGCCAGAAAGCAGGAAACTAAAGGACCAGAGGGCACATCCTCAGAATACAAGGATGTCCCTTTAGAACAGATATGAGAAGGAATTAGCTAGAGGGTGGTGAATCTGTGGAATTCATTGCCACAGAAGGCTGTGGAGATGAGATTATTGTGTATATTTAAAGCTTGATTAGTAAAGGTGCTAAAGATTACATGGAGAAGGCAAGAAAATGGAGTTGAGAGGGAAAATAAATCAGCCCAAAATGATCAAATGGTAGGGCAGACTCAATGCACCAAGTGGTCCAATTCTGTTCCTTTATCTTATGGTCTAAATAGGTCCCTGGGTCCTGGTACATGAAACACAAAACAGCATGTAATAAGGGCCAACATTCAATGATTCAATGGTCCATTAGTTTTTCCAACTCATTGCTATATAGGAGGGATTAGAGGGTTACCCTGATAGGTTTACGCAAAAAAAAGAAGGTAGGAATATTGAATATAGACAATAGCATGAACTGATAGGAGAGTGGACTGTTCCTGTTCATGGAGCTATGAAATATTGCCCTTGGATACTGGCATAGTCATTTACTATTTAGCACTACCAACACACCCAACACACAGTCTCTGGCTCTGTCATCTTTCAGCCCTGCTGTTTTACTGTTAAGTTTTCATCGGGCAAATGCCTGTAGCTGCTTAACCTGTTGATGTAAGATGCTTGTCTTTCCAGCACTAGGGACCTCACTGACAACTATCACAGTTCCTTCATGTTGGCTTCCAGCCTCTGCCTCAACTCAGCACTGCAGCACTGTTCCATTCATTGAAAGCTGCAGTAAGGGAACAGGAGATCCAGCCAGAATTCAAGAAATCCGGCTGTCCAAGAAATTCAGATTCTGCCTTTGAGTGCCAGTCAGAAGTAAATATGTGTGCCCTAAATAAACCAAACCAAATCTCAGGCTATGAATATTAAAAGTAACTGATTAAATAATTAATGTCATGCCATCAGGCTATGATGCCCTGTTCTCTCCTTGCTGTCCTACAGGATCCTTGAACAAAGGGGATAACTACACTCACTTGCCCATCCATTGAGATGTTCCCACAACCAATTATCTCACTTTAAGGACTCTTCATTTTGCTATTTCATGTTCTCATTATTTATTGCTATTTATTTATATTTGCATTTTTATAGTTTGTTGCCTTCTGCATTCCAGTTGATCTTTCATTTATCTTGTTATAGATTTGCTGAGTGCGTCCACAGGAAAATAAATGTCAGGGTTGTATATGGTGACATATATGTACTTTGATAAATTTACTTTGAACTGTGAACATATAGGCTCGTCCATATAGGCTGTACAGATGTCGGATTTCCTGCTCCCTGTTTCACTCTCATTGGTTATTTTATTGAATTAATTTAATTTAGCATTTACATCTTCCAAGGTACACTTAAGACAAATTACAGTCCTTCTACAGAAGGTCAGATCCTGATGATCAAGGTGAAACTTGTTTAACCAGCTTCTGTTTCACACTGGTAATTTCACAGCACCAGTAACACTGTACTTCATGTTTAATCTTGTCAAATTCAGAAACTGAATAATAAAGCTGATTTCAGGGTGCCTGAAATTTGCTGGATGGTTGGGTGCCAATGTTGGCTCTGCACAATGTCCCAACTCTACACCCTCTAGAATCATAGACTTGCCCTTTCAATGTTACTTCAGTCCACATCCTTTGATAGATTACAGGAACAGTGATGGAAAGGAACAGCATCAAAAATAAGCAGCAGGAAAAACCTGGACAAAATCAATCATTGAACAACTGTTGGTCAAAACAAAAAAAACGATGTCTTACTGACCTATCATCAACCTGAAGACTTGTTTGGCTTTGCCAAGCTTCACCGTGTAACTCCTGGCCTGGCTGCTCTGCACTGGCTTCATGGGATGGTGGCTTATTTCTGTTTAGCGAAAAAAGCGTAATTAATGCTTATTGTTCATAAACAATCAAAATAATTCAGTCCAACGACTATCATGTGCAGCTTGGGGAGCACTGGAGGAAAGTGGCAATGCTAATTCAACAACAGATGCCTCATTTCATCAACATGAACCTTCACATCCTGGCTAAATAGTTCTGTGTGATTGAAAGCTCAGGAAGCCCGCACGAGCTGAAATGAAGCAGCATTGGGAAATGTAACTGAGCACCTGGCTCTAGTTGCAACTACAGTTTAATAGCTTGCTATGGTAGACTGAAACTGCAGCAAATCGTGTTCACCAACAAACTCTGCTCCAGTGCACACAAGCACAAAGTTCACATCCTCCATCAATTTCACCGGGGAAAAATAAATTAATCATATTATATATAGGGTGAGCAATTGCAGAGCTCTGCAATGCAGAGGGATCTGGATATCCTTGTGCATAATTTTCAATAGGCTATAGGATACTGGTTGTATTGTGTACAGGATTGATCTTCTTACTTAAGATTGCAGTTCAGAGAAGGTTTATTAAGCTAATGATTGGACTGTGTAGATTGTCTTGGGAGGAACAGTTGGGCAGATTAGAGGTGAAAGGTTACAGGGACTGATGGGAACACAGAGTTGAAGTTACAATTAGATCAACTATGATCTTATTAAATGGCAGTGCAGGCATGAAGGACTGAGCAGCCTACTCCTGCTCCTGATAATTATGTTTAATTCTTTCCAAGAAGGACATCAATTCTCCACTGCTTAATTGGAAAGTACCTTGAATGCAGCATTGTTTTATGACTTGACCTAAGGTCAAAGCTAAGTGGTTCAAAGTAACAACAATCTTCTACGAGCAGAGTATTCCAGATGGATCTGCGACTGTGACAGGTTTTTGCTTTTGAAAATCCCAGCCTCCAGATACATTTCCCCTTGAACAATGAATGCATAGAAAGTGAAACAATAAAAATGAAGAAATTACTGTTCCACTGCAACATGGCATGCTATTTGTCTAATATTACTTTTGCACTACTGTATTGCACTTTCTTCTAATAACACTACTGCTTATTCCTGGTCAGTCATCACGGTGTTCTATATCGTACAGGTTCTACCATTAATATGTTCTATTTCATACATTTTCACTACTACAAAACCAGGAGCTGGTCACTTACTCCAAATCCTTAACAGAACTGAAAGCATAAAGCAAAGCAGAAACAAAATAATGAGACTGTCCATGAGAGTTAAGCATTATGTGGATAGGTGGCTATGAAAGAAAGCAGCTGAAAGTGGCATGTGGGAGCAGTTGTGATTGATTTGACACAGAGGAGCTGACATTATTTGCTATGTTTTATAATTCACTGAAATCTAATGAAAATAGAAAGGTCTCTGTTTTCCAATAATAAAATGGACTAAGAAAACTTATGGTAGGTAAAAAAGATGCTGTCTGAAAAATGTGGAGAAAGCCTTTTCTCATTTCTAAGTTTTGCTGGCTTAACCAATTAAACTCAAGCACCCATTGTGTTCCCAGCCCTTGATTGGGACAGAGCTCTGTGGGTTTAGTTATGGGGCATACACCTATAAGGAGAGCATATGTAAATAAAAATACCACAAGTAAAGATGTCTCAGAAACCTACTTTTACTGCCTTGATTATAACAGTTCTGTATCTGTCACTGTAAAAGGTTCCTACGTGATACACATCTTAGTTTCTTTTGAGGTTATCTTTTGTGACAAGGTGTTGAAAAAAACAAGTAAATTAAATCAATAATCTATGAAAATTCCTCAGCCTTTTGCAGTTCTTAATTGTTCTAAATATAATGAAGTATTTTCTGCTCTCTGTTTTTATTTCAGCTCCTTCATTTGTACATTTGCCATTATGTTCTAATTTTTTAGGTACAGATGCCTTTGATGTATCTGTCCTTTCCATTGTTCCTTTAAAACTAACGAATCCTGCACTGAGCAACATTGTGTCCTCAGCTTCTGGGCACCATTATTAAGGAATGTGATGCTATGTCAGCAGACAGTTAAGAGACTTTTCTTAATCTCAGCAGAGAAAACAACAAGCTTACTATAATTTCTAGCTTCTTTTCAATTCATTACTAAAATATGTTATATTCATCATGATTAAAAACTAATTTCATTTGCCTGTTAAATTGCTAAATTAATCTAAATTTTTCCATGAAATGTTCTCATCTTGACTGATTCTCATATATTTTTCAGATGGTGAGTGAATGACCACCTCCAACGCCTATGCCAAGTTCAATTTCACCTGTAAAACCTGTCACTTCTACACCGAGCATTCATCATTGTTTTACTGAATTTTATTTGTTACTGCATTCCAGCCATGTGCTCTTCATTTGTTCTTGGCTGCCAGCTTGATCTACATATCTCTAGTCTGATGTCACCTGGATTGAAAATACTAATCCATATACAAGGAACTCCAGCAAGTTGACCTTTCTACTGGGTTAATTTCCAAATACTCATTACCAGTTGGTGCTCGTACCTTCGTGTTGCCTTGTGGACGTTGGGCACTGCAAGTGTCCTGCTCTTGCTTGTTGAGGAGGGTGACTCAATTGGAGGCAACTTATTCTGACCTGATTTTAAAGAATCCACTTCAGAATCCACATCTTCAATTTTCACTGAAGGCCACGAGGCATTAGGAGGCTCTAATAAAGTAAAGAGGGGATTATGATGGTCATGAAGAGTTGTTACTCTGTAGTATCCAGGACATCTTCAAGGAGTGGTGCCTTAGGCAGGCGGCATCCATCATTAAGGACCCCCATCACCCAGGACATGCCCTCTTCTCATTGTTACCATCAGGAAGGAGGTAGAGGAGCCTGAAGGCACACACTCAACGATTCAGGAACAGCTTCTTCCCCTCTGCCATCTGATTTCTAAATGGACATTGAACCCATGAACACCACCTCACTATTTCTTTATTTGTTTTCTTGCACTACTTATTTTAACTTAACTATTTAATAGACAAACATATACTTAATGTAACTCAGCTTTCTCTCTATTTATTTATCATGTATTTCATTGTACTGTTGCTCAAAAGTTAATAAATTTCATGACATATGCCGGTGATATTAAACCTGATTCTGATTCTGATTTTAGAGACCCCCCTCTATGTTTAAATATTCAATGCCTTCCCAGAGATCTGGTTGGTGAATTGCTATCACCTCTTAATAGTGCTAAATGCAGAGATGATACCTAAGCAAGGATAACATTACTTGGGGGTGAGAGAAAGGGGCTTCCAAAATCGTAGACCCAAATCAAAGTGACCTGCCCAACATTACAATTCTTAACCCCAAACTAAACACCAATAATTATCCTAAAGCACACATAACACATAATAACTAAGCAATTGAGTTGGGGCCTGTTTGTGATATACATAAATGATTCAGATGAAAATGTAGATGGATGGATAAGCAAGTTTACGGGTGACATTATGACTTGTGGAGTTGTGATAGCATAAAGGACTCCACAATCGCAGGGTTGATGAATCGCAGGGTTCTATATTGCATACATACTTTGATAATAAATATACTTTGTCTAACAAAGAAAATAAATTAGTTACAGATACGGATGGAGAAATGGCAGATGGAGGTTAGTTTGGGCAAATATGAGGTGTTAATTTTTGAGAGGTCAAAGGAAAAGAGAAAGTATACAGTTAATGGTAGACCCTTTAATAGCATTCAGGTACAGAGGGATGTTGGGGTTCAGCTCTATTGAAAGCACCTGCACAAGTGTATAAGTGGAAAAAAGGCAGATGGCATGCTTGCCTTCATTGATAAGGGCAGTGTATAAGAGTAAGAAAGTCATGCTTTATCTATATTAAACTTCAGTGGAGTATTAAGTGTTCTGATTGATCCATTACAGGAGGAGTGTGGAGACTATAGAAAAGGTGCAGAAGGGGTTTACCATGATGTTCCTGGATTAGAGGGTGTGACCAATAAACAAAGATTGGACAAATTTGTTCTCCCTAGAGCATTGGAGGCAGAACAGAGACCTAACAAGGGTTTTTCCAAAAAATTATGATAGTCAGAATCTTTTCCCCACGTAGGTACTAATGACATGGGTAGGATGAGTGACGAGGTTCTGCAAAGTGAGTTCAGGGAGTTAAATGCTAAGTTAAAGGGTAGGACCTCCAGGGTTGTGATCTCAGGATTGTTACCTATCCCACATGCTAGTGAGCCCAGAACTAGGAAGATTTTACAGTTTACACATGGGGAAGGAATTGGTGTAGGAGGGAGGACGAAAAATTTGTGGATCATTGGGCAGGTGGGACCTTTAGAATATAGAACATAGAATAGTACAGCACAGTACAGGCCCTTCGGCCCACAATGTTGTGCCGACCCTCAAACCCTGCCTCCCATATAACCACCCACCTTAAATTCCACCATATACCTCTCTAGTCGTCTCTTAAACTTCACTAGTGTATCTGCCTCCGCCACTGACTCAGGCAGTGCATTCCACGCACCAACCACTCTCTGAGTAAAAAACCTTCCTCTAATATCCCCCTTGAACTTCTCACCCCTTACCTTAAAGCCATATCCTCTTGTATTGAGCAGTGGTGCCCTGGGGAAGAGGCGCTGGCTATCCACTCTATCTATTCCTCTTATTATCTTGTACACCTCTATCATGTCTCCTCTCATCCTCCTTCTCTCCAAAGAGTAAAGCCCTAGCTCCCTTAGTCTCTGATCATAATGCCTACTTTCTAAACCAGGCAGCATCCTGGTAAATCTCCTCTGTATCCTTTCCAATGCTTCCATATCCTTCCTATAGTGAGGTGACCAGAACTGGACACAGTACTCCAAGTGTGGCCTAACCAGAGTTTTATAGAGCTGCATCATTACCTCGCGACTCTTAAACTCTATCCCTCAACTTATGAAAGTTAACACCCCATAAGCTTTCTTAACTACCCTATCTACCTGTGAGGCAACTTTCAGGGATCTGTGGACATGTACCCCCAGATCTCCCTGCTCCTCCACACTACCAAGTATCCTGCCTTGGAGTTTGTCCTTTCAAAGTGTACCACTTCACACTTCTCCGGGTTGAACTGAATCTGCCACTTCTCAGCCCACTTCTGTATCCTATCAATGTCTCTCTGCAATCTTCGACAATCCTCTACACTATCTACAACACCACCAACTTTTGTGTCGTCTGCAAACTTGCTAACCCACCCTTCTACCCCGACATCCAGGTCGTTAATAGAAATCATGAAAAGAAGAGATCCCAGAACAGATCCTTGTGGGACACCACTAGTCACAACCCTCCAATCTGAATGTACTCCCTCCACCACGACCCTCTGCCTTCTGCAGGCAAGCCAATTCTGAATCCACCTGGCCAAACTTCCCTGGATCCCATGCCCTCTGACTTTCTGAATAAGCCTACCTTGTGGAACCTTGTCAAATGCAGAAGGGATGGTTTGCACCTGAACTGGAGGGGGACCAATATCCAAGCGGGAAGATTTGCTAATGTTGCACAGTGGGGCTTAAACTAGAGTTGCAGAGGGATGGGAACTAGAGTGCCAGAATGGTTAGTGGAGAGGTTGTGGAGACAGATGTTGGTAAGACTGCAGACAAAGTCAAGAATCAAAAGGTTGGGCATAGTGTGACCAGTGTCCCGAGTTGCATATATTTCAATGGAAGAAGTATCATAGGAAAGGCGGATGAGCTCAGGGTATGGATCAACACCTGGAATTATGATGTTGTAGTCATTAGTGAGACTTGCTTACAGGAGGGGCAGGACTGGCAGCTCAGTATTCTGGGGTTCCATTGTTTTAGATGTGATAGAGCAGGAGGGATTAAAAGAGGAGGGGTGGCGTTATTAATAAAGGGAAAATGTCATGGCAGTGCTCCATCCCAGACAGACTGAAGAACTTGATTAGTGAGGCATTATAAGTGTAAATGAGAAATAAGAAAGGAATTGCCTCGTTAATGGGGGAAATTACAGACCACCCAACAGTCCAAAGCATTTAGAGGAACAAATTCGCAGAGAGATTGCAGACTGTTGTAAGAAACATAAGATTGTTACAGTAGGTGGTTTTAGCTTTCCACATGTTGACTGGGAATCCTATACTGTAAAATGACTAGATGGATAGAGTTTGCCAGATATGTTCGGGAAAGTCCCCTTCATCAGTAGGTAGAAGTCCCAACGAAAGAATGTGTAATATGGGATCTGCTATCAGGGAATGAGACAGGGCAGGTGACAGAAGTTTGTGTAGGGGAACACTTCGCATCTAGTGACCACAATGCCATTAGTTTCAAATTAAATATGCAAAAAGATAGATCTGGTCCGTGGATGAGATTCTAAATTGGAGAAAGGCCAATTTTGATGGTATCAGAAATGATTGGGATAGGCTGTTTTCTGGCAAAGGTGTACTTGGTAAGTGGGTGGCCTTCAAAAGTGAGAAATTTTGAGAGTACAAAGCTTGTACATGTCTGCTAGAATAAAAGGCAAAGACATGTAGAGAACCTTGGCTTTCAAGAGATATTGAGGTCCTGGTTAAGAAAAAAAGGTGCTCAGCAGGTATAGGCAGGTAAGAACTAATGAGGTGCAAGAGAACATTTAAGAAAGAAACCAGGAAGGCTTAAAGAAGGCATGAAGTTGCTCTAGCAGACCAGGTGAAAGAGAATCCTGAGAGATTCTACAGATATTTTAAGAGTAAAAGGATTGCAAGGGACAAAATTGGCCCTCTGGAAGACCAGAATGGTAATCCATGTGTGGAGCCGAAACAGATGGGGGTGAACTTAAGTAAATTTTTTTGCATCTGTGTTTTCTCAAGACATGGACACGGAGTCTCTAGAAGTGAGGTAAAGAAGCACCATCTTCATGGACGCTGTACAGACTGCAGAGAAGTGTTTGCTATCCTGAGGCCAATCAGGGTGGATAAATCACCAGGCCTCGACAAGGTGTTCCCTTGGACCATATGGGATGTAAGTGCAGAAATTGCCGGTGCCCTAGTAGAGATATTTAAATCATCCATAGTGACAGGTGAGGTACCAGAAGATTGGAGGATAGCCACTGTTGTTCTGCTGTTCAAAATAGGCTCTAAAGAAAAACCAGCAAATTAAAAGCTGGTGACTCTGACCAAGGTTGGGGGTGTAGTGGACAGCAAGGAATGCTACCATGGCTTGCAGAGGGATCTGCATCAGTTGGAAAAATGGGCTACAAAATGGCAGATAGAATTTAACACAGACAAGTGTGAAGTGTTGCATTTTGGGAGGACAAACCAGGGCAGGACTTAAAATGGTGAACGGTGGGGCACTGAGGAGGGGTGTAGAACAAAAGGATCTGGGAATACAGGTCCATAATTCATTGAAAGTGGCGTCACAGGTAGATAGGGTTGTAAGGAAAGCTTTTGGCATGTTGGCCTTCATAAATCAATGAATTGAGTACAGGAGATGGGATGTTGAAGTTGTCTAAGACATTGGTGAGGCCTAATTTGGAGTATTGTGTGCAGTTTTGGTCACCTACCTACAGGAAAGATGTAAATAAGATTGGAAGAGTAAGAGAAAATTTACAAGGGTGTTTCCAGGTCTGGAGTACCTGAGCTATAAGAAAGGATTGGATAGGTTAGGACTGTATTCCTTAGAATGTAGAAGATAGAGAGGAGATTTGATAGAGGCATATAAAATTATGGGGGGTAAATGCAAGCAGGCTTTTTCCACTGAGGTTGGGTGGGACTATAACCAGAGGTCATGGGCTAAGGTTGAAAGGTGAAAAGTTTAAGGGGAACATGAGGGGAAATTTCTTCACTCAGAGCATGGTGAGAGTGTGGAATGAGCTGCCTGCACAAATGGTGCATGTGAAAGTTTAAGAGAAGTTTGGATGGGTATATTGATGGTAGGGGTATGGAGGGCTACAATCAATGGGAGTGGGCAGTTTAAGTGGTTTTGGCATGAAGTAGATGAGCCAAAGGGCCTGTTTCTGTAATGTACCTCTCTATGACTCTGTGACCCGGGGTAGAAATGTCAAACACCAGAGGACATTCTTTTAAGATTAGAGGGGAAGTTTAAAGGCCATGTGAGGAGTAAACTTTTTTACACAGAGGGTGGTAGGTACCTGGAGTAGATCACTAGTGGGTATAAGTGGAAACAGGCAGATTGGTGGAGTTTAAGAGGTTTTAGATCAACGCATAAATATGAAAGGAATGGAAGGATATGGATAATACACAACAGGAGGAATTTTAGTATAAATGGACATCAAGATCAGCACATATCATGGGATGAATGGGCTGCCATTATGGTCATAAGAAAATGTTGGTTGACCAGAAAAATGGCTTCAGGCCGCAGCAGGAGCTAGAGGCTTACAGGCCAGATTTTTTATTTGTGAATTTAAATATTGACCATGAATGCATATCACAAACCACAAGGATGTTCTTAACACACAGGATTCAATCTAGGCAATCACATGCAGGTATACAAAACCAAGTAAAATGCACAAAACGGAGATCATGAAACACAAACAGTACACATAATGTTCACCTATACAATGCAATGGAGACCACTCCTCGGGCAAGAAGCTGGGGTTTATGACACCAGATGTTTGCCTCCTAGGGCTAAGTGGAGGTAGCCGAGAATTTGAGGGACGGTAGCTGGGTACGTTGGGCAATTCTAAAGCATACTGGGAACTGGGGGAGGAACATCCAGGAGTCAGCGGCATATCACGAACGAGATGGACTAAGGCTATGTCGGTTCTTCGTTTAGACATGATGCTGGTTACTAGGCACTTCTAGGAATGTGCATCAACTTGTACTGACAATGGCTCAGCACAGAGTGTCTGCAACTAAAGAGCAAAAGCAGGTTTCAGTCAAAAGCAACATTTGACAGATGATGGAAACCCCAAATAAAAACAAAGGATGATGATGAGCCTGCAAGCATCTGTAGACAGAAAAGGAGTTAACATTTTGTGTCCAGTATCGGCATTTTTTAAACTTTTCAGGTTAGTGATCTGTTCTGAAGAAAGTTCAGTGCCGAAGTGTTAACTAGGTTTCTCTCTCCACAGATGCTGGCTGACTTATTGAGTATTGGTAGCATTCTCTGTTTTTATTGTAGGTTTACATATTGAGTTGGAGATTAAATACTGCTTCCTAGACAACATAACACACAATACAACGTTCATTGTACCACAAGTATAATTTACATTGCCTTTCATGTTTTATGGATCTAATCTCAGCCATTGCAGCACACCACACCTCATAGCATAGCATACATCACATCTCAAACTGTCCAATACTTTGCATCACATCACATCTTAGACTGTACCATACATTACTTCAGACTGTAACACACTTTACACCTCAGACTGTAACCGACATTTCACCACAGACTGTACCAGACATTTCATCCTCAGGCTGTAACTGACATTTCACCCCAGACTGTAACAGGTATTTCATCTCAGACAGCATCACTTGTCAGACTGTTACACCTAAAGTGTTTTGCATGAAAGAATTCCCACCCTGTTGAGACAGATCTGACCTCACACTGTCCAAAGGCACATGTAGCCATGCAACACTGATGTAATTATTAATAACCCCAATCATTCTTTTGTGCTAAGCGATGCTGTTAGGACACTTACCTTCTTGTTCTAACTTGGTCTTCAGAACCTCCTCCTCCTTATTTAAAATGTAAAAGTAACAACATAATTATTATGAAAAAGTAAATATTTTCAAATGACTGGAGATGCAGTTTCTCTACAAAATATATTCCAAATTTCTTTCATTTATTACTATTATTGAGACAGACATTTAAGTAAGAAATGCATGGAAGGATATGGTCCTTATGAGAGCAAATATGGTCCCTATGAGGGTTGAGGTTCTAAACTGGAAGAAGGCCAAATTTGAAGAAATGAGAAAGGATCTAAAAAGTGTGGATTGGGACAGGTTGTTCTCTGGCAAAGATGTGATTGGTAAGTGGGAAGCCTTCAAAGGAGAAACTTTGAGAGTGCAGAGTTGGTATGTTCCTGTCAGGAATAAAGACAAAGTGAATAAGAATAAGCAACACACATCAAAGTTGCTGGTGAACGCAGCAGGCCAGGCAGCATCTCTAGGAAGAGGTGCAGTCGACGTTTCAGGCCGAGACCCTTCGTCAGGACTAACTGAAGGAAGAGTGAGTAAGGGATTTGAAAGTTGGAGGGGGAGGGGGAGATCCAAAATGATAGAAGACAGGAGGGGGAGGGTTGGAGCCAAGAGCTGGACAGGTGATTGGCAAAAGGGATACGAGAGGATCATGGGACAGGAGGTCCGGGAAGAAAGACAAGGCGGGGGGGGGGATCCCAGAGGATGGGCAAGGGGTATATTCAGAGGGACAGAGGAAGAAAAAGGAGAGTGAGAGAAAGAATGTATGTATAAAAATAAGTAACAGATGGGGTACGAGGGGGAGGTGGGGCATTAGCGGAAGTTAGAGAAGTCGATGTTCATGCCATCAGGTTGGAGGCTACCCAGACGGAATATAAGGTGTTGTTCCTCCAACCTGAGTGTGGCTTCATCTTTACAGTAGAGGAGGCCATGGATAGACATGTCAGAATGGGAATGGGATGTGGAATTAAAATGTGTGGCCACTGGGAGATCCTGCTTTCTCTGGCGGACAGAGCGTAGGTGTTCAGCAAAGTGGTCTCCCAGTCTGCGTCGGGTCTCGCCAATATATAAAAGGCCACATCGGGAGCACCAGACGCAGTATACCACCCCAACCGACTCACAGGTGAAGTGTCGCCTCACCTGGAAGGACTGTTTGGGGCCCTGAATGGTGGTAAGGGAGGAAGTGTAAGGGCATGTGTAGCACTTGTTCCGCTTACACGGATAAGTGCCAGGAGGGAGATCAGTGGGGAGGGATGGGGGGGACGAATAGACAAGGGAGTTGCGTAGGGAGCGATCCCTGTGGAAAGCAGAGAGAGGGGGGGAGGGAAAGATGTGCTTAGTGGTGTGATCCCGTTGGAGGTGGCGGAGGTTACGGAGAATAATATGTTGGACCTGGAGGCTGGTGGGGTGGTAGGTGAGGACCAGGGGAACCTTATTCCTAGTGGGGTGGCAGGAGGATGGAGTGAGAGCAGATGTATGTGAAATGGGGGAGATGCGTTTAAGAGCAGAGTTGATAGTGGAGGAAGGGAAGCCCCTTTCTTTAAAAAAGGAGGACATCACCCTCGTCAGAATTACTTTGGAAGGACAAACCAAGGTAGAACATACAAGGCAAATGGTAGGGCACTGAGGAGTGCAGTAGAACAGAGGGATCTGGGAATACAGATACAAAATTTCCTAAAAGTAGCGTCACAGGTAGATAGGGCCATAAGGAGAGCTTTTGGTACATTGGCCTTTATAAATCAAAGTGTTGAGTATTAAGAGTTGGAATGCTATGGTGAGGTTGTATAAGGCATTGATGAGGCCAAATGTGAAGTATTGTGTGCAGTTTTGGTCACCAAATTACAGGAAGGATATTAATAAGGTTGAAAGAGTGCAGAGAAGGTTTACAAGGATGTTGCCGGAACTTGAGAAACTGAGTTACAGAGAAAGTTTGAAAAGGTTAGGACTTTATTCCCCGGAGCGTAGAAGAATGAGGGGAGATTTGATAGAGGTATATAAAATTATGATGGGTATAGACAGAGTGAATGCAAGCAGGCTTTTTCCACTGAGGGAAGGGGAGAAAAAAACCAGAGAACATGGGTTAAGGGTGAAGGGGGAAAAATTTAAAGGGAACATGGGGGGGGCGCTTCTTCACACAGAGAGTGGTGGGAGTGTGTAATGAGCTGCCAGATGAAGTGGTAAATGTGGGCTCACTTTTAACATTTAAGAAAAACTTGGACAGGTACATGAATGAGAGGTGTATGGAGGGATATGGTCCAGGTGCAGGTCAGTGGTTCGGCACAGCCAAGAAGGACCAAAAGGCCTGTTTCTGTGCTGCAATGTTCTATGGTTCTATGGTTCTAAATGGGATTTATGCAGATGGCAGAGAGGTTTCCATGGATGTGCTGAGCCAAATGCTTCAAAGAATCTGTGACTTTTATTTGATATTGAATGATTCATGCACTTTTAAGCACTATTTTGCGTTGTACATGTAGATGCATATGTGCACACACTGCCTGTGTGTGGGGGGGGGGGGAGAGGAAAGGGATTTATTGTGTGTTATAGAATCATAGTAATTTAAACTCAGAAGGAAGCCATTCACACAGGGTAGACAATCAAGTAAACTAGTCCAATCTCACTTCCCAGACTTATGTATAACCTTGTAAAATGAGGCATATCAAGTCCTCATCTAAGTATTTTTCACATGTGCTGTTTCTACTTAAAAAAACAACTTTACTCTATCTTTCTTAAAAAATAAGATTCTTGAACTCTGGTAACATTCTCATAATCTTTCTCTGCACCTGATCTGGTGGTGGCACAGATTTACTGGAATCTGGAGACCAAACACTCACCATTGTCTCTTATGTTCATTCACCATTGTCCTTGGGAATTGGAGGCAAGCACCAGTGGCCTCGTGCTGAGAAGGGTTAGAGAGTATGAGCCCATGATCGACTCCATTTCTCACCGATCTCACCAATTGAAGCGTAGAGGAATTTGGAAGTGAGAGAGTGTTCAGAACCGACCACCTGCCTCTTGCTCGCTGCTGTGACAGATCACTTACTGCTGCCGGATAAGCCATCTGTGTGTGACACATCTTGGAAGGGCTCTGCGATCGAGTGATGTCTCTCTCTCCCTTGAAGCTGTCGGTGGATATTACTGAAGTTCTGTGATTTATGAATTGAGCCAGCACCTCTTCCCCAGGGCACCACTGCTCAATACAAGAGGGCATGGGTTTAAGGTAAGGGGTGGGAAGTTCAAGGGGGATATTAGAGGAAGGTTTTTTACTCAGAGAGTGGTTGGTGCGTGGAATGCACTGCCTGAGTCAGTGGTGGAGGCAGATACACTCGTGAAGTTTAAGAGACTAATAGACAGGTATATGGAGGAATTTAAGGTGGGGGTTATATGGGAGGCAGGGTTTGAAGGTCGGCACAATATTGTGGGCCGAAGGGCCTGTAATGTGCTGTACTGTTCTATGTTCTATGTTTAACTGTGGACTCTGTTACTTCTATGTTTTTTACATTCTGTGTACTTGCCTGTTCTTCCTTGTTCCTGTTTGGAGTGATTTGTTAGTTTATTTTGTGTATGTGGGGGGTTGTTGTGGGTTTGGAGATTGATGTTCTTGTCGTTTGGAGTGATTTGTTAGTTTTTTGTGTGGGGGCATGTTGATTGTGTTGCGCTTGCGAGATTGTTTTTTTTGAGTAGGAGGTTGCTGTTTTTCTTTGAACAAACTCCACAGTTTTCTTTGCCTCGTGGCTATCTGGAGAAGATGAATCTCAGAGTTGTATACTGCATACCTTCTTTGATAATAGATGAACCTTTGAACCTTTGAGATGGCACTGAGCTACAATGTCCATCAAGATCATGGCTCAGATGTAGCTGTTATTTAGGTTCATAGAGATAGTTTTGGGGACAGTGAGGGGAGTTATGGCTCAGATTAGGGCTTAGGGACAGGGATGAGGGAGCATTAGAGGTCAGAGGTAATAAATGAAGAGTTAGGGGCAGAAGCCAGAGTTCAGAGACCCGGTCAGTACACTGCACTGTTGAAGGCCAGCAATCCCCAAGGGCAGATGTAGGGTCAGCAGGCATGGAGAATAAAGGCCAGTGATCCTTGTGTCAAGGACCAAAGTCAGTGGGCTCCAGGGATAGGTCAATGACACCCCTGTTTGCCAGGCCGGTGAGTCCTGGTGTTGGAGCTTCTTGTGAGTCCAGGGTCAAGGCCTGGAGGTCAAAGTCCCATGATCAATGAGTCCTGGGATTGATACCCAGTGGTTGGCAAAGTCCAAGGTCAAAGTCCAAAGAGCAGAGAATCCCAAGGATAATGCCTATAGTCTGAAGACTGAAATTGAAGAGAGGTTGAGGGTCAAAGGTCAAAGCCCCTGGGTCAGATTGTCCAAAGGTTGTAGGTCCAATATCTGTGACTCTGTGTCTGGATCAAGGACTGGAGGTTGGAGGCCCAGAGACAGCCTGCACTTGGATTGAAGGGGTGTGTGTGTGTGTGTGTGTGTGTGTGTGTATGTGTGTGTTTGTATGTGTGTGACATTGTGTGTGTGTGTGTGTGTGTGTGTGTGTGTATGTGTGTGACTGTGTGTGAGAGTGTGTATATGTGTGTGTGTGCGTTTGTATGTGTGTGACATTGTGTATGTGTGAGTGTGTGTTTGTGTGTGAGTGTGTGTTTGTGTGTGTGTGTGTGTATGAAAGGGGCCTGTTTTGCTGTTGCTGTTTTGTTGTTGTTGCTTGTGTTGCTAAATACTGTGGATATGCTACACTGGTGCTGGTATGTGTGACAACATTTGTGGACTGTCCCCATCACATCCTTAGGTTGTGTTGGTTGTTAATACAATACATTTCACTTTATGTTTCTATGGCATATGATCTAAATCTAAATCTAAATCATCATGGTTAAGGTACGACTTTTGTGTGCTTATAAATGAAAGTGTCTCATATGCCTTTATTATCTATTTTCCTTTCTACCCTGAGGAATCTGTTGTCATACATTCTCAAGATCCTATAATTTATTTTGTGTTTCTTTGCCTTGTTTGCTTTCCCCAAATGCATTACTCTATATAAAATCAGTTCAGTTGTTATTCTCATGCTCAGTTGACTACACAATTTACAGTTTTCTTCCTATCAGCTGTTAGGTCACTTTGTTGTATTATTGTCAAACTTCTCTGGAGTTGATGTTAAGAAAGAGGATACGCTGGAACTTTTGAAAACATTGCAATAGATAAGTCTGCAGGGCCCAAAAGGGATATACCCCAGGTTACTACAGAAAGTGAGGAAAGAGATTGTTGTGCCTTTGGATCGTTGCATCCTCACTCTCCACAGGAGTAGTGGCAGAGGACTAGAGGGTAGCAAATGTTATTCCTTTGCTCAAGATAGGTAATAAGGATAAAACTGGGAATTATGCATTTGGCGAGTCTTACATTGGTAGTGGGCAAACTATTGAGCAGGATTCTTAGAGACAGGATTTACAAGCATATGGAGTCTGATTAGGGATGGTCAACATGGCTTCATGAGCCTGACTGAGTTCTTTGAGGATGTAACAAAACAAATTGATGAAGGCAGTGCAATGAATGGTGTACCTCTATAAAACCCTGGTTAGATTGCACTAGTGGATATTTTGTTCAGTTCTCATTAGAGGAAAGATGAGGAAGCTCCACAGAGAGTAATTACCAGGATGATGCCTGGATTAGAAAGGATGAGTGAGCTAAGGCTTTTCTCTTTGGAGAGGATAAGAGGTGACTTGATGGAGGTGTAGAAGATGGTTAGAGACATAGATCTGAGTGGACAGCCAGATTCTTCCCAGGGCAGAAATGACTAATATGAGGGGATAACTTTAAGCTGTTGGGGGGAAGTATAGGGTAGAGGTCAGAGGCATAATTTTTTACACAGAGAGTGGAAGGTGTATGGGATGTGCTGTCAGGGGTGTTGGTAGAGGCACGTACATTAGGGACATTTAAAAGACTCTTAGATAGGCACGTGGATGAAAGAAGAATGGAGGTCTATGTGAGAGGGAAGGAGATCTTGGAGTAGGATAAAGGGTTGGCACAATGTTGTGGGCCAAAGGGCTTGTATTATGCTGTACTGACCTGAGCAGATACTATTTTGTCACTTTTTAACACAGCTCAGAATGGGACTCATCGTAATACCACGTCAGAGGGATTGCACTTTGTCAGTGCAACATTCTAAAATAGGCTGTTACTCTGAAGTCAGTAACTTGGGTTGATGACCTTCACCATTCAAGAGTTAAGGGTGATACTAACTGCACTATTATTGCTCCTTTGGAAGATACCGGACTAGCTGGCACACTTTGACACTGTTCCCATGTTAGTTTCAATTTGAATATTTTCCCTTATTTTGCTTGGTATAATTCTCCTGTTGTTAAAGAAATCTTTCAATCTGCTGTAGATACAGTATGAGATCATTAATATAACCCACAAGGGGATGAATCAAGGATTTCATCCTCAAGGCTAATATTACCATTTAACAGGATAATTACCCCATCAACCCCTTACCTCATGTTGGTGACTAGCTTCAGCAGCTTCAATTAATTGATATTCAACCACTTCGTCATAACATGGCTGCACAATCTGCTCTGTCCCCTCAGGGCAGACACTATTCTGGTCACTACAAAACACAAGAAACAAAGGCTCTAACACTTAAGACCATAAGACCATAAGACAAAGGAGCAGAAGTCGGCCATTCGGCCCATTGAGTCTGCTCCGCCATTTTATCATGAGCTGATCCATTCTCCCATTTAGTCCCACTCCCCTGCCTTCTCACCATAACCTTTGATGCCCTGGCTACTCAGATACCTATCAATCTCTGCCTTAAATACACCCAATGACTTGACCTCCACTGCTGCCCATGGCAACAAATTCCATAGATTCACCACCTTCTGACTAAAAAAATTTCTTCGCATTTCTGTTCTGAATGGGCGCCCTTCAATCCTTAAGTCATGCCCTCTCGTACTAGACTCCCCATCACGGGAAACAACTTTGCCACATCCACTCTGTCCATGTCTTTCAACATTCGAAATGTTTCTATGGGGTCTCCCCTCATTCTTCTAAACTCCAAGGAATACAGTCCAAGAGCGGACAAACGTTCCTCATATGTTAACCTTCTCATTCCCGGAATCATTCTAGTGAATCTTCTCTGTACCCTCTCTAGCGTCAGCACATCCTTTCTTAAATAAGGAGACCAAAACTGCCCACAGTACTCCAAGTGAGGTCTCACCAGCACCTTATAGAGCCTCAACATCACATCCCTGCTCCTATACTCATTTCCTCTAGAAATGAATGCCAACATTGCATTCGCCTTTTTCACTACTGACTCAACCTGGAGGTTAACTTTAAGGGTATCCTCTACAAGGACTCCCAAGTCCCGTTGCATCTCAGAACTTTGAATTCTTTCCCCATTTAAATAATAGTCTGCCTGTTTATTTTTTCTGCCAATGTGCATAACCATACACTTTCCAACATTGTACTTCATTTGCCACTTCTCTGCCCATTCTTCCAATCTATCCAAGTTTCTCTGCAGACTCTCCATTTCCTCAGCACTACTGGCCCCTCCAGCTATCTTCATATCGTCAGCAAACTTAGCCACAAAGCCATCTATTCCATAATCCAAATCGTTGATATACAATGTAAAAAGATGTGGCCCCAACGCAGACCCCTGTGGAATACCACTGGTAACCGGCAGCCAACCAGAATAGGATCCCTTTATTCCCACTCTCTGTTTCCTGCCAATCAGCCAATGCTCTATCCACATATGTAACTTTCCCGTAATTCCATGGGCTCTTATCTTGTTAAGTAGCCTCATGTGTGGCATCTTGTCAAAGGCCTTCTGAAAATCCAAATATACAACATCTACTGCATCTCCCTTGTCTAGCCTACTGGTAATTTCCTCAAAAAATTGTAATAGGTTTGTCAGGCAGGATTTTCCTTTAAGGAATCCATGCTGAGTTCTGCCTATCTTGTCATATGCCTCCAGGTACTCTGTAACCACATCCTTGACAATCGACTCCAACAACTTCCCAACCACCGATGTCAAGCTAACAGGTCTATAATTTCCTTTTTGCTTCCTTGCCCCCTTCTTAAATAGCGGAGTGACATTTGCAATCTTCCAGTCTTCTGGAACCATGCCAGAATCTATCGACTTTTGAAAGATCATCGCTAATGCCTCCGCAATCTCCAGAGCTACTTCCTTCAGAACACACGGCTGCATTCCATCCGGTCTGGGAGATTTATCTACCTTTAGACTATTCAGCTTCCTGAGTACTTTCTCTGTCGTAATTGTGACTGCGCACACTTTTCTTCCCTGCCACCCTTGAGTGTCCGGTATACTGCTGATGTCTTCCTCAGTGAAGACTGATGCAAAATACTCATTCAGTTCCTCTGCCATTTCCTTATCTCCCATTACAATTTCTCCAGCATCATTTTCTATTTGTCCTACATCCACTCTCACCTGTCTTTTACTCTTTATATACTTGAAAAAGCTTTTAGCATCCTCTTCGATATTATTTGCTAGCTTCCTTTCATAGTTAATCTTTTCCCTCTTAATGACCTTCTTGGTTTCCTTTTGTAAGGTTTTAAAAACTTCCCAATCCTCTGTCTTCCCACTAATTATTGCTTCCTTGTCTGCCCTCTCCTTTGCTTTAACTTTGGTTTTGACTTCTCTTGTGAACCACAGTTGCATCCTTTTTCCACTCGAAAATTTCTTCTTTTTTGGAATATACCTGTCTTGCACCTTCGTCATTTCTCACATAAACTCCAGCTACTGCTGCTCTGCCATCTTTCCCGCCAGTGTCCCTTTCCAGTCAACTTTGGCCAGTTCCTCTCTCATGCAACTGTAATTTCCTTTACTCCACTGAAATACCGACACATCAGATTTCGGCTTCTCTTTTTCTAATTTCACAGTGAACTCAATCATGTTATGGTCACTGCCTCCTAAGGGTTCCTTCACCTCAATCTCTCTAATCACCTCTGGTTCATTACACATACCTGCCAATCTGTAGCTGTACGACAAGATCATCCACCTTATTCCTTATGTTGCATGCATTTAAGTACAACACCTTAAGACCAGTATTTGATACTTTTTGCTTTGATTTCACTGCAACTTTATTGCACTGCAACTCATCCCAATGGCTACAAATTTGCCCCATCACCTGCCTGTCTTTCCTGACATTTCTACTGCACACTATCTTAGATTTATTTCTGTTTTCCCCTTCCTCCGCTCTGTCATTCCGGTTCCCATCCCCCTGCCAAATTAGGTTAAACCCTCCCTAACAGCTCTATTAAACTTTCCCGCCAGGATATTGGTCCCCTTTGGGTTCAGGTGTAACCTGTCCTTTTTGAACAGGTCATACTTCCCCCAGAAGAGATCCCAATTCTCCAAGAATCTGAAGCCCTGCCCCCTACACCAGTCTCTCAGCCACGCATTCATCTTCCTGATCCTACTATTCTTGCCCTTGCTAGCACATGGCACAGGTAGCAATCCCGAGATTACTACCCTGGAGGTCCTGCTTCTCAGCTTCCTTCCTAACTCCTGGAAATCTCTCTTCAGGACCTCCTCCTTTGTCCTATCTATGTCATTGGTACCAACATGTACCAAGACAACTGGCTGCTCACCCTCCCCCTTTAGAATATTCAGGACCCAATCCGAGACATCCCGTACCCTGGCACCTGGGAGGCAACACACCATGCGGGTATCTCTATCAGGCTCACGGAATCTCCTGTCCGTTCCCCTGACTATGGAATCCCCCACGACTACCGCATTTCTCTTCTCCCTCCTTCTCTCCTGCACAACAGTGCCAGGCTCAGTGCCAGAGACCCGGTCACCGTGGGTGTCCCCTGTCAGGTTATCCCCCTCAACAGCATCCAGAACAACATAGTTGTTGCTGAGGGGGACAGCCACAGGTGTTCTCTCCACTATCTGGGCATTTCCCTTCCCTCTCTTGACAGTGACCCAGTTTTCTGACCCCTATAGCCTAGGGATGACTACCTCCCTGTAGCTCCTGTCTATCACCTCTTTACTTTCCCTAATAAGCAGTAGGTCATCAAGCTGCAGCTTCAGATCCCTAACAGGGTCTCTGAGGAGCTGCATCTCGGTGCACCTGGTGCAGATGCGGCCATCAGGGAGGCTGGAGGTCTCCCAGGATTCCCACATCTGACACCCTGAACAAAGCACTAACCCTGCAGGCATGCTATTACACTTAGTGATTAGTGAGCATCATCCGGACAGAACACAAAACGGCCAATCCACAGGGAGGTTTCTACACGTGTGACAACCCAGGAAAGGAAAGATGCTGGAGGAACTCAGCAGATAGGAAGCACCCAAGTGGACAGTCAAAGTTGATCTTCTGGTTTTGTTATCAGATCAGGTGCAGGAGAAATAATTTGTACTCAGTGGATTTTTCTAGAGTTGTATCTTGTGTCTTGGTTACTCCATTAGCTCTCAAATCTCCCAAAGAGACAGGAAACTACTACGGGTGTACCCGACATGTAGACCAGGGCTATTGGCTGTCCTGCCCATTTCCTGTCATTTTCAGCAGTTAAAGCCTTCTTGGTCCAAGTCAAACTCCTGCCTGAGTCCCGTGGGGATCTCAGTCCGTTTGATAGATGGGACAGAAGATGTACGCAGTAGTCGGGAAGGCAGAACCGTGTGTGTGTGGGGGGGGGCGGGGGGGATCGGGGCGCTTGTTGGGGGGCAGTGGGCAGGAACGTTTTGAACGAGGAGCGGTTCCAACATTGTGCAAAAATCACGCGGTAGGATAAAATCGCGCTGAGCTCTTGTTTACGCCGCAAGCATTCAATGCCTCTCCCAGTGTGGGGTGGATTTACAGCTTAATTAAATCGGATTTGCCGATCATCAGCGAGTTATAGAAATGTCTTCTTTTTATTAGTGCGAGTTTAAAATGGATGGCTCCTGTAAAGGGCGGGTTATTGCCTCCCTCTAACCATCACTCTTTACCCCCAGAGTAGACCGAGAGGACCCCACCGCTCCACAGCTCGACAAATCAACTCGCTTCAAAGATTTGTGAAGCCTAACGTTTTCCTATAACCAAACGACTCAGCGGAGTTTCTGCCGCGTGCTGCTTAATCAGTATTACCGTCTTCCCGTTAGTGCAAAGACCGGTATCCTCACCCCGCCGCCGAGAATCGGACACCTCCGTGGTGTTCGAGCGGAGTTGCGGTGTCCGCGCCCGGCTCATCAGCACCAGCCCTGCAAGGACAGCTCCCGCCCGGCTCCCGTTGCCAGGAGACCGACGCGAGCTGCGCAAGTTGCTAGGGAGTAGCCAGCAAGAGGCTCGCGAGAAAGATGGACTCGAGCGACGTCAGGAGTTGTCTGCCGTGGAGTGTGAAGCGTACCCGGATTAGCCCGCCTTGGCACCCGAGCAAACTGTATTGATAACCTGCACCAATTATTCCTTCAATCACAGAATGTTTCACAGGCCCCACTACACGTTTGACAGGGAGGTTCAAACTGGATAATACTCGGGCACTTAAAATACTAAACATAATCACAAAGCCATCTATCGTATTATATCAAAGTTGCTGGTGAACGCAGCAGGCCAGGCAGCATCTCTAGGAAGAGGTGCGGTCAACGTTTCAGGCCGAGACCCTTCGTCAGGACTAACTGTTATGTGTGTTGCTTGAATTTCCAGCATCTGCAGAATTCCTGTTGTTTATCCTATTATATATTACTCGATAAAACAGATCTTCAAGAATTAGGCAATAAATCTAGAGGCAACGACCACAAGAAAATAAAAGATGAAAATACTAATCATCCAACCTGAACAACAGGAATTCTGCAGATGCCGGAAATTCAAGCAACACACATAAAAGTTGCTGGTGAACACAGCAGGCCAGGCAGCATCTCTAGGAAGAGGTGCAGTCGACATTTCAGGCCGAGACCCTTCGTCAGGACTAACTGTTATGTGTGTTGCTTGAATCATCCAACCTGGGCGTGTCTCGATCAGTGCCTCCCAGACTTACTCCCACTCCAAACAGCCTCATGCTCATAGAGTCATAGAGAAATACTGACAGAAACAGGTCCTCTGGCCCATCTAGTCCGTGACGAACCATTTAAACTGCCTACTCCTATCGACCTGCACCGGGACCACAATGTACCTATCCAAACTTCTCTTAAACGTTGAAATCAAGGATGCATGCACCACTTGTGCTGGCAGCTCATTCCACCCTCTGACAACCCTCTTGACTGAATAAGTTTCCCTCACATGTTCCCCTTAAAATGTTCACCTTTTCTCCATAACCCATGATCTCTGGTTGTAGTCCCACACAACTTCAGTAGAAAAAGCCTGCTTGCATTTGCCCTACTTGTCATGGTCCGGATCAGGGTCCCTTTAAATTTACCTTGTTTACGTTACGATCCGGACCGTTGATTCCCTGTTTTCCCATGTCCCTCGACTTTGGTAATTAGAGGCAATTAACGCTCGGCTGAACCAGTAGTTTATAGTCTCCGGCTTTCAGCTATTCGGCGCGGGAGCGTCTGCAAAGTCACCAAGATATGGCGTGCCGCTGTCATCTGGCCGGAGCAAGCCTAGTCTTCGCCCGATGCGAGTGCCGGTAATTCGCCCTTCCTCACCGGAGCACCCCTGTCAAGTTACCCCGCTAAAGCGAGCCTGCAAAGTTTCCTCACCGAGGTGGGTACATCAGTTAACCCGCCGGAGGGAATCAAGAACCGCTGTCTACTGTTCCCAGGCCGAGTCGAGAGCTCGCCATTACCCGGAGGCTCCAAGTCCAGTCCTGTCCCCGGCGGCATTCTAGCACCAAGTCCAGTCCTGTCCCCGGCAGCTTCCCAATTCTGAGTCAAGTCCTGGCCCTGGCGATCTGTGATTCCTGTCCTACCCCCCTTGTCTGAATCCCTTCTCTGCCCCTCTCGCCTCTAGCCCTCGTCTGCAGCCCCCACCTGCACTTCGGTCTAGTTCCATCACCGGAGCTAGATAGGTACTGTCTGGTGTTCATTCGTGTTGGTCTTGTCTTGTCCTCACCTCCATGGGGTAAGTCAGGCTGTCTTGCCGTTGCCCCGTGGAGGGTCATGAGTCCCTGACCTATGTCCTGTACCTAAGGAGGGTTCCTGGCTCTGTGCTCTGTGTGTGTGTCTATGGTTCCATGTACCTGCTCTCCTGAGAGCGAGGCTCTGTTTTCCATGTTCCTCCTCTCCCTAGCCCATGTCACATCCATGCCTGGTTCTGGGGACCGAGCCCAAGGCAAGATCCAGGTACTGGGTCCTTGCCCAGTCTCGGGCTCGGAGTCCATACCCTAGCCTCTTCATGTCTCCTCTAGTTCTGGGAGCCGATTCTGAGTCCTAGCCCAGACCCTTGGTCCCAGCCTAGTTGTAATCCTCAGACCTTGTCCAGTTCGCTATTTCCTGCTCCTGCCTTGCTCTCCTGGTATTGAACAATAAACTAAATCTAATTCACCTCACAAAATGTGTCTTGCATTTGGGTCCACCCTTGCTCCCAATGCCCCACCAATGTGACATATCTATTCTCCTCATAATTTTGTATACCTCTATCAAATATCCTCTTAATCTTCTAAGTTCCAAGGAATAAAGTCAGAACCTATTAAATCTTGTAACTCAGCTCCTCCAGACCCTGCAACATCCTTGTAAATTTTCTCTGTACTCTTATTTACATCTTCCTTGTAGGTAGGTGACCAAAGCTGCACACAATACTGCAAGTTAGGCTTCACCAATATTTTATACAGTTTCAACAGAACATCCCATCTCCTGTATTCAGTACTTTGATTTATGAGGCCACTGTGCCAAAAGCTTTCATAATGACTCCTATCTATCTGTGACGTCGAATTATGAACCTGTATTCCCAGATCCCTTTGCTCTACAGCACTCCTCAGTGCCTTGCCATTCTCTGTGTAAGACCTACCCTGGTTGGTCCTACCAAAGTGCAACACCTCGCACTTGCCTGCCTTAAATTCCATTTGCCATTCTTTTTGGCCCATTTTCCCAGCTGGTCCAGATCCTTCAATCCAGACTGATGCCAACCTTTCCCACTCAGAGACAATTACCCTTCAGCCTCTGCCCTCTTCACTCACCATCCTCTCAAACACTCAGTCTGCTGCAGAGTCTCACTCTCTCATTCGCTCAGTCTTTCCACACTCAATCTGGAGCAAAATTGGAGCAAAGTATTGGTAGACTCACTCTGCAGGTGATAAATCCTCAGTGCATATGTCTTCTTCACATACCTGCACCAGGCTGATAGAGAAATGAAACACAGTCAGCCAAAATTAAACATCAACAAACCATTACAAATATTATATGATGTATATAATTTTGAGGCATATTGATAAAAAGTTTCATAATATACAGAAATAAAGTGGTACATGGCTTTACAGGTAGCAAAGTGTAGCAAATTACCACAAGTACTGAATTTCTATATGTAAACTATCTTTTAAGTTTTGATATTGAGGTAGTGTTTCCAGCAATATACATAATATATTGATTGGTTGCTGGTTATATACATAAGCTATATACAGAATTATTTCCAGTGGATGGATAGTTTTTTACCATGAAGGGATGAAAATATGGAATAAAAAATTGACTCGAATGAGTCAGAGACTGGAAGTAGACATGCCAACTGTCTTAGTTCTTGCCATATGGTTGAAGGAGTGGAGGTTGTCATTTTGTGAAGCTGCTCTGTAATCTGCATTTTATGAGCTGCTTTGTGAATTGCTCAGGAACAGCTGTTTTAAAGTTGAACATAATGATGTTCTTGATAATCTGTTGATCTAGACATAATTTCCAAATAAGAAGTTTGAGGTATTCCTCAGTTTGATAAAACATCCAGGTTTATGAACAGGGGAGTCTGTGTCTGACCTGAGTAACCCAAACCTAGCAACTAGCTGGTCTGCTCTGATTAACAACAAAGAAATATTAAATGTAAACGAGAAAATCTGCACGTGCTAGAAATCTGAGCAACACACACAAAATGCTGGAGGAACTCAGCAGCCCAGGCAGCATTAATGGTAAAAAGCACAGTCAACATTTCAGGCCGAAACCCTTCAGCAGGACTGAAGAAAAAAGAACTGAGGAGTAGATTTGAAAGGGGAGGGGAGATAGAAACACCAGGCAATAGGTGAAATCTGGAGGGGAGGGATGAAGCAAAGAGCTAGGAAGTTAATGGGTGAAAGAGACAGAAGGCCATGGAAGAAAGGAAAAAAGGGGAGGGAGAGCACCAGAGGGAGGCGATGGGCTGGAAAGGAGATAACATGAGAGAGAGAGAGACAAGGGGATTGGAAATAGTGGGGTGGGGAGAAGGCATTACTGGAAGTTTGAGAAAACAATGTTCATGCAATCAGGTTGGAGGCTACCCAAACAGCGTATAAGGTTTACATTAATTATAAATTATCACTTGTGAGAAGGACAATAAAATAATGCTAGCTTGGACCAGAACCAACAGGAAGCTGGCCTGATAGGCCAGTGCCAACAAAATTGAGACACAACATTTCAACTGATAAGAGGAGTATAAGAATGAGGGGTGTTGAAAGCAAAGCGGCAAGAACTCTGGCGAATAACTATTGCAAGGAAGACCCCCATGCCAGGGGGTGGAAGAAGAATCAATCGTTTGGCCAACAGGAGATCCCCTCATTAGTATAAATTGGAGAAGTGGTCTGAGTGAGTACTGGTACAGAGGGAACAGTAGAATTCATGTTTCAAGTTGTTGGCCTGGAGTCAGCACAGTTATGTTGAGCTGTGCAGAGACAATAAAGTGCAAGCTTTGGTTAATTAAAAGCTGTATAGTGAATTGCCTAACCTAGATCAGTTGATGATAGTCAACCCAGGAGAACTGTGAAGTTTCCATGAACAGTTTGACTATTTGCAATGACAGATTTATATAAGGACTACAACTTGGAAATTCACTCTAGTTCCATAATGGAAGTGCATTCACTTGACTTGTTTCTCATCTGCTCCCCAATGCTATTTCTTTATTTTTATTTTATGTTTGCTTATTTCCTCACATTGAGTTTGTTCTTACTTGTTCTCTCTCTCTCCACATTACACATCTGGGAACACAAGAGAGAGGTGAGACTTTCAGCCCACCAACCTCTTCTGTCATGGTTGACTAGAAAGCTCTAGGTAAATCATGCCTTCCCACTACATTGGACCCTTATCAATATGCATATCACCTAAAATGGCCCACTGATAATGCAATAGCTTCTGCCCTCCACTCAGTCCTGTCCCACCTGGAGAATAGTGGCTCCTATGTCAGAATACTGTTCATCAACTGGTGTGTCGACAACAGATTCTTCAGCTTCAACATCTTTAGGTTCATTACTAAACAAAAACTAGACTAGGCATATATACTTTGAGTTTGAGGGAATGTCAGTAATCGGCATTCAAGAGCAAATGACTCTTACCTAACTGGCCAAAATCCTTTCACAATTTATAAGGCAGAAGTCAGAAGTGTTAAGAGGGTCTTCACTTGCATGATTAGGTGCAGCACCAACACTTAAGAAGCTTAACAGCATCCAGAACAAAGCAAGCTGCTATTGCTATTGCATTCAGCACTGTATATGATCATTACTCTTGGTTTCGTATCTTGTCTGCTTTCAGCCTGTTTTACAATGTTCAGATCAAACTATGTTTGCTTTGTTTTGGTCCAGAACAAATACAAACCTTCAGGTGCTTTGGGAGCCATCCAGTAATTTAGTACAACCCACTTCACATTGCAAATATATAGCTTCCATTCCATTGGTTAGTGCTTCTCTTTTCTCCGTCATCGTTTCACCCCTTACACTTGCTCATTCATTTAACTTATTGGTCCATGACTTCATTTATGCCTTTCCTTCTTTTTCTTCATTACTAATAGAAGTAAGCTGAAAGACTCACAGAACTGGTGGCAGGTCCTCACTGCTCGGTTCTTCTTCTGTTGTGCTGATAGACAAGAAATATTGTCAAAGGACTCGTCAATACAAGGAGAAGAGAGGGTAACAACCTGTTACTTTTTAAAGTTATTTAGGTTTTAACAATGAACTGCACAGTAGCCCAAATTGGAAAAAAATTGGATTGACTGCTGGTTACGTGCAGAAATGGATGGTTAACTGCAATAAGACAATGAAGCTCCTCTGCAGTTAAAGACTCATCAATAGAAGCTGATCTCCTGTCATCAGACTTTACATGTTCCTATAATTATGCACTGAATTATGAAATATAAAGAGAAATGGTCATCTTCTCTTTTTTATTTGACCTATGTGAAATTTTGGGATCTTGGTTTCCACTCTAGAGAGGCTGTTCAATAAACTTTTGACATGAATCAGACCATTTTTTTTTGTTAAAGTCTCAATAGTTGTGGAAGAGATTTTGGAAGACTAGGAATCCAGTTCTGGAACACCCTCTATCTGATTCCACATGGTCTGAGCCATGAACTGCAAAGTGATAGCAGTAGCCGATGCTCACCAGCTACAGAAGCTATGGTGGTTGTAAGCATTGGTGATGTTGAGGTCATTAAAACATATATCATTCTGAAAGGATGTTAAAGTCTGGATACTAAAAATTTTTTCTCTTGAGAGTTAGAGGTACATTGACTTAGGATGGGGTCAGTCATTTAGGAGTGAGTTGAAAGATTTCTTAATGCAAATGGCTGCAAATTTATGGAATCCTATGTTGCAAGATCTGTAGATAATAACTGAGGAAATTCAAATTGAGAGGGAAGGATCTTTGGAATCAGAGTGATTGATAGGAATTGGAGATTAGGCGAGAAGGTAGAGGATTAAGAACATTGAGGAAATTTACCATCAAAACACTTTTGAAACTATATCAAACACTTTTGTCTGGGATAGAGTGTTTTGGTTGTGAGGAAATATTGGTTATGTTGGGTTTGCACCTGCAGATTTTCTCTTGTTTGTGATTGATTATGTTGGGTTTGTTTTTCTTGGAGTAGAGAGGTTTGAGGAGGCTATGACTGAGATACACAAAATTATGAATGACATCGAGTGAATAATAACAAACTCTTTCCCTTAGCAGAGACAGATAAACCAAAGAATAAAATGTATAGAGGGGACTTAAGGAAAAAGTATTTCATCTGATTGGAATCTGAAACACATTGATCGAGAATGATGAAAGCTGAGGCTCACAAAATTTATGAACCATCAGGACAAGAACTTGAATCACCAGGCAAAGAAGGCTACAGATTTACTGCTTGAAAATGTGGAAAGTACAGTTGGGGTCCTGATGGTCAACATGTAGAGGGTGGGCCGAAAGGCTTAATTCTGTGCAGTAAGACTATATGACTTTATGATAAGCCATGATGAATGGCTGAACTGTTCTACATTCAGAAACGCAAACAACAGGAATTCTGCAGATGCTGGAAATTCAAGCAACACACAGCAAAGTTGCTGGTGAACGCAGCAGGCCAGGCAGTATCTCTAGGAAGAGGTACAGTTGACGTTTCAGGCCGAGACCCTTCGTCAGGACTTAACTGAAGGAAGATTATCTCTTACTATCTCTTCCTTCAGTTAGTCCTGATGAAGGGTCTCGGCCTGAAACGTCGACGGTACCTCTTCCTAGAGATGCTGCCTGGCCTGCTACGTTCACCAGCAACTTTGATGTGTGTTGTTCTACATTCAGATTTCTTCTTACACAGTATCGATATTTCCCACAAAACACTTTGACTTTTACTTCTCTCACTCTTCACATTTTACTCTTTCGCTCCCCCATATTCATGTGTTTCCTTACATCCCCTCTCTTCTTCGTTGACTTGCCATTCTCCCTTTATGAGAAGGAAGCTGGTAAACTCACTCCATAACCGGGGGATCCTCATTCTGGTCGCTTTCTTCACACTCCTTTTCCTGGCTGCTGCTAGAACAGAGGAATACCTCAGTCACCAAATGTAATGGGTTCTCTGGATTGAAAGTTCAGCTGCTGTATTAATAGGGAAGGGGCTCCTGGAGAATCCAATGACCAGAATACAATTAGTATACAGTGGCGCGCAAAGGTTTGGGCACCCCGGTCAAAATTTCTGTTACTGTGAATAGCTAAGTGAGTAAAAGATGACCTGATTTCCAAAAGGCATAAAGTTAAAGATGACACATTTCTTTAATATTTTAAGCAAGATTACTTTTTTTATTTTCATCTTTTACAGTTTCAAAAAAACAAAAAACAAAAAAGGAAAAGGGCCTGAAGCAAAAGTTTGGGTAGTACATGGTCAGTACTTAGTAACACCCCCTTTGGCAAGTATCACAGCTTGTAAACACTTTCTATAGCCCTATAAGAGTCTTTCAATTCTTGTTTGGGGGATTTTCGCCCATTCTTCCTTGCAAAAGGCTTCGAGTTCTGTGAGATTCTTGGGCCGTCTTGCATGCACTGCTCTTTTGAGGTCTATCCACAGATTTTCGATGTTGTTCAGGTTGGGGGACTGTGAGGTCCATGGCAAAACCTTCAACTTGCACCTCTTGAGGTAGTCCATTGTGGATTTTGAGGTAAGTTTAGGATCATTATCCTGTTGTAGAAGCCATCTTCTTTTCATCTTCAGCTTGTTTTTTAAAACAGACGATGTGATGTTTGCTTCCAGAATTTGCTGGTATTTAATTGAACTCATTCTTCCCTCTACCAGTGAAATGTTCCCTCTGCCATTGGCTGCAACACAAGCCCAAAGCATGATCGCACCACCCCTGTGCTTAACAGTTGGAGAGGTGTTCTTTTCATGAAATTCTGCACCCTTTTTTCTCCAAAAATACCTTTGCTCATTGCGGCCAAAAAGTTCTATTTTAACTTCATCAGTCCACAGGACTTGTTTCCAATATGCATCAGGCTTGTTTAGATGTTCCTTTGCAAACTTCTGATGCTGAATTTTGTGGTGAGCATGCAGGAAAGGTTTTCTTCCGATGACTCTTTCATGAAGGTCATATCTGTGCAGGTGTTGCTGCACAGAACAGTACACCACCGCTCCAGAGTCTGCTAAATCTTTCTGAAGGTCTTTTGCAGTCAAACGGGGGTTTTGTTTTGCCTTTCTAGCAATCCTATGAGCAGTTCTCTCAGAGAGTTTTCTTGGTCTCCCAGACCTCAACTTGACCTCCACCATTCCTGTTAACTGATATTTCTTAATTACTTTACAAACTGAGGAAATGGCTACCTGAAAACACTTTTCTATCTTCTTATAGCCTTCTCCTGCTTTTGTGGGCATCATTTATTTTAATTTCAGAGTGCTAAGCAGCTGTTTAGAGGAACCCATGGCTGTTGATTGTTGGGACAAGGTTTGAGGAGTCAGGGTATTTATAAAGTTTTGAAATTTGCATCACCTGGCCTTTCCTAACGATGACTGTCAACAAGCTATAGCCTAAACAAGCTAATTAAGGCCTGAGACCTTGGTAAAAGTTATCTGAGAGCTCAAATCTCTTGGCGTGCCCAAACTTTTGCATGGTGCTCCTTTCCTTTTTTTTCCACTCTAAAACTGTACAAAACAAAAATAATATGCTATGTTGCTTAAAATGTTGAAAAGAATGTTTCATCTTTAACTTTATGACTTTTGGAGATCAGTTCATCTTCTACTCACTTAACTATTCACAGTAACAGAAATTTTGACTGGGGTGCCCAAATTTTGCAACCCACTCTATGCTTGGAACCCTCAGCAGGTCAGGCAGCATCTGATTAGGGAGGAAAACAGATTTAATGTTTCAGGTCAATGACCTTTCATCATTGTTTGCTGATTGATCCTGGACTCAGTTATCATCACCATGACACATTCCCATCAAGAGCTTTGTGTTTCCAGGCCTCAAAATTTCATAACTACACTTACACTCATGCACTCCTGACCTAATTTGGACCTTTGCATATTTTATATGCTTCTTAATTCAATGTTATTTCTAACTCTCGCTAACTTTCACTGTGCACCTTCTTCCTATTTTGTTACCTTTATACTGTGGTGTCTAATGCCCTGTAAAATTAAACTCCCTCAACAATATTCACAATAGATATTGGCCCCAGGTCAGTTCAGATGTAGAACATCTGTTAAAACAGGGCTGTCCTATCACTGCACTGTCTGTAGAGCTCAGAAATCCAAATTCTTCCTCCTGTTCATTTTCAGGGTGTGGAAGTTTCTGGCAACAGCAGCATTCATTGGCCAAATCTCATTGCTTTCAGAAGGTTGTGGTGATCCATCTTCTCGAGCTTCTAGTGAAAAGTGCCCAGCATTACTATTGGGCAGGGGATTCCAGGATTTAGATTCAGCTACGATGAAATTCCCTGAACTCTGACTACATGACCTGTGCTCTCTTCCTCCCTCCATCATTGATCCCAACATGGACAAGTGCCTTTTCTCATCGCCCACCCCCACTGAAACAGTACATCAGGTAACACTCACAATAGTGGCAGCAGTGCTGTCTCTCTGTCCCTATCACCTTGAATTGCCCTTCAGTACGGCAGTATGCTTTTCCATAGTTAACTGTGTTTCCCAACAAAGTGCTTCTCACAAACTCTGGGGACTCCTGCCAGAATGAGGACAGTTGCACCACAGAACAGTTCAGCTACTTGGACTGTGCTGGTATTGCTGGTAAGCTATGATTGTATTAAGACCAAGAAGCCAATAATATTCAGCTAACAATGGTCTGTGTGTTATTTTCGTCTAACAACAATGTAGACCAGTACATGGTTCTTACCTCACACATGCATATGATGGCATCAAACCAATGTACCTTGTTTATATATTCTACATAAATACGACACAAGAGTCTTTCAGGAGTGAAGTTAGGAAATTGGGAACTCTTGCTCAAGTGGAAAAGGAAGCTATGCAAAATAACAAACCTAAGTCAAATGTTGATAGCTTTTTGATAACCAGAAGTTACTAACACTTTTAATAAAGGGATGAGGGGAAGAGCTAGATAAATGGATTTAGGATCATATTGAATAGCTGAAGAGGCTTCAGCTACTAAAAGCCCTGTACATCTTTCTGGATTCCCAAGTCTCATTCTGAATTACCTTCTTTCATCATGGGATATTCATGTTGTCTTCCACCACTCCCGGCCCCCCACCCTGTCCTGACCTTTAGTCAAATTATTCATTTCTGCTGCTGCACTGCCCTATTACTCACTCCCCCCGCACCCGCCCCCCCCACCAAGAGAAAGAATGTGAAAGACTTACTCTGTTGCTGGTGCATCCTCATAGCAGTTGACTTCCTCATGTATTTGCACTGGCCTAATAGAAAGTATGAAATGAAATAAACAGCTGCACAGCACATGGGACAAAAATCCGTGGCACTTGGGAGAGGGACCGCTTGCTGGGAATTTCAGCTGTAGAATTTCCAGAGCCAAATGGAAATATCCTTAAATTCTATGCCAATGATGCATCTGTTCCAGTTGTTAATGGATTTGGGAGTTGTCAGTGACCACAGTAAAAACAATAGCCAGCAATTATCACTTCTTCCCACTAGATCCCTAATTCCCTCTTTCCATCATTCTCTCCCTGAGAAGGAAGGTAGAGAACTCACCCTGTCAATTGCATGTCTTCATTGTTTTTGATATCCTCACACAGCAGCATTGGACTGACAGTAAAAGCAAAACAAATAATAAGTATCAGCAGGCTGCCTGCTTGGCTAATCCTGACAAGTGTACATCTCTACAGGCAAGGAGCTGCTGTGTAGGTCAATGTACATACACAAACAAACTAATGTGAGCAGTAATAAGGGAGGGATTTCAGTGAAATGAAACTCAAGCTGCTGAGGGGGACAGAAATCTAATCCAGAGACTGAACAGTTTAGAAACAACACTTGAGGCCACAGTCTGTTAATTGTGTGATGCAAAAAGTTTTTGGGAGTAGTCTAACTGGCGAATTAAAATCAATATTTCTGGTATTTTGCAGCAAGATCAAATTATGCAGGAGAGCAGCTGCTTCAAGACATTCTAAATTTGACAATAAATGAAACATTATTCGAAACGTAATCTGGGAAAAACAGCAGTAAGTTTCTTTCTAGAATGTTTTGCTTGCCATTTCATAGGAACAGATATTGCGAATATTGAAAAGTCATCTCATTGTCGGATTTATTCAGAACCATTGGAGGCGAGGGACTTACATTTCATTGGGTGGATCATCACTTCTTTTGTTTTCTTCACAGGTGGGCATGAGCCTGGAGACAGAGAAAGGCGCAGCGCTCAGAAAAATCAATAGTTAATTGCATTTCTCAGGTAATTTGACATCTTCTACACAATCATCAGAATTCTATCTTCACTGAACTTTTTTTAAATGATCTCAAGTTGTGTATCTTCAGCCACTCTATATGTTATCTGAACATGCAATCTCAGTTTGCACTTCAAAAGAGTTTTGAAGGTGTGCTGCATTGTTGGAGATGCCTTCCAGAATTTAGTAATCACTTACGTGAGTGTATTTTAAAAATCTCAGAACATTATTTAAAAAAAGGCAGAAGGTTATTCCAATCAAAGTTCCTCTGTGTATCAAGAAAAATGTCCTGCTTTTCATCTCATTGTGCTTGTTTGCTGTATGGAATTTGTGCGATATTTCAATATTTCACAGCATCCCCTCCCATTCTTTCAATTTTAAGTGCAGATGTCCGTGACACCGTACTGTAACACCACAACACTTCCTTTATTGAAAGATTGAACTTTCATATGGACTTATAGCATCATGGAAGAAGGCCATTTGGCTTATGCAGGGGCACTTGGTGAGGGACGGTACAGGTGGAGGCATGATCAGGTCCTGAAGACCATCACTGAAGCTGTCAGCACAGGAGTTGAGTGGGCGAAGCGGTCCCGACCCTCCAGGCAGACCATTGCCTTTGTCAGAGCTGGGGAGCAGCCAATACCTGCCAAAAGAACATCTGCAGGCATTCTGACCTCTGCAAGGGACTGGCAGCTGTTGGTGGACCTCGAAGGGCAGCTGAAGTTCCCCAACCATATCGCAGCCACCACCCTGCGACCAGACATTATCCTAGTGTCTGAGGCTACTAAGCAAGTGGTGCTGCTGAAGCTGACAGTCCCATGGGAAGATAGCTTGGAGGAGGCCTTTGAAAGGAAGCTCTCCAAGTACGCAGGACTAGTCAGCAACTGTCAGCAGGCTGGATGGAGAGCGAGGTGTCTCTCAGTGGAGGTTGGTTGTAGGGGATTCGTAGCCCGTTCTTTAGTTAGGGCCTTCAGCATTTTGGGCATCGAGGGAGAGAGGAAGAGGAGAGCCATCCGCAGTACCACCGATGCGGCAGAGAGGGCCTCAAGATGGCTGTGGCTCAAAAGAGGGGAGCCATGGAGTCATAAGTAGCTAGCCATCTGGACACAAGCTGGGGTCTGATCAGCCCCGGCTGGGTCACCTGGAGGACGTTGTATGATTCCAGGAGCATCACTGAAGATGTGTCCAGAAGCATCAATAGATGTATGTACACAGCTGACGTCTTCCCTTCTGAGTAATGCCCAGAATCTGGACTGATTGTCAGTTAATTACATAAATTCAGATTAGGAATATTTTAAAAGTATTAAAAGTTGTATGACAGCAATGGTTATTGTTAATTCAATGGGTTGCTGCTTCACTACTATCCTTAAAGGAAGGGAATTTCCTGCCATTGCTTCAGATGGCCTTAGTAGGTCCATACTAACCTTGCCTTTTAACTGCCCTCTGAAATGACAGTAGTCCCAGGCTTTGGTTACACTGACAAGGGAGCCTTTGTCAGCTGCTGCAGTGAACCTTGTACAAGGTGAACTCCGCAGTAAACCTGGGTATTAAGGTATGCACCCGCCCATACCAGCCTCTGGGGTTTAGATGTTCTGATTCTCTGGAGTATAGAGAGCTGGCGCAGTTCCTTTCAAGATTCTGGCCCGCTCCGCTAATTGGCGGCCATATTTTGGCATCAGGATTTGGATATTTGAAGAGTACCTGAACTCAAGTTCAGTGTTCAGTCATCAGCTCAACTTTGGTTCAGTCTGCGATTGCACTTAAGATTTCTATTAGCAAGGAGACCTTTGTTTCAAAACAGACTTATTCCTTTTACAATGGACAATCAACTTTTATATAATTGGTACCAAAAAGGGATTAAATTTATAGGAGATTGTTTTGAGCGAGGTATATTGATGTCATTTGAACAATTAAAGGATAAATATAAAATATCTAATAATACTTCCTTTGTTATTTTCAGTTAAGGGCTTACTTAATAGGTAAGCTGGGTCAAACAATGTTTTTGCCAAAAGCTAATGAAATTGAAACTTTAATTCAAAAAGGAAAAATTAAAAAATTTGTTTCTTGTATGTATAATTTGATTCAAGAACAGACAATTAAACAAGGAACCCATAAGTCAAAGCAAAAATGGGAAACAGATCTGAATATTAATATTGATGAAATAAATTGGTCAAGACTTTGTCTGGACAGTATGACAAATACAATGAATGTTCGACTTAGATTAGTACAATATAATTTTTTACACCAATTATATATTACACCACAAAAAATAAATAGATTAAATTCAAATCTATCTGATAAATGTTTTCGGTGTAATCAAGAAATTGGTACTTTTTTACATTCTACTTGGTCTTGTTTTAAAATTCAGCCCTTTTGGATAAATTTAAGAATCTTATTGGAACAAATTACTGGAATTCAACTTCCACATAACCCTGTATTATTTCTACTAGGTGATATTGAAGGGATAAAACCGAAACTTAAATTGAATAAATATCAGAAAGAATTTATAAAAATTGCATTGGCAGTAGCTAAGAAGACTATAGCAGTTACTTGGAAATCTGATTCGTATTTAAGTATGGATCGTTGGAATAATGAAATGGCTAGTTCTATTCCACTTGAAAAAATTACTTATAATTTAAGAGATAATTATGTAACATTCTTGAATATTTGGCGCCCTTATTTACAAAAGATAGGATGTCATATTTAAGTGCTCCGACAAAGAATTTGGTTACTTGGGGAAAGTAACGAATAATTATACCAAATTTATTTTGAATCCCATGGAGCATGTGGAAACCTTCCAATACCCAGGCGGCTCTTTTTTTTTCTTTCTTTCTTTTAGGTAGGACTATATATATGGGGGGGGGAGGGTTAAGGGGGGGTGGGTAGATTTTATCTTTTCATGTATTCTTTTTGAAAATTTAATAAAAATTATATTAAAAAAAAAGATTTCTGTCTTGTTTGGATTCTCATCTAGTCTCGTCTAGGTTCTTGTCTAGCGTCAAGTCGAGGACCCTGTTCTCATCTCGGTCTTGATTCTAGTCCAGCACTTAGGTCCTTAGCATTGTTGCCTAGGCCTATGGTCACACTGTGTAAAGTCAGTTCCCTGTAAAGACGTCACCCGTAAGCACTTACTCTGTCTCAGGTTCTGGTTCCTCCGTGATGTTCCACAGCTGGCTACACGAAGACAAATTCCATTATTAGCACACATATCATACAATTCACATTCATTTGAAATAGAAAAACAACTTAAGGGTTGTCTCCCTGACATTCCCTATAAATAAATGTTCCAAGAGTATGCATGGAATGGAATTGCAATTAGTTTCCAAGTTGACTGTTAACATATATAGCTTCTGTTGCTTAGCAAGCTGGAAGGATTTCTAAAATATCACCGATACTCTAACATGAGCCCTAAGCGTTGAATCTTCAAGGCAAAGGTTCGGTTCCATTGTTAGAAAGACAATGGACACAGATACTGCTATTGGTAATGGTAATTTCAGTGCAGTATGTGGAGACAGTGCAACTGCCTGTACACAAGCATATTGCCTGGCACTCTGGCACGTACCCACGTCTTTGCTCAGCACCCACACTTGGTCCGAGCAGTGATATCCACTAATGTGAGTCTTGAAGGAAGCGGCTGTAGAGATAGTGGATGCGTTAAAGAGTAAGGAAAGATTACCTTTATTTGTCACATATACATTGAAACTTTAAATGAAGTCCATCATTTGCATCAACAAACAGTCCACGGATGTTCTGGGGGGCAGCCCATAAGTGTCACAATGCTTCCAGTGCCAAAACTGCAAGGCCAGAATTTACTAATCTTAACCTGTAGGTCTTGGGAATGGGGGGGGGGCCACTGGAGCACCTGTAGGAAACTCGTGCAGGTGTGGGAATAGCACGCAAAGTCCTTACAGACAGCGGTGGGAATTGAAACCCCAAGGCAATTGCAGCCACAGGAACGCTTTGCGCAAACTGCTCTACTGCCATGCCTACCAACACTACCAGTCTTCTGGAAAGGTTGCAAAGGGCAGAAAAACTTCAAAGGTAACAGCACTATTCCATGAAGAAAAGTGACAGAAAGCTGTTAACTGTAGGTCAGATTGGACCACATCTGTCATTAGGAAATTGCCGGAATTTATTTTTTAGGAGGTGGGTAACAGGACATTTAGTAACACATACATTTATTAACACATATAGAATGATTATACAGAGCTTCATGAAAGAAAAACCATTTTTAATAAATCTGCAGGAGCTCCTTGAGAATGCTATAAAGTGTGGTTTTAGGGAACCAGTGGATATAGTGAATTTGACTTTCCAGGGGGCATTGGATAAGATGCCATAAAAAAAGAGTACGCAGGGTTGGGGAATATATATTGACAATGGCAGGAGAATGGCTAACTAACAGAAAACAGTGAGTCAGGACAAAAGGATGATCTTTGGATTGGCAGTCAGCAACTACTGTTTTGCTAAGAGGATCAACACATTGACCTCAACTATTTTCATACATTATTAATGACTTGGATGAAGAGAATGAGTGTATTGTTGCCAGATTTGATGAGGATATAAAAATAGTGGGGTTAGTAAGTGTCAGGACAGACAAAGAGGGGGCACATGAATCGGTTAGGTGAGTGGCCAAGACGTTGACAGATGGAGTTTAATGTGTGAGGAAATCAATATGTAATCTCTTTCATTGCATTTTGCCTTTTCTTATCATTATCTCTCTTTCTAGTTTGTCCTATTGATGATCTTGCTTCCTGTTTCCCTTTCCATGAGCCTGTTCCTCTCTCTTTTATGCACACATTCTCTCCATGTTTCTCTCACACATCCACTCCCTGGCACTCTGACTCGGAACCTTGCTTTCCTGCTTTCTTTTTATCTCTTCTGCTTCCTCTGTGGAGTCATAGAACTGTACAGCACAGAAACAGGGCTTTCAACCCACCATCTCCACAACGGCCTTTCTCCCCATCAACATGAATCCTATTTGCCTGCGTTTGGTCCATTTCCTTCTATGACCAGCCTATTTCAGACCTGTCTAAATGTCTCTAAAGTTAGTGATTGCACCTGGTTCACCAACTGCAAAAGTAGTGAGCCCTGATATCAAATCTCCTCTGTGGAAAAATAAGCTTTCTCCTCAAATCCTCTTTACAATTCCTTGCTCTTACTTTAAACCTAAATGCCTTTTGTTTTTGATACCTCTATCATGACAAGCCTATCTAACTTACTTATATGTCTGTACTCCTCAGCTTTCTTTACTCCAGGGAAAATAACACTAGCCAATCTAATCTCTCCCCTATTACTAAAGTCCCCCAATCCAGGCAACACCAGTCCTGGTGAATCTCCTCTGCACTCTCTCCAATGCAAACGCATCCTTCCTGTGATGCAGAGGCCAGTGTTTTGTAAAATTGCAACCTGATGTCCTTTAGGGTACTAATAAACACATTCCACATAGCCATTTATTTACACAGGGAAACAGAAGTCATTTGGAGAGATGCAACAAGGCAAGGAAATATACAATATTGATTAGTTCAGAGGAGCAGAAAGGTATTGGAATACATAATCACAGGTCCTTAAAGATGGATATGGCAGTTAACAATGAAATCAAGATATTTTCCTTTAATTTCTGAAGAATGAAATATAAGGCAACAGAGTTGATGCTACAACTGCATACAAGCCAGAACACAGACTTGGAACTCTGCACTATTCCGGTCATCATATGGTAGGAAAATAAAGATTGCATTTGAGAAGATGTAAGGGAAATTAGTGAAGATATGGCCAGAAATGGATAATTGCAGCTGTGGAGAAGGATTGGATAGGATAGGGTTGTTTTGCTTGGAATGAGAGGGCTGATAAAAGCTTTAATAAATGTACGAAAAATTTTTAGGAGCTTAAATAGAATAAAAGAGAAGGATGTCCTTCCTTAACAAGGGAACAAAAAAGAAGAGGCATAGATTTCTTGTAGTAGAAAAGTTTAGAAAAGATAAGGAAAATTTCCTTCATGGTAGAGGCAAAAGCACTCAGCACAATTAAACTGTGCTATGACGTGCACTTGGAGAGTGATGGTGTGCAGAATTATGGACCTAGTGTTGGAAGTTGAGTGGCTCTTTTTAAGCAGCACAGACGTGATAGGCTTATTCAAAGGTGAACTTAGCAACTGGACAGGAAGTCAGATGCAAAGGACTCCTTGGTTGCTCCTGACTTTTGTTCTAACCTACAGGCCCGGAGTGAGGATCATACTGATCTGAGTACTTCATAATCAGAGCTACCCACAAGAAAGCAAAAAAATCCAGCCCATCTCAAGCATAATGGACTGTCAGAACCCTGGTTTTTATTTGCATGGACCTTCTCTATCAAGATTTGAAAGAGATTTGCAGGTTTTAAGGTCTTTGTGGTTTGACAATTATTTTTAAACTAAAGTTCACTCTGATGGTAGTTGTCCAAAGTCTCTTTGTGAAGTGTTTTTATTAGCAAGAATGTGTCAATGAACCTCTATCCCTGTGACGCTGCAGCAAGCAAGATTTTCATTGTACCTAAAATGATAATAAGCATGTCTCAACTGATTGGACCCTATTCCACTGCTCACTTTCAGTAGTTCTATCAGGATTGAAGTAGAGGTAAGACTTTATAAAAATGAAAGAAGTACCTTGAACCCATTTGTGTCACTTCAATTCTTATGGCTTGTTTTGTGAGCTGCTCCAGTGTCTCACACTCACTTGTTTGTGCTTCAGCATCGTGGCACTGAGCCTCTTCATCCCAATCAGAATCAACATCTTCTAACACCATCTCACTTGGAGCTGGAAGAGTAAAGCTCAGTGAAGTGGCATGCAAAGTCTTCAAATCACGGGGACTAAATGAGGAAAAGCAAACTGTTTCATCATTTTTGACATCCAGAATTATCCAGCTGAGATCTAACTCTCTAATGACTTTTAAAGCTCTGGTTGACTTCACGTTTCATTTTTAAGTCTCTATTTAGAAACCAGAGTAAGCCATGTGCACTTAGATTCACTTTGACAGAGTGTTCTGACTTACTTACATCGACTCCAAATTCCCTCTTGTCATCCATCCCAGGGATTCCCGACCTGGGGGTCCATGGACTCCTTGGTTACTGGTAAGGGTCCATGGCATAAAAAGGTTGGGGAACCCCTGATCTAGCCAGTTATCTCATACTGGTCCTCTGTTAAGTGCATCACTTCATCTTTTTTACAGTCTGTTTTAAAATGCCTTTTACTTTTTCTCTGAAAACTACAATTATCCTCACCCATATCTAATGCATATTATTTCCAAAATTTCATGTTCTTGCTCTTTTGCATTTGAACCAAGAACATCTCCAGAAACTGAAAGAAAAACATACTCCAAATTTACTCACAAAGATCCAAGCATCGCCATACAATGTGATTGAGTCACTAAGCCATTTCCTAATAATGTCACAGTTCCTTAATTCCTAGGAATTCTGCCATATTGAGGCTCTTGACCTCATTTGTCAGACCTCATTTGGAGTATAGTGAGCAGGTTTGGGGCCCCATATCTATGAAAGGATGTGATGGAAAGGGTCCAGAGGAGGTTTACAAGAATGATCCCAAAAATGAAAGGGTTAAGGATGGTTAGCATTTGATGGCTCTGGGCTACTCATGTGGGTTTAGGAGAATGAGGGAGGATCTCATTGAAACCTACTGAATACTGAAAGGTTTAGATAGAGTGGATGCGGAGAAGATGTTTCCATTAGTGGGAGAGTCTAGAACTGCAGGATCAGAGATGAGGAAGAATTTCTTTAGCCAGTTGGTGGTGAATCTGTGGAACTCATTGCCATGGCTGGGAGTGGAGGCGAGGTCATTGGGTACATTTGAAGCAGAGGTTGATCAGTTCTGATTAATAAACATGTCAAAAGTTATGAGGAGAAAGCGGGAGAATTGGGTTGGGGGGATAATAAATCAGCTATGATGGAATAGTGGATGAGACTCGATGGGCCATATGTCATTATTCTGTTCCTTTGTCTTACAGTTTTATGTTCTTTATGGGAAGAAGGTAACGTAGACCAAATCAAGAATTTGGGGAAAACAGAACTGGTTTATCACAGTTACTGTTTATATTAATTATGCATGGAGTTGAGAGTGACAGTAAATCAGCCATCACCTCTTATATGGTACTTCATCAAATACCTTCTAAAAGCTCCTGTTTCCAACCTTTTCAGTTCCATCATCAACAATTTCAATCAAACTGGGCATGTATGATTTGACATTAGTTATTTATGATGGGTATTCCTGATTAAATTAAAGATTATTATATTCTTGATGTTTTCCAATAACTTCTCATCAGGAATGTTAGACAATCTTTCATTCTATTTGTTTATTTTTCAAGATCTTGATATCATTGGCAGATCCAACATTAATTGTCCTTGGTCTTAGTGGCGTGTTGAGCCATTTCAAGGAGCATTTAACCCTATTGGTGACTCCAGAGTCACACAATGGGCTAGACTGGAGATGAATGGCTGAGTTCTTCCCCTGAAGGACATTAGTTAACCAGTTTGATTTCTTATAACAATACAATAATTTTGTGGTCATCTTTACTAATGATTTTTAAAAAATTCTACATTATTGATATTAATTTAAATCTATAACTGCCATGGTGGGATTTTATGTGAAGTTCTGAATTAGGCCGGTTTCTTCATTCTTTATTTCGCTCCCTTTTCCTGACTACTGGTTCAATATTAATAATTTTCAGCACTCTCACACTCCAACATCCAGTGGGACCTTGAAGATTATGGCAATGTATTGGCCATCACAGTCTTTCCTTCTTTCAGTAGACATCGCCTCTAGGCTGGGTGACAAGATCAACTTTTAGAAATGTTATTCTTAATAAGCCTTCTCTGCCTAAGCATTCTCTTGAACATAGTCTGCACCCTGTTTTACTGTCAAATCATTTGCTTCCTTTGTGAGGACAGATTCAAGCCATCAGCTGTGACCTTAGGATTCCCCCTGCTAACAAAATCCTTTTGATGTGCAGTTACTGGTGGAACATGAATTCCTCACAATCAGCCACATGATAACACGATCACTGTTCCAATCTCAACCCGACTTCAGTGGAATTTAAATGTGAGCAATTCACAAAATCTGGAATACAAAGCTAATGTCAATAATGGAGGTTTTTTCCCAGAAAGAGATATTCAAGAACACACTTGCATGATTCCCAACAATTATTTTATTTGGTGTAACTCTGGATACGTCGCTGCGCATAAGTGAGAAAATGACATCAGTCCTGAAAGGACTGATGACTTCCCTTGACAGCCACACAGCAGTAGTGTACATTAGGACTGCCGTAGAGAAGGCAGCAGAGGAGAGAGAATGCTCAGATTGATAGAGACGTCAAAATCCAGGTCAACAAGACACTTGCCTGGAGGGATGACCTGTGTTCTGGACATCAGGAGACAATCTAACGATCTACCCAGGATGTGATTGGGCTAAATAAAGTGTAGAGGAGATTCATCCGGAAGGTGTTTGTATTGAAGCATTTCAGTTATAAGGAGAGGGCAGATGAGCCTGATGAATTTTTCCAGGGGCAGAAGAGATACCTGGTAGTGCTGTACAAAATTATGTGTAGGATAGAGAGCTGATGGTAAGAATCTGTTTCTTATGTTTGGGGATGTCCAGATAGAAGGTAAGGGGTAGGAGGTTCAGCAGGAATCCATGGTTATTTTTTTTCCCACACAGAGTGTGTTTGGAATCTGGGACAAGCTACCTGAAGAGGTGGTGAAGGCAGGCACTTCAACAGCATTTAAGAAGCATTCAGACCAGAACTTGAATTGCTAAGGCACAGAAGGCTTCAAATAAAATGCAGGTAAACAAGATTAATGTAGATGAGTGCAATGGCCAGCGTGAATACTGTGGACTAATGGGCATGCTTCCATGCTCTGCAACTCTATGGCCCTATGTATGACTTTGTATCCCAATATAGGAAGCTGCGGTAGGGGTGGCCACTGTCGTCTCTTCCAGGAGTGTGAATCCCTGTGTTGTAGAGCAATCTGCCAAACAAATTTTCCAATATCATGAGATATGTCAATGTACCCCACTGCTTATGCCTACAGAGTGGAACTGCTTAAAGATAAATGTCATTTTGTCCAGAGCATCGAAGTCCGAAGTCCTAACTCATCAGAAAACGCAGGATGATATAGCAAGTCATTCAGGTCACTGGAGCAGGGCTTGTGGTGTGCATTAGTGAATGATGTACATGCATGATGGTTTGTGTACACGTGTTGCAGATGGAGAGAGTGGAATGAACAAGATACACACATTTTAGTAGTTGTCCATGCCTTTTGGTGTTTTATTATATTCTGCACACTACATGAGTGGGAGCCCACACAGATCTTACAAATAGGCAACGATTTTGTAAGGAACAGACTTTGCAAGAAGAAATGGAGGCATCAGACTTCCAGTCAACTCTAAGGCCCCACGGCCAGTTGACAACACTTGCGAACTCACTGAAAGTTTGAAGTACCAGTGGATGTAGTTGCAGCTAATCTTGAGTGGCGCTGAGAATTGTGGGCGAAGGGGAGAATATTGGCTAGATTCTGCACCTGAAGGGGGAGCAGGATGGTTGGAGAGGATACGGGGCAAGTTCTTGAGGCAATTCTCTCATGGCTAAGAGAGACAGTGTGACTTTTGCAGAGTATCTTGTAGTGTAGATGTACACAGGATAAGAGAGTTCACATCTGGTCCAGCACTGTAAGAACCGCATTGAAAAGGGACTTAATTTGATGAATCAGAGGACCTGGCCATTAAAACAACAGGAACCATTAGGGGTTCTGACATGATATGGTTGTGCCCTGTCATCAGTTTTTGTGGGAACATCTTCATCAGAAGAAGAGAAGCTATTTAAACTCCTGTGATTCTCTCAGCTTACACACAGAAATGTTTATCAGAGCAAAGGACAGTGGAAACTGATGGTGAAGGTCAGGGGACCAATGGATAAATTTATGTTTCCTGTGAAATTGAGATACAGAAAGGAACCAGAAAAGATGTAAATAAATAAAATATAAGTGGAAAAAATTGCTTCATAAGGAGGATCGGGGGTAAGTATATTTTGAAGGGTTTGAGAGCGTGGCGGAGAATATAGGGCAATAATATTGTCAGTATGGGGAATATAATGAAGGATACAATATAGTTCTATGTACTGAGAATAGACATGGTAATTACAGCATTCTGGGGAGAATGAGGCTGATACATACAGAGACTATGCAGAATGATTAGGGACAATTAAGTTGCTTCCTCTTCATCCAGTACAATAAATGAAAGGGATTATCTTCTTCTAAACAGAACCTGACTTGTAATTCTTGGAGCAATGAGAGATAGGTGAGAATTGTGAAAGTCACTGCTGAAACTGAGATTCAGGAATCACATTCATGTGAGAGACAGTAAAACCTACTTCTGCTTGGACCCGTTTTATAATGCCCCATTACCCCTGAACTCATCTCTTGATATTCATTCCCATTGGCATTTAATCTCTACTGCACTCCACCCAAAGAATCTTTCTTCTTTCTGTCTTTTGCTCCAACTTAAAACATACCCAGCCTAAAAACTGACAATGTTGCTCTCTTCACAGAGACAATCGGACCTGCAGAGAATTTCCAGTACTTATGGCATTGGATATGCATAGTTCCAAAACTTGCAGTGTTTTGCACCTGTCTGTGGGTGAAGAATTGGCTATTGCCCGTGAGGATGGGGTGAAGGGGAAGTCAGTGCTTTCAACAAAGGGTAGAGATACTATTGATTAAATCAAGGGAGTAATGAATGACCTGAGATTGGAGAAGGTTAGTTTCTATCTTCCACATTACAGTAAATTATGCATCATAGGATTAAGAAGCTATGAATGACATAACTGAAACTATATACAGGAATTTTATTGCTTGGTATGATAGATTCTCCTGCAAATATATCCAAATAGTGTTACTGGACTTATGGCATCAGATGTGGCCTCACTTGTCTGATAGATGCCTCTTATACTGGGAGAAATAACCTTCTCTGTTAGATACTCCGAAAATTGAAGTTGTGTTGCTGTGTCAACCTGTCTGACCAACTAATTTCAAACCAAAGTGAAATGATATTGTATGATATCTGAGAGGGCACAGATGGTTACCCCTTATGCTATAAGGACAGACTGCCAGATGGATGTTTGTCAGGCTGAGGAGTCCAATGTCTGATGATGGTTTTCATGTGGAGAGGGGACACTCACACTGACTGTTAGATTTCTTTCAGACAGGAGCTGTTAACTGTTCGGAAGACGTCCCTCATCTTGAGGGATCACACTACCTGACAGATGCTGTATGCCGTAACTGAAAGTGTTAGACTGTCTGATGGATGCCTTGCACACTGAGGGTCACTGTCTGATAGATGTTCCCTGGGGGGCTGGAGATACAACGTTTGATGGATGCCTCTCAGACGGATGGGGCCACACTGTCTCATAAATGTCTCAAACTAGATATCTATAAATCTCATACTGACTTATGTAAATTCAGTCATTTACATTTTGGTTTTGAATCTTTTTCAGTAAAACTCAGCTAAGTGTGTAGAAAAAAAATTTAGTAGTTAGAAGCAGCCTAATTAACTGCATGAGTGTCACATGAAGACCAGGAGCGGCTGCTAAAGATTTGCCCTCCCCTGGTCCACATTACTCCTGCAAGTGCCCCAGGACACCCAGAGACTGAGTGAGATTCTGCCCTCCAAGAAACATCTCATCTCAGATGAATTTGGGTTTCAGCTCCCAGTCATGGAGATGGAGTGATTATAGGCAGCCCTTGCTCACTACACACTGATATCTTCCCAAAGCCTTCATTTTCCTTTTGTTTCAGAGATGAGAACCAGCTTCCCTCCTGAAACAAAGGAGAAGACGACACAATTAGGGAAAACAACGGCACACTACTTGCGCCCATCCTGCCCCCACTCTTCTACCTCGCTGCGGCTAGCTGTTCCCGGATGACTTTGCTCCTACCAACAAAAATATTGTTGAATATTGATAGTGTTGGAAGGATGCCAATGTATAGTAACAGGATAATTACTCATATTTGCAGTCAAGTTCAGAAATAAGTTTTCTGAGACAAAGATCAGTGGATGATGGGTGGTATGAAGGTCCTTTTGTTACAGTACGTACATGACCACGCCAGCCTCCATGATTTAGATGCTCTGATTCTCCAGAGTATAGATAAATGGTGCGGTCCTCTTAAAGATTCTGACCCACTCCGTTAATTGGCGGCCATGTTGTGGCATTTGGGATTTCTATCTCTTTTGGATTCTTGTCTAGTCTCATCAGGTTCTTGTCTAGCGTCCAGACAAGAACCCTGTTCTCATCCGTGACGAAAGTACACATAGACTAAGATGTTGACTGTCCTGTGCTATCACCAGTGGGATCAACAGTTGATCTGCCACCTGTCTTCAGGAGAGAGATAAGTAAGACAATGGAGCAGCATTTGGAAATGTTAATGAAGAGACGAGAGAGATTAACAGAAGGAGACACCGGTCTGGGTATTGTCAAGACTGGTTTGCTTTGAACCTGAACTGTTTGAAGTGATGGACAGGCGATACCCCAACAGGGGGATAAAAAGGGACGGGTTCGCTAAGGCAACACACACCACACGAGACACCACTCACGACACCACGAGGTATCGAGACCCTGGAAGCAGTGCGCCCCCACAAGTCGGTGGGAGTTTTGACGGGCTGGTCACGGAACCAGCCATAGACGCACAGGGTGGAAAGATTCGGTCGGCGGGAACCTGGTGTGTGTGTCCACCCTTGCCTGGGTGCCGGGTTCACGGCAGAGGAACGATCGTATCTGAAAATGGAGGGGTCACAGTCGGTGACCTCAGAAGACATTACAAAGGGCTCGCCCGAAAGCTAACTGCGGGAAATATCAAAGATCTGTTGAATCCGATTTTGAATATCATCATTCGCTCTCTCTCTCTCTCTTCAACAGCACAACAACGATTGCTGCGAACTGAACTAAACTGAACTCTGTCACTTGTGATTGAACATTTTACCCCTAGACTGCGATAGAGCTTGATTGATCCTATTATCCTAGTTCTGTGTACATGTGCGTTTATTCAGCGCTAACTTGTTGCATTTATATCCTTACTATTAGAGTACTGTGTTGTTTATTTCTTTAATAAAACTTTCTTAGTTCCAGTAATCCAGACTCCAACTGAGTGATCCATTTCTGCTGGCTTGGCAACCCAGTTACGGGGTACATAACACATCTCAGTCCTGATTCTAGTCTCAGACACTCCAGCGCTTGGGTCCTTACCATCCTCACCTAAGTCTCTCATCACACTTTTACAGTAATCCTTTAAGCTCCCTTTTAGATGCAGGATAACATTTCTTCTAAACTAATAAATCAACTTATTTCAGGTCAATCGTCCTTCATCATTTACTAGTTTCCCAGAACCAGAACCACAACCCCAAAGGCGGTGAGATATTTCTCCTTTAGCCATAATAGTTATCTTCTAACCTTCATTTCGGGGCAGAAATGCTGATCTATTTTGTTTTGGGGATGCTTGTCTTGTAAGAACAGGGGCATGATTGGCATAAGCTCAATCCTTGTTAAAGTATTGAGGCCTCTGGTTGAAGTCAGCACAAAAAGATATTTACATCTTAAACTACGATTATACCAAGACTCCCGGGTTGGCAGATATGCAGAGTTGACACCACCTCACCCAAACCTCCAACAAGCAAAGGCTGGCAAAGCTTGCTTGGTACCAACACATTAGTATGTGTACGTTAAGAAAGGAAATGTCTTCAATTTCCCTATGTTGTCTGAGACCATTTCATATTAGTTTATTTAATTTTCTAGGCTTCAATTAGTTTCAGAGCCAATGTCTGCATGATCATAAGAACTTAAGAATTAGGAGGAGGAGTAGGCTGTCTAGCCAGTTGAGCCTGATCCGCCATTCAATAAGATCATGGCTGATCTGACCATGGACTCATCTTCATCTACCTGCCTATTCTCCCATAACCCTCAATTCCCCTACTATGCAAAAATCTATCCAACCTTGTCTTAAATATATTTACTGATCAATGCAGTGAGTGTTTCCTCTTTCAGCTGCAAGTCCTGTCCAGAATGAGTTTGAGTAGGTGTGGACTGTGACACAGAATTCTCAAACAAGCCATTACATTCTTATTTGCATTCAGCAACATAACAAGCGGGGTTGTAGAAGATAAAATAGCAAAACCAGATAAAAGAGGAAATTCCACTCAGCTCTGCAGTCGGCTCTCATGAAGAGTGCCTTTTTCTGCATCCGACCTAGTAGCCTGTTCCATTAATATTGATTAAGTACTACAGAAAGCATGGAATGAAAATTAGAGGTAGGGTATTTAAAAACATCAAGATGATCAAGTCTGAGATGGACTTAAATGCTAAACCATCTAGCTGTCAGTTCAGTTAATGAACCATTGTATCTTCAGGCTTAGTATTTTTCCTCCACACACAATGTGGAAATAATATGGTCAAGGTTTTTTCCCTTAGGATCCTGTCTATTATACCATGGAATGTAAATTTCAAAATCCCCTCCTTCCACATAATGATATTTCTTGCCTATGGGTTGTCAATCCTAATTGTGATCTCCAATGCAAGATGCTTACCTAATGTTAATAAAAAACTGAATTGATTCTGCAAATGCTGATGTTCAAGTGGTATACTTTTGTTGGAGGGTTGTGAATCTAAACCAGAGCTCAAGTAGCTCAAAGCCTACAACTTGGTGATACAGTATCCTCTATAGCTCATTTGTTCCAATTACTTCCTTCCAAGGATCTACTCTGTGCTTTGCCAGAGTTTCAAATCATTGCAATTTACCGTTCACTTAGCAGATCTCTTTTTCTCGGTAACCTGCTCTGTGATTCTTGCACTAATTTTTATTTGAGATTATTTGCCCATTTAACTTGAAGTTTTCTGAAACAATTGTACTTACCTTCTTCTGCAGAACATACAGCAGTCGTCCCAACATCCTGGGTAGAAGAGAGGAGAAACAGTGATGTTAGAGAAAGCTAAACCATGAACTCCCCTATTTTTATTCTATGGATGCCAGAGAGCTCAGCTGCTGGTAGCTCGCGCAAAAATCAAACTGCTGAAGGAACTCAGCAGGTCAGGCAGCATCTGAAAAGAAAAATGAACTTGGGTTGAGACATTTCATCTGCCCTGTTTATTCTGCGAAGTGTTTAGCTTTCACTGACCATAAGACATTCAGTCCATTGAGTCTGCTCTGCAATTCCATCATGGCTGATATCATTTCCCTCTCAACCCCATTCACCTGCCTTCTCCCCACAACATTTGAACCCTTACTAATCAAGAACTTATCAACCTAAGATTCAAATGTACCCAATCACTCAGCTTTCATAGCCATCTATTCCAATGAATTCCACAGATCCACCACCCTCTGGCAAAAGAGGTTCCTCCTCATCTCTGTTCTAAAGGGATATCCTTCTATTCTGAGATTGTACCCCCAGTCCTGGACTCCTCCACTAATGGAAACATTTTCTTCGTTACCGCTCTACCTAGGCTTTTCAATATTCAATAGGTCTTTCAATGTAGGATGAGCAGGAAGGGAAATGACTTTGCTAACCTAATTTTTACTCTCCAGATTTGAGTTATGAGGAGGCTTGGGAGGCCAGAGGGCACTAATTGGTGGGAGAAGAATTCTCATCTAGTACATCAGTCATGATGTTGTAGTCTGGGAGAATCTCAAAGATGGATGGAGGCAGTGATTTCTCATGTGGAGCTAGAGATGAGTATTCTTCCTCTTCCTGATCCCTCTCAGTGGATGTCCAGGCTGGTGGAAGGGATGTCAATTAGGTGGACCTTGAGTCATATGACACTTGTAAACCACCCCCCCACCCCCCACTCTCTCACACCCCACTTGCACATCTGCTCCAGAAACTAACCTATGACAGTGACTTCAGAAAGTCAAGAGGTGGGTCACTATAGCAGCAAACCAAACTTCTGATCTTGCTTCTTTATTTGGTTACTGGTTCAGCAGACTTTCTGGTCAATGGGATTCTGTAATGGTATTAAGTCTCAGAGGATGTTGGGAATGGTCATTACATGGCTCCCTTAAGTAGCAGCCTAAGCTTAGATTTGTCCACGTCCTATTACATCTAATTACACCTGTGGATAAGCAGACATCATTCACTAATGAATTACAGTAAAATGGAACTGAATCATTGGAAAACAGATCTTGTCTAAAATACTGGAATGATTTGATGAATTACTTCTTTGGGACCAGGATAATCCCCAGAAATTCTGCAGTTATATTATGAAGATATCATCAATGGTAACTCCATTACTCTTTGCAGAATTATTGTACAAATCATGACAGAGGGACATATGGTGATCTTTTCTCCCTTGGTCATTCCATGTCTCACCCTGGTGTGGGATTCCTCACACAGAACTTAGGGTGGCAGAGTGCTGCACAGATCCAGTATCTTGTGTCCAATCCTGACTTCTGGTGATGTTTGTACATTGACCTGTTTTTCCTCTACCATCCCAAAGACATGCTGATCACTGTATATTACCCCAAGAGTAGGCGGGTGGCAGGGGAACAAATAGAGGTGTTAATGGGCATGTGGGCGATGATAGGTTACCGAGAGATAGTTGTGTGAGAGTTGGCATAGATTTGAAACGTCAAATGGTCTTCCATTGCATTGTAAAGAAATACATGAGATCTTGGTCAGGACCAATCACCATGTGGTGGAAGTCAGGAACAAGAAGGGAGCAGTTACTCTATTGGGGGTATTCTATAGGCCCCCTGGTAGCAGCAGAGATACAGAGGAGCAGATTGGGAGGCAGATTTTGGAAAGGTGCAAAAATAACAGGGTTGTTATCATGGGTGACTTAAACTTCCCTAATATTGATTGGCACCTGATTAGTTCCAAGGGTTTAGATGGGGCAGAAATTGTTAAGTGTGTCCAGGATGGATTCCTATCACAGTATGTGGACAGGCCGACCAGGAGGAATGCCATACTAGATCTAGTACTAGGTAATGAACCGGGTCAGGTCACAGATCTCTCAGTGGGTGAGCATCTGGGGGACAGTGACCACCGCTCCCTGGCCTTTAACATTATCATGGAAAAGGATAGAATCAAAGAGGACAGGAAAATTTTTAATTGGGGAAAGGCAAATTATGAGGCTATACGGCTAGAACTTGCGGGTGTGAATTGGGATGATGTTTTTGCAGGGAAATGTACTATGGACATGTGGTCGATGTTTAGAGATCTCTTGCGGGATGTAAGGGATAAATTTGTTCCGGTGAGTAAGATAAAGAATGGTAGGGTGAAGGAACCATGGGTGACAAGTGAGGTGGAAAATCCAGTCAGGTGGAAGAAGGCAGCATACATGAGGTTTAGGAAGCAAGGATCAGATGGGTCTATTGAAAAATATAGGGAAGCAAGAAAGGAGCTTAAGAAGGGGCTGAGAAGAGCAAGAAGGGGGCATGAGAAGGCCTTGGCGAGTAGGGTAAAGGAAAACCCCAAGGCATTCTTCAAATATGTGAAGAAAAAAAAGATGACAGGAGTGAAGGTAGGACTGTTAGAGATAAAGGTGGGAAGATGTGCCTGGAGGCTGTGGAAGTGAGCAAGGTCCTCAATGAATACTTCTCTTCGGTGTTCACCAATGAGAGGGAACTTGATGACGGTGAGGACAATATGAGTGAGGTTGATGTTCTGGAGCATGTTGATATTAAGGGAGAGGAGGTGTTGGAGTTGTTAAAATACATTAGGACAGATAAATCCCCGGGGCCTGACGGAATATTCCCCAGGCTGCTCCACGAGGCGAGAGAAGAGATTACTGAGCCTCTGGCTAGGATCTTTATGTCCTCGTTGTCCACGGGAATGGTACCAGAGGATTGGAGGGAGGTGAATGTTGTTCCCTTGTTCAAAAAAGGTAGTAGGGATAGTCCGGGTAATTATAGACCAGTGAGCCTTACGTCTGTGGTTGGAAAGCTGTTGGAAAAGATTCTTAGAGACAGGATCTATAAGCATTTAGAGAATCATGGTCTGATCAGGGACAGTCAGCATGGCTTTGTGAAGGGCAGATCGTGTCTAACAAGCCTGACAGAGTTCTTTGAGGAGGTGACCAGGCATATAGATGAGGGTAGTGCAGTGGATGTGATCTATATGGATTTTAGTAAGGCATTTGACAAGGTTCCACACGGTAGGCTTATTCAGAAAGTTAGAAGGCATGGGATCCAGGGAAGTTTGGCCAGGTTCATTCAGAATTGGCTTGCCTGCAGAAGGCAGAGGGTGGTGGTGGAGGGAGTACATTCAGATTGGAGGATTGTGACTAGTGGTGTCCCTCAAGGATCTGTTCTGGGACCTCCACTTTTCGTGATTTTTATTAACGACCTGGATGTGGGGGTAGAAGGGTGGGTTGGCAAGTTTGCAGATGACACAAAGGTTGGTGGTGTTGTAGATAGTGTACAGGATTGTCAAAGATTGCAGAGAGATATTGATAGGATGCAGAAGTGGGCTGAGAAGTGGCAGATGGAGTTCAACCCGGAGAAGTGTGAGGTGGTACACTTTGGAAGGACAAACTCCAAGGCAGAGTACAAAGTAAATGGCAGGATACTTGGTAGTGTGGAGGAGCAGAGGGATCTCGGGGTACATGTCCACAGACCCCTGAAAGTTGCCTCACAGGTGGATAGGGTACTTAAGAAAGCTTATGGGGTGTTAACTTTCATAAGTCAAGGGATAGAGTTTAAGAGTCGCGATGTAATGATGCAGCTCTATAAAACTCTGGTTAGGCCACACTTGGAGTACTGTGTCCAGTTCTGGTCACCTCACTATAGGAAGGATGTGGAAGCATTGGAAATGGTACAGAGGAGATTTACCAGGATGCTGCCTGGTTTAGAAAGTATGCATTATGATCAGAGATTAAGGGAGCTAGGGCTTTACTCTTTGGAGAGAAGGAGGATGAGAGGAGACATGATAGAGGTGTACAAGAAAATAAGAGGAATAGATAGAGTGGATAGCCAGCGCCTCTTCCCCAGGGCACCACTGCTCAATACAAGAGGATATGGCTTTAAGGTAAGGGGTGGGAAGTTCAAGGGGGATATTAGAGGAAGGTTTTTTACTCAGAGAGTGGTTGGTGCGTGGAATGCACTGCCTGAGTCAGTGGCGGAGGCAGATACACTAGTGAAGTTTAAGAGACGACTAGAGAGGTATATGGAGGAATCTAAGGTGGGGGCTTATATGGGAGGCAGGGTTTGAGGGTCGGCACAACATTGTGGGCCGAAGGGCCTGTACTGTGCTGTACTATTCTATGTTCTATGAATATTGCTTCCACACACAGCAGACCTCTGTGTCCCTCCTCCATGTCTCCATGGATCTCTTATGCAGCGGATTTGTGGGCTCTGGGGAGAGTTCTGTTAAGATATGTCATTTCTCTCAGCATGACAATAATGAGACAGTTACAATCTTTCAAGCAAGACTCCATGTACAAACTACTATAATGTGTTTTTCTTACATATTTGACACAACTTCAATAAATTTTGCCTTGAATCCATTTTGTTCTGCATGACACCAATAGAGGCCACCAAGAGACGGTGGTATCCAACACCTAGGCTCCTAAGTTTAGTTCATAATGACTCTGATTCTCCCAGAGGGGTAAGATGAAGGAACATATCTCAGTCCTCATCGAGGGATCAGAGGTGGAGAGAATGAGCAGTTTCAACTTCGTGGGTGTCAGATCTCTGAGGATCTAGCCTGGTCCCAACGTATCGATGCAGTTATAAAGAAGGCAAGACAGCAGCTATACTTTATTAGGAGTTTGAAGAGATTTGGTATGTCAACAAATACACTCAAAAACTTCCATAGATGTACTGTGGAGAGCATTCTGACAGGCTGCATCACTGTCTGGGATGGGGGAGCTACTGCATAGTACTGAAAGAAGCTGCAGAGGGTTGTAAATTTAGTCAGCTCCATCTTGGGTACTATCTTACAAAGTACCCAGGACATCTTCAAGGAGCGGTGTCTCAGAAAGGCAGCGTCCATTATTAAGGACCTCCAGCACCCAAGGCATGCCCTTTTCTCACTGTTACCATCAGGTAGGAGGTACAGAAGCCTAAAGGTACACACTCAGTGATCCGATTCCTAAATGGACACTGAACCCTTGGACAGCACCTCACTTTTTTAAAATATATAGTATTTCTGTTTTTTGCATGACTTTTAATCTATTCAATATACATATACAGTATAAGGTATACGAAATAAGATTTACTTATTTATTTTTTATTATTTTTTTCTTCTATATTATGTATTGCATTGAACTGCTGCTATTAAGTTAACAAATTTCATGTTAAATGCTGGTGATAATAAACCTGATTCTTATTCTGATTCTGACATCAACATTGTAATTCAGAACATACTGTACCTCCTTTGGTAACTGGGGTCTGGTGACCGGTTGTGGCACAACTTTCCCGAGACCTTGTACCAGCCAACTGAAGACACTGAGGAACATATATAATAATAAGTGCTATTATAAGATATTTAGCAACAATTTGATCGCATTAATTTTACAATGACTAGGAAAAAATTGATTTGGATCTAGATCCCAAGTCTTTTTATTCATTCATTTAATTCATTTAGTGAGAGCATCACTAACAAGGCGACATTGTTAGCAAACACTGTGATGTTAGAAATTACTGTTTATCTTGACTTGTCCAGAATTCATCAGATAATGTATGGTCTATACTAGACAGAAAAAATCCTTCTTTGAAGGACATGAGTGGATGATAACAGCTTGTAATTCCAAATGTTTGTTAATCAATTGAACTTAAATTTCCAACTCCCTTTGTGAATTTGACCTTGTGGCCCCAAATCAGAATATACGGGTACTACACACTAATCCAATAAATCCTCACTTTGCTGCTGTAGACCTTACATTATCAGTTTGACAGAGTGACAGTGGAAGCTCCAAGTTAGCTTCCAATGTGGTGGAAATGTCCACATGACCAATGGCATCAATGGAGAAAAACAGGCGTGAAGTCGCAGGGCTTGCAGCCCGGAGAGCTCTGATGACTCATCAAAAAGAAAATAACTGGCCTTGACTGTGTCAATAATCTAGTGTATACTTCTATCGTTTAGTCTCCATTTTCTTAAGAGGCCAACATTGTCTGCTCCCTTAACCTAATGGCAGACAGATATGGGATTTCCTGGTAGCAGGATATTCATTCATAGTGCTCTTTCCAATGCTAAGTTAGTACTGGACACATTAAATCCATCACACACACTTGTAGAAGAGAGAAGTGTTCTGATATCAAGACTTTCACACTTCAAGATCTAACATTAGTAGACATTTTTATTGTGGGGTAAATTTCAGCCTCCCAACCAAGGACTGCTCTCACAATCTTCTCTTTTCACATACTGAGACCTCCCTCAACTTTTAACTTCTCCCTCTTACCCTTTCTCTTTACCACCCCTCCATTGCACAAGATATACTTTTGGGACACCTCGACCTTGTGTCCCCCAATATCATGGGGCCTCCTCATTTCATTATAAGATGAGGAAACAGTGTTCAAGGTCAGTGGAAAGGATAGGAGGTGGGAATCCTTCTGAAGTGTTTGAATATTCAGGAAAAAATGTAGTTGTGTTGATCTGAATGTATGACAGTTCTCCTGTTTTCAGAGTGCATCTATACCAAAATTCAGAGCAACAACAATGCTAAGACCTACACACAGAGTCTGAAAAAGTTGAGGGAGCCCATGATAAACATGCAGGCATTGTCTTTAACACCACATCAAAAATGGAAAGTTGGTTTGTATGATCTGGAATAATGTTTAGTCTCCAGTAGAACTCTGGTCTAAAGAATGAGGGACTCAAGAGGCTCAGCTCTGTCCAAAGGAAGAAGCGAAGACTTTTATTTGTCAGGCAACACCTTATTTGCTCAGTGGCACTACTTATCAGCACTGGCACATGATGAACAATAAAACACATAGAAGTTAATACAATACACAGAATACACAATACCTTTTGTCATCCTCACTGACGCAAGAAAAAAAACAATAAGTCTCATAATTATTTGAATATATCTCTGCACTAGTTCTAAATGTCACAATAGCTGAAAGGGAGGGGCTGGGATGGGGAGGGGTAGACAGGTGCCAACTTTTATCTTTGCATTTGCGTCAATTACTGATTTAGATCTTCCGTTAATCCAGCTCACTACCCAGGTATAATGCTCACTCATTTGAATAGTTGAGATTAAGATGGGCAACTGTTCATAATTTCATTTGGAAACTTGGGCAGGTTTATGAAAGACATGGCAGGGAGAAAGAAACTTACCATCCCACACACCTTTGCAATGTGGGAGAAAGCCAAAGCATTCAGGGAAAAGCCATATGGATCACAAGGAGGACCTACAAACTCCATGCACACCTGAGGTCAGGTTTGAACCCAGGTTGCTGGAGGTGTACAGAAGCAGGTCTAACTGCTCCTCCACCTTTGTGCAAGAACATTACCAGAATGATATACCCAAATGAATTTATGGGGGTGGTGTAATGCAACACACAGATAATCAAAATTGACTCAAATGCCGGTATAGAAATCATTTTCATATATATGGCAATGAGCAAAGAACAGAGCTACCTGTCTGAATTTCTGAAGTGTGTTATGCCTATTGGTCCAGGAAATGGAACAGTCTATATTATTTCATTCACAGAACACATTTGTCCCACACCAACCTGCCCGCCCCCAATCCCTGTGTCCATTTCCATGTTCTTCCTCTTTTGTTGGATAAATGAATGGAGCCTCAGATCCAACTAGAAACTGGAGAAGGGCTAAAATCAGGAAAGTATCAGGAATACTTTCAGTGAGCTTATCTTATGTGGAAACTTTAGAATCTGAGGCAAGACTCTATAAGGTTCAAGCAACTGTTTACACACTGATACCTGGTCTTCGCAGTTGCCTCAGGCATTGCTTGCTTCTCTTCCTTCACTACGGGATCTGGGGTGGGCTCTGCTGGAGCAACTGGTGAAATATAGAAATGGTTGAATCAGTACTATTGATGCCATCACCCTACAAATGTCATTCAATTATAATTATTATAATAATTAATATGTATGGTTAATTACATAATCCTTATAATTAATTATAACAGTCATATTATAATACTGGTGTAAAATCTGAACTCCATCTTTGAGCATCTCTACAAAGGCGTGATACATATTATAACAAACCTTAATTTAGCTATGACCCAACCTGGAATGCAGACTGGTTTGAAGAAATGGAATTACTATTAAAAGGATTGGATCAAATTGTATTGGAAAAAATGAGGATTCGGGGATTACTTCTGACCTCCTGAGGAGTTAATAATTATTTGTGTTTTTTGATAAAATTGATGTCTAATCTATTTAATACCTTCTATGATAGTGACTGCTTTCGATAATTCCTCTATAATCTCTGTCACCTTCACCTCTGGGTCCTTCTCTTCCACTGGAACCTTTAAAGGAGACGGTACAAAACATGAACATCTTCAAAGAGAAGACATAGACCCACATGATTAGGTCAAACTGTAATCAGAACAACCTCTTTAGTTCTTTGTTGCTGCAGTAAAGATGGCAAGGGATTTTCTCATCAAATTGTACAGCATTTATAAAGAGGGAAACAGAATTAGTGTTCCAGATTATTAACTTCGCATTGGAGTTAATGAGAAATAAGCACTCTGAAAGTTCATTTGTTGGGAATTAAATTCATTTCTTCTGTTTGCACTAGTTGCTGATACTCTGCTCTGATATCTCATTTACCAAGTTTGCTATAAAGAGATCTCCCAAATTCCACGTTTGGGAGAGGAGACTTCATCTGATATTCTTTTAGTCCACAAGAGCAGATAGCGCAGACATAGACATAAAGGATATGGCTATTGTGCACACTATTCTTAACTTGGCTTGTTCAGATCCCTCTGATTCCCTAAGAGAATATCCCCATCTCCTCCATTATCAACATCCTTCCATCATCAACATCCATCCATCATTAACATCCATCTATTACCAACCTCCATCCATTATCGACATCAGTCCATCATTCAATATCCATCTATCATCAACCTGCATCTATTACCAACATCCATCCATCATCAACATCCATCCATCATCAACATCCATCCATTATCAACATCCATCCATCATTAACATCCATCCATTACCAACATCCATCCATAACCAACATCCATCCATTACCAACATGATCCATTATCAACATCCATCCATCATCAGCATTCGTCCATCAGCAACATATATCCAATAGCAACATCCATCTATCATCAGCATCTATCCATCATCAACATCCATCCATTACCAACATCCATCCATCACCAACATATTCCATTATCAACATCTATTTATCATCAACATCCATCCATTACCAACATAATCCATTATCAACATCCATCCATCATCAAAATCCATCTATTATTAACATCCATCCAAATCAGCATCCATCCATTACCAACATAATCCATTGTCAACATCCATACATCTTCAACATCCATCCATCATCAACACCCATTCATTATCAGCATCTTTCCATTATCAGCATCCATCCATCATTAACATCTATCCCTCATCAACATCAGTCCATCATCAACAGCCATCCATCACCAACATCCATCCATCGCCAACATCCATCCATTATCAACATCCATCCATCATCAACATTCCATCCATCATCAACATCCATCCATTACCAACAGCCATTAAATATCAAAATGCATCCGTATCAGCATCCATCCGTCATCAACATCTATCCATTACCAACATATTCCATTATAAATATCCATCCATCATCAACATCCATCCATCCATTACCAACATCTATCCATCATCAGCATTCATTCATCATCAGCATCCATCCATCATCAGTATCCATCCATAGCCATCTGGAGGCTCACTCAGCAGCCTCTGTGACGGCCCTGATGGCTCTTTTCTTTGCAGCCTTCATAATGCCAAGGAAAGAGTATGTTCTGCAGAACGAACAGCCAGGAAAACCTTTGCACCCCACCTGTATAGGCTCACATCATGCCTTCCACCCTTGTCTCTGGCACTGCTCTACCAGCTCTTGCTATTTGGCTTTCTTAGGCTCAAATGCCTCCTCAAGCCAGTCTTCCCAAGGAACTGTCAGTTTTACTATGTTTTGAGGTTTCTGACAGAATGACCATGTCAGTCCTCAGGGTTTCCCCATATTACTAACTTGACCTGCTTCAATGGGAAAAATGTGGTGAATGTATATTCTGATTCCTCATAATTGTTTGTCTCAAAAACAAAACACTGGAAATCTGGAATGAAAGCAAGAGATACTGAAAATATTTAGTAGGTCAGGTAGGATTTATGGCGAGAGAGGCCGTTACCATTTCACTGATGGGACTTTTCACGTTACTGAGTTTAAACTTACATCAGTAATATAAGTAATTACACATATGAGATGTTGACAAGGTCCTTTGCAAGCCATAAATAGCTTTCAATTCATTTGCTGTTTCTTCAAACTAAGTACGTACCAGAAAGATTTCAAATTAAAGACAATGACATTCACCCAAAAAATGAAATACTTCAAGAAACATAGAGCAGTTATCAAGCAATTGTTTGTCAATATGTTCTAAGCAATTGGAAGAGTTGTATCAAGAGCTTTCAGACCCACCTTGTTTTCTGCTATTGGTTCAGATTCCACTTTGGCTGAGGCAGGCATGGAGATCCCTGTTGGTTGTGGAATCACTTTCTCCAGACTCTGTTTCAGCCATTCAAATAAGCTGCAAATTATTTGGTGAATATCACAATGAGGTAAAATACCAATGGTTTAGCTGCTAAAATTTAAATTGTGGAGCCATTCTTCTTTTTACAAAGAATCAAATGAAACAGAAAATCTCACTTAACAGCCTATATGCTAATCTATGTATGTCCTAAACTAAACATCAAAGCCAACATCTCAATCACCATCAAGGCCATCACTTCCTATTTTCCAAGTATCCTACCTCTCCTCCTCTCTTATCTCTGGCTCACTGATAAAATCTTCATTCATATCTTCTAGATTTCCAAACTTTGTCTTCTTCTAAAATATTCTATTTGACACTCTGAAATCTACCTGTACAAACTCCAATAAATCCAGGAATCTCCTGCTATTTTCTACCTTCATCTAGGGTTCAATCACTGATCAACAGGTTTTCAGTCCTCCAACGTTTCCATTTCAAAGCTCTTCTTCTCATCTGGCATCTCCAAATGGTCTTGTTCTGCCACTCCCTGTTCTTCTGACTTCCTTTCGTCTATTCCAATATTGTTACTGAATGCTCTGGCTGCCTATCTCCTTGAGGTTTTGTTTCCTGGATTTTTAAATCTACCAAGTTTTAAGCACTTTCACCAACTTCTGTGTCTTTGGTGAAGTCCTTATGAGTCTTCTCATAGTACAGATACAAGTAAAGAAATATGAAACACCTCATCCATTCTCAAGAGCTTGATGGCAAATAAATGAATTTTAAAATGAAGTCACTTATTTCTGCAGGAAGGGAAACCAACCAAAATGAACTCATCTTAATTGCATGAAATGCAATGAATTAAACAATCAACTGATATCTTGTGGTGGTCCTGATTCAAGGATAAATATTGACCTGGTCATTGGTAGAATTCCCTGAACATCATTGAACAAGGATAGTGGGGTTTCTTGCACCTACCCGAAACAAACAGTTTGGACAGTAGTCAAACTTCTCATATAACAAACTGTCCTTGAATCAGTGCTGGATTCCCTCATTGTGCATTGTGCAAGATCAAGGACTCACAGTGACAGTTAAAGCTATATTATGGAGTGTGTGTCTGTACTTGTGATGATTACATAGAGTAATGGCATGCCTGTATTGTTGTTGTACATTAATGTGGGGTAACTGGAACAATGTCTATTAGGTAGGAGATTTAAAGGAGTGTCTAAGTTCTGAGGGTGCAGCCCTGCTTTCAGATTTGCTTGCTTGTTTCTTTTTTAGGGAAGTTGTGAAATTGGTGTGTGTACTGTATATCTACCTGTAAAATGACAGTGACAGCTCAGGTATTTGGAATGTAAAACGTGATACTGCATTTAAAGGAGGTGAAGAGAAAGAGAGGAGGAGAGGACCAAAAGATTGCAGGCTACATCTGCCTAGCATTTCTCTGGCAGTAATCCAGCTGTTGACTTTGAATGTGAAGCCCTTGCAGACTACATTACATAAGAGTCAACTCTTTGAATCAAATTAACAGAGTACAGAGCTCTTCCAAAAATCGGGGAAATATTTTACCTGTTTCCACTTGCAGATGAGTGAAGTGTTTCATTGCTGGTGCCAGTGGAAGCAGAGTTTGCTGAGCATTCTGCCTGGTGATCAATGGGTTCTTCAGGATCCTCAGTTGCCACAATTTCCTCCTTCACTTCAGCTTCTTGCTGAGGTTTGATCTCTGGCTCAGGCTCTGACAACAAAGAAAAAAGGATCAACGACCACTAACTCAGACCAGCTCTTTACATAGTACTGTGTGATATTTACAACACATAAGTAGATCAGGCTGCTCAGCTTGGCCGTACCATTGCTTATGTTCCAAGTGAGCCAGTGGAGGGAAAAGCCTCACTGCCTATTACAGGTTGTCAGTGAATAGCTCAAATTTTACCTGAAGTTATCTCATAACTGTTGCTAGTTGGTTATGTTTTGTTGTGATTGGTCACTGTCAATTTCCTCCCAAGCCTGATGAATAAGTTAGGACATGTTGAAAATCACTTAAACTGTCAATAACTCAGATTGTGTTTCCTTCATCTTTCTGATCCATCTCTCCCTTTCTCTCCCTCTCTCTCTCTCTATCTCTCTTTCTCTATCTCCCTCTCAACTTGTACCATTTTCTCTCTTCATTTTTCACTCAGTGTCATCCTCTTCTGCATTGATAGGCAGTAGGAAGAGATGTAGGAAAGATCGTGAAAAATTTCTTGGTATCAGGCAATCTTGCTTGTCCATGGTACTTGATCCAGGAGTAGTAATAAAGGTGAAGAGAGCATTAGGAGTCTCAAGATAAGGTGTAGCCATTCAGGATTCAGATAAGAAGACATTTCATCGCCCAGAAGGTAATGAACTTTAGGAATTCTCTCCTCAAAAGGCTGTGCTGCATCAGTCACTGATATATTAAAGGTGTCAAGGGATATAGAATTCATCATCACCATGTGGTTGCATGATGTAGGCTAGCATGATTGTTCTCAGCAAATTGTTCTACAGAAGTGGTTTGCATTGCCTCCTCCTGGGCAGTGTCTTTACAAGACGGATGATGCCAGCCATTATCAATACCCTTCAGAGATTGTCTGCCTGGTGTCAGTGGTCGCATAACCAGCACTTCTGATATGCACCAGCTGCTCCCATGGCTTCATGTGACTCTGATCGGGGTGGGGGCCAAGCAAGTGCTACACATTGCCCAAGGGTGACCTGCAGGCTAGCGGGGGGCGGGGGGAAGGAGTGCCTTATACCTCCTTTGGTAGAGACATGTCTCCACCCTTCCGCCCATTAATAAGTGAAAATACAATGAGGCAGGAGTTCAGCCACGTTCGTAATCTGTATTCATGAGAATTCTAACAGGACCATGCAGACTCAAGGATATTCCCAATGATTGGAGAACTCAGAACCACAGTGGTCATAGCCTTGGACACAGGGCATGCAAGTTAGAACTGCCAGCAGGAGAAAGTTCCTCAGCCAGGTGAACTTATCACATTCTCTCTCACAGATGGGAGATGGGACCAAGCAGGTAAATAAGCCAGAAAGGAGATAGCTAGATTTATGAATGCTAAAGGGATTGAGGGATTTGGGGAAAAAAACAGGATCAGAATACTGAAAACATTCTCAAGGATGTTGTTGGGACTGCAGGCCTTGAGCTATAACAAGAGGCTTGATATGCTGGGGGTATTTAAGACTATGAGGAAGATAGATAAGGAGAATGCTCACTGATTTTACTCATGGAAGGGGGGGGGTCTAAAACAAGAAGACATACAGTATGTTTAAGGTGAGAGAAGAAAGATATAAAAAAGAGCTGAGGGGCAACTTTTTCTCCCAGAGGGAATCAGAATCAGATTTAATATCAATGGCATATATCATGAAATTTTGTTGTTATGTGGCAGCAGTACATTGCAATACATAATAATAAAAAGTGTAAATTACAATAACAAGTATATTAAAAAGAACAAAATTAATAGGTAGTGCAATAAGAGAGGGAAAAAATGAGGTAGTGTTGTAAGTTCATTTTCCATTCTGAATTCTGATGGCAGAGAGGAAGCAGCTGTTCCTGAAACATTGAGAGTGTGCCTGTAACTCCTGTACCTGAAACATTGAGTGTGTGCCTGTACCTCCTATACCTGAAACATTGAGTGTGTGCCTGTAACTCCTGTACCTGAAACATTGAGTGTGTGCCTGTACCTCCTATACCTGAAACATTGAGTGTGTGCCTGTAACTCCTGTACCTGGAACATTGAGTATGTGCCTGTAACTCCTATACCTGAAACGTTGAGTGTGTGCCTGTAACTCCTGTACCTGAAACGTTGAGTGTGTGCCTGTAACTCCTGTACCTGAAACATTGAGTGTGTGCCTGTAACTCCTGTACCTGAAACATTGAGTGTGTGCCTGTACCTCCTATACCTGAAGCAGTGGCAGCAGTGAGAAGGGGCATGTCCTGGGTGAAGGATGCCGCCTTTGTGAGGCATTCCCTTCTGAAGGTATCCTTGATGCTGGGGAGGCTAGTGTCCATGATGGACCAGAATGAGTTTACAACTTTCTGCAGCTTTTTCCGATCCTGTGCAGTGGTCCCTCCATTCCAGATGGTGATGCAACCAGTTAGAATGCTCTCCACAGTATATCTGTAGAAACTTACAAATGAGTTTGGTGACATACTAGTTCTCCTGAAACTCCTAATGAAATATAACCACTGTCCTGCCTTCTTTGTAGCTGCATCGATATGTTGGACCCAGGATAGATCTCCAGAGACACTGACACCCAGGAACTTGGAAACTGCTCACCCTTTCCACTGCTGATCCCTTGATGCGTGTGTGGTCCACTTCCTGAAATCCACTATTTCTTGGTCTTACTGACATTGAATGCAATGTTGTTGCTGTGATACTACTCAACCAGCTGATCTATCTTGCTCCTGTATGCTTCCTTGTCATCATCTGAAATTCTGCCAACAATAGTTCTTTCATCAGCAAATTTATAGATGGTGTTTGAGCTGTCCCTAACCACACAACTGAGGGTGTAGAGAGAGCAGAGCAGTGGGCAAAGCACGCATCTTTGTGTGTGCCAGTGTTGATTGTCGGAAATGAGGAGATGTTATTTCTGATTCACGCAGGTTGTGGTTTCCCAGTTGCAGAGGGAGGTCCAGAGGTCCAGTCTTGGAGCTTGTTGATTAGAACTGAGGGTATGGTTGTGCCGAACACTGTGCTGTAATCAATAAGCAGCAGCTTGGTGATTACTATTGACCAGGTGATCCAAGGCCAAGTGGAGAGCCAGTGAGACTGCATCCACTGGACATGTACAGTGATAAAAGGCCAATTGCAGGGAGCCCAGGTCCTTGCTTAGGCAGGAGTTTATTCTACATGACCAACCTTTCGTAATGGTAGGTGTGAGAGCCACTGGGTGATAGCCGTTGAGACAGCTCACCCTGTTGCTCTTCGGCACTAGTACGATTGTTGCCCTTTTGAAGCAGACGGAACCAGAGATCCATGAGCCGGTCCTCATTAGGGGTTCAGAGGTGGAGAAGGTCAGGAGCTTTGAATTCCTTGGCATACCAGCATCAAAAAAATGGCATGACAGTACCCCTTCCTTTTGCATAGATTTGGCATGTTTACAAAGACTTTGACAAACTTCTATAGATGCACAGTGGAGAGTATCCTAACTGCTTGCATCACGGCTTGGTATGGAAACACCAGTGCCCAGGAACAGAAAGGTCTACATAAAATAGTGGATACAGCCCACTACATCACAGGCAAAGCTCTCTCCACCATTGAGCACATTCACATGGAGCACTGCCACAAGAAACCAACATCATCAGGGACCCCAGCATCCAGGCCAGACTCTCTTCCTACTACCACCGTCGGGCAGGAGGGACAGAACCCTTAGATCCCACACCACTAGATTCAGAAGAGGTTATTACCCTGCAACCATCAGGCTGCAGATAACTTCACTCACCACAACTCTGATCTAATTCTACACCTACGAATTCACTTTCAAGGACTTTGCAACTCATGTTCTTAGTAATATTTATTTATTTTGCATGATTTGTCTTCTTTTGCACATTGGTTGTCAGTCTTTGTTTATGTATAGTTTTTCATAAATTCTATTGTATTTATTTATTTTTCTGTAAATGCCTGAAAGTAAATGAGTCTTGAGGTAGTAAATGGTAACATGCAGGTACTTGGATAATAAATTTTACTGTGACTTAATATAATTGATTTGCAATAACCCTGCCAGTGATGCAAGAAACTCTGTGAAATTTTAGCCTTTGCTGAATAGATAGCTGTAAAAATAAGCAACAATAAGATTAAGTGATCTAATTTCCATGAACTCACTTGTTTCAATGGCTGGTTCTTCTTTTTGTGGATTTACAGGTTCCTGGATCAGAAAATGATACATTTTAATTAAAAATCATCAAAACATTGACATTTTCTTGCGATACATACACAACCAAATTAATATCAGAAATCGAGCTAGTGGCCATATTATTGAGAGTTCCACTTTCACAAACAATATTCCTGAGAAAAGAAACATTCAAAGTTCAAGGTAAGTTTATTATCAAAGTACATATACTGTATGCCACTAAATACAACCCTGAGATTCATTTTCTTGTGGGCATACCCAGTAAATCCAAGAAACCAATAGCAACAATGTAAGACCACAAATAACCGATGTGCAAAAGACAGCAAATTGTGCAAATACAAAAAAAAATGATAAATAAATAAGCAATGACTATTGAGAACATGAGATAAAAAGTCCTTGAAAATGAGTCCAGTTCAGTGAGAACAGTTCAGTGAAGGGGTGAGTGAAGTTATTCCCTCTGGTCCAAGAGCTTGATGGATGAGGGGTAATAACTATTCCTGAACCTGGTGGTGTGGGTCCAGAGGCTCTTGTACCTTCTTCCTGATGGCAACAGTGGGAAGAGCTCATGGTCTGGATGGTGGGGTTCCTTGATGATGGATGCTTCTCTCCTGCAACAGCACTGTGTTGATGTGCTCGATGGTGGGGAAGGCTTTTCCCGTGATGGACTGGACCATATCCACTACTTTTTATAGGATTTTCCATTCAAGGGGATTGGTGTTTTCCAAACGAGACTGTGATGCAACCAGTCTATATGCTCTCCACTATACATCTATAGAAGTTTCTCAAAGTTTTATTTGACATGCCGAATCTTTGCAAACTTCTAAGGAAGTAGAGGTGCTGCTGTGCTTCCTTCATAATTGCACTTACATGCTGGGCCCAGGACAGACTCTGAAATGATAGCACTGAGGAATTAGAAGTTGCTGACCCTCTCCACCTCGATCCCCCAGTGAGGAGTGTCTCATGGACTTCCGGTTTCCTCCTCCTGCTCCTCGGTCTTGCTGACATTGAGTGAGAGGTTGTTGTTGTAGCACCACTCAGCCAGATTCTCAATCTCCCTCCAATATGCTGATTCACGACCACCTTTGATTTGAACTTTGAAATTTTGAACATATGTAATATTCCTGATACTTTATTAAAAAAGAAAAGGCATAGGTATGGAAATATTACAGTCAGGTTCAGCTATGAAATGCCACATTTATTTCAGCTCAAAACAGATCGTTTGGCTCTGGGAAATGAACTCCACCCTCTGACACAGGTAAATGGTTATTGGCAAGTACCCCCTAATGGCAAAAAGAAGTGAGTTGCTGGGCAGGTGTGAGAGATATAAGACACAGGAGTACATGAAGCGCTGTTGTAGGAAAGCAGCATCCACCATCAGATATCCCCACCATCCAGAACATGGTCTTTTCTTGCTGTTGCCATCAGGTAAAAAGATACAAAGCCTAAAGACTCACACCACCAGGTTCAGGAGCAGTTACTACCCCACAATCATCAGGCTCTTGAACGAAAATCTACACTCACTTGCCTGCCCATGGAGATGTTCCCACGACCAATGATTTCACTTTAAGGGATCTTTATCTTGTTATCTCATGTTCTTGTTATTTATTGCTATTTATTTATATATTGCATTTGCTCAGTTTGTTGTTTTCTGCACCCTGGTTGATCTTTCATTGATCCTGTTATAGTTACTATTCTATAGATTTTCTGTGTGTGCCAGCAGGAAGATGGATCTCAGGGTTGTATAGGTGACATATGTGTACTTCAATAATAAATTTACTTTGAACTTTGAAATATGAAAGGAGCAGTGTGTTAATGGGATTGCTGCTCTGGGATCTGGCATTAGCTGAATAGTCTCTTTCTGTTGTAATAAGAGAACGAGTAAAGGTTTTTCTTTTTGTTTCTTTTAATATTGATAAAATGCTTAATCTGTCTGTGGAGCCATTGAATATCAACCTGGTACTATCCTACTTGTAAGGAGCTGTCCCCATCTTGGGTCTCCAATAGAAATACTAGATTACTTGATTTACACTATAACATGTATCCTGTGCTTGATCTCCAGCAGTGTCCATCACACAGTGGTGGTATTTTCTCTCAATGCATGGTTTTAGCCAGTCCGCTTCCCTCACACACGGTCAACCACATGATGTGTGGATGTGCACACCTCTTTTATCACCTGAGGAGCAGGGCTCACTTCAGCAGCATCAGTCAGTTTAGGCTTTTCTTCAGGTTGTGGCAATACCCCTTTGAGCCCCTGCACAAACCAGCTGAAGACTCCACCTCCTCTGTCCTTGTCTCTGCAAAAAAAAAAGCACAGCACCTGTTACGTACCCCGTAACTGGGTTGCCAAACCAGCAGAAATGGATCACTCAGTTGGAGTCTGGATTACTAGAACTAAGAAAGTTTTATTAAAGAAACAAGCAACACAGTAATCGAAAGGATAATAAATGCAACAGTTCAGCAATGATAAACACACATGTGCACAGAATTAAGATAACAGCATCAATCAAGCTCTATCGTTGTCTAGGGGTAAATGACCAATTTCAAAGTAACACAAAAGTCCAGTTCAATTTAGTTCAGTTTGCAGTAATCGTTGCCATGGCGATGGACAATGTGGGGGGGAGGGAGAGAGAGAACGAGAACGACTGATCATTCAGAAACGGCTTCCACTCACAGACCGGCGATATGGCTCACAAGCAGCTTCCGGGCGAGTCCTTTGTGATGTCACCTGAGGTCACCGACTGTGACCCCTCCTCCAGATGCGGTCGATCCTCTGCAGTGAACCTGGCAACAAGCAAGGGTGGACACACACCGGGTTCCCGCTGATCGTACCTTTCCACCCTGTGCGTTTATGGTCCGGTACTGCCCACCAACTCGTGAGAGGCGCACCGCTTCCAGGGTCTCGTTACCTCCGGTGTCGTGTGTGTCCTGCCTTAGCGAACCTGTCCCTTTTTATCCCCCTGCTGGGGTATCACCTGTCCATCACTTCAAACAGTTCAGGGTTCAAAGGGGGAGCCGCTCCAGACAGCTCTCTCTCCCGTCCCTTCATTACACATCTCCAGATCGCCCGTCCATCACTTCAAACAGTTCAGGGTTCAAAGGGGGAGCCGCTCTAGACAGCTCTCTCTCCCACGTCCCTTCATTACACATCTCCAGATGCTGCTTCATTGTTCCTTATCTCTCCTTCCCCTGAGGACAGGTGGCAGACCACTGCTGATGCCACTGATGCTAGCCCAGGCCAGCAAACATCTTAATTTATGTGTATTCTTGTCACACACCATTCTTAAATACCTTCCTACTTCCCCAACTTTTGCTTCATCAAAGGACAAGGTAGCTACGTGCACATGCTGAGGGTAAAAATTATTAAAGCAGAAAGCAGGGAAGGGCATAGCAGTGTATTTGGGCACGTTGGCAACAGCAGGGAAGAGTGCAAGGTGAAGGCAGCATGAGAGAAAACAGAGAAAATACAGAAAATGAAGAGAGTATTGGATCAAGATAGAGCTGATCAGGAGAACTGAAGATAAGAAAAGATAACTGAAAATTCATTATCAAAGTTTAAGAATTTGCTAATAATTTAATGATCCTTTATTTAACTGAATTTTAACTTTATGAGTGCTTCATGTTGCTGTCTACATTCTTATAGGTGTCTATTTTGCTTTGATGTGAAGCAAGACTGGTTCCTAAGGCTGTCGTAGCCGGTGCAGGCAGGGGGCTAGGGGCAGTGAGGATATGCTCCCACAACCTAGTAATTGCTCCCAATGGTATGCATCTCAAAAAGCCTCTGATGGCCAAGTCCAGCTCCTGACTTTCATGTGTGGAGCCGTTTCTATCAACAGAAGAGGCTAAGGCACCTTAAAACCAATTGCTTTGGGCAGATGGGGCTCATCAGCCATGGTTGGCAGCTCATCAAGGAGAAGGAAAACTCTGATCTCAAAGTTCAAAATAGAGTTTATTACCAGAGTATGTATGTCACCGCATACAACCCTGAGATTCTTTTTCTGCAGGCATACTTAGCAAATCTATAGAACAGTAACTGTAAGCAGGATCAATGGATAACACACTGTGCAATTGCAAATATAAGTAAATAATAACAAATAATGAGCATAAAATAACAAGATAAAGAGTCCTTAAAGTGAGATTATCAGTTGCGGGAACAACAGAACTAGAATGAGTGTAGTCGTTCCCTTTTATTCAAGAGCCTGATGGTTGAGGGGTCGTAACTGTTCCTGAACCTGGTGCTGTGAGTCCTGAGGCTCTTGTACCTTCTGCCTGATGGCAGCAGTGAGAAAAGAGCATGGCCTGGGTGGTGAGGATCTTTGATAATGGATGCTGCTTTAACGTTTCATGTAGATGGGCCTAGTGGTTGGGAGGCCTTTACCCATGATGTATTGGGCTGAATAAACTACCTTTTGTAGGATTTTCTGCTCAAAGCCATTGGCGTTCCAATACCAGGCCATAATGCAGCCAGCCAGCACATTTTCCACCACACATCTATCGAAGTTTGCCAAGGTTCTTGATGACATGCAGACTCCTGAGGTGGTAGAGGCACTGTTCTGCCTTCTTTGCAATTATATTTATATGATGGATCCAGGACAGGACCTCTGAGGTAGTGACACAATTTAAGTTCCTGATCTTCTGATGATTAACAGGCTCATAGACGTCTGGTTTCCCTCTCTGGAAGTCTATTTTCAGTTCCTAGGCTTTGGGAGTAAACCTCGAGGAAAAATCCAGAGCTGGAGTCCCTAAAGCATTCCAATGTTGAGTTCAATGCTGACTGGCAACTCCTGCGATGCTGCTGGCTCCAAACTGAATTGGTCTCTGATGTTTCTTTGGATTCATCAGCTATGTGGAGAGGGGGAGCCTGCAGCATGGGCAACAGCTTGCCCTCCATACTGTATGCCCTGGCTTGCATACTAACTGCAACACAGACACCTAGGTTACAACATCCAGAGTCATCCCCGACCAGTGGAGGGCCTTATGCAAGACCATAGCAATTGTAAAGGTAGCCTTAGCTTTGGAAATATCACAAGAATGACAAATGTCAATTGTAAAGGTAGCCTTAGCTTTGGAAATATCACAAAAATGACAAATGTCAATGTTAATTTGTGATGTTATTGGGTTTGCTGACCACAACGTTCTAAACTCAAACAAAGACCTTAAGACCTATCGGATATAATTACCTAGTACCCTCATTATAGGGAGCTAATACTGTGACTACCCACTCTTTTAAGACTAGTTCACCTCCCTGTTTATTCTCCAGAGTGAGTTTAGCTGCCAACACCCACTATCTGAGTGGTGGATCCCCCCTCCCACCAAGAAGATATTTCTAGCTAACAAAGTAGTTTATAACACCGTTCATTTATTTTCAAAGATATATGTATAAATCCAAAAGAACACTCTTAAACCACATTTAAAACTCATAGAATATTTCTATCTTAAACATTTCCAAATGCCAAACATTTCTAAAACATGAAAGATTTCCAAAATGCAGGCACAATTCCTATAAACTAAAAAGATATTCCAATGATGCAGATGAATGAATCATCCGTCACAGAATTCGAAGCCAGAGGAGAGGATTCTATTTCATCCCATGTTTATTTCATGCTTTGCGATGTTCCTTACCTCATTCCTAATATGCCTAAACTGCTCTCTACATTTATACAGCTTCTTTGCCACTTGGGTGATTTCATGAGTGTATGATATTTCTTCAGATACCTTTTTGACACAAACAGTCTAAAAGGTTTTTGGAGACACAGTTCCTAGCTACCTACAATTAATGCTATAAAGCTAACTTCTCTGAGTGTAAGTATGAACACAACATTTGTTTGAATTGCTAAAGGATCGTTTCCATCTGGTCTTCAAGATTCTTTGAATTAAGCAACTTAGCCAGCATTGTATGTTTTGAAACAAGCTAAATTATGTTATGTTATACAACACCTCCTGAACAGCAATAAATCAAATGTTGTGACCTAGCAGTCAGATCCATAGGCAGAGCTTGCTTGCAAAGCTGTGTTTTAAATTTTAAAATTTTAAAATTCATATTGACTACTGCTTACTATTTACATTTTAAGAACTGAAGACTGGATATTGGATATTGAATTGCGTAAGGTAAGGGAAACAAGTAGGGAAGTTATGGAAACTATGATGATTAAAGAAGAGGAAGAACTGGCATTTTTAAGGAATATAAAAGTGGATAAGACTCTGGGTCCTGACAGGATATTCCCTAGGACCTTGAGGGAAGTTAGTGTAGAAATAGCAGGGGCTCTGACAGAAATACTTCAAATGTCATTAGAAATGGGGATGGTGCTGGAGGATTGGCGTATGGCTCATGTTGTTCCATTGTTTAAAAAGGGTTCTAAGAGTAAACCTAGCATTTATCGGCCTGTGAGTTTGACGTTAGTGATGGAAAGTGTTCTTAGAGATGGTATATATAATTATCTGGATAAACAGGGTCTTATTAGGAACAGTCAACATGGATTTGTGTATGGAAGGTCATGTTAGACAAACCTTATTGAATTTTTTGAAGAGATTACTAGGAAAGTTGATGAGGGTAAAGCGGTGGATGTTGTCTATATGGACTTCAGTAAAACCTCTGACAAGGTTCCACACGTAAAGTTAGTTAGGAAGGTTCAATCGTTAGGTATTAATATTGAAGTAGTAAAATGGATTCAACAGTGGCTGGATGGGAGACACCAGAGAGTAGTGGTGGATAACTGTGTGTCAGATTGGAGGCTGGTGACTAGTGGTGTGCCTCTGGGATCTGTACTGGGTCCAATATTGTTTGTCATATACATTAATGATCTGGATGATGGGGTGGTAAATTGGATTAGTAAGTATGCAGATGATAGGTGGTGTTGTGGATAATGAAGTAGGTTTTCAAAGCTTGCAGAGAGATTTAGGCCAGTTAGAAGAGTGGGCTGAAAGATGGTAGATGGAGTTTAATGCTGATAAATGTGAGGTGCTACATTTTGGTAGGACTAATCAAAATAGGACATTCATGGTAAATAGTAGGGCATTGAAGAATGCAGTAGAACAGAGGGATCTAGGAATAATGGTGCATAGTTACCTGAAGGTGGAATCTCATGTGGATAGGGTAGTGAAGAAAGCTTTTGGTATGCAGGCCTTTATAAATCAGAGAATTGAGTATAGGAATTGGGATGTAATGTTAAAAAGCATTGGTAAGGCCAAATTTGGAGTATTGTGTACAGTTCTGGTCACCGAATTATAGGAAAGATGTCAACAAAATAGAGAGAGTACAGAGAAGATTTACTAGAATGTTACCTAGGTTTCAGCACCTAAGTTATAGAGAAAGGTTGAACAAGTTGGGTCTTTATTCTTTGGAATGTAGAAGGTTGAGGGGGGAACTTAATAGAGGTATTTAAAATTATGAGGGGGATAGATAGAGTCGACGTGGATAGGCTTTTTCCATTGAGAGTAGGGGAGATTCAAACAAGAGGACATTAGTTGAGAGTTAGGGGGCAAAAGTTTAGGGGTAACATGAAGGAGAACTTCTTTACTCAGAGAATAGTAGCTGTGTGGAATGAGCTTCCAGCAGAAATGGTTGAGGCAGGTTCAATATTGTCATTTAAAGTAAAATTGGATAGCTATATGGACAGGAAAGGAATGGAGGGTTATGGGCTGAGTGCAGGTCGGTGGGACTAGGTGAGAGTAAGCATTCGGCACAGACTAGAAGGGCCGAGATGGCCTGTTTCCGTGCTGTAATTGTTATATGGTTATATAGACTGGCTCCCATTTATGACCAAAGCTACACAAAGGATATAGTTGGGAGTTTAAGTTACACTATTTGATCTTACAAGTAGCAGCTGCTGTGTTTAGAAAGCTGAGCTCAGCAAAGAACAAGAGGCCCACCTACCCAAGAAATGAATATCCATCACATATTGTAAAAACATTCCAAGTCCAAGAGAATCAAATCATCATACATTTGCGCCTTCATTGAGAAAATTACCAGCACACAAAAGGTGGGTGGACTTCTTCAGGCATTATGTTCTGCGTACCATAAACAGCACATTACCTGCTTCTGTTGGAAACAAGAATGACTAAAACACACGTATGCTCAGGTTTTCAAATGGTAAAAGTAATAGGAGATTGCATGTATGGGATCAAAAAGTAAAATGATAAAATATATTAAGGATTTAACAGAGTTTGATGAGAGAAACAATTCTCACAGTGGGACTATGAAGTAAATGGAGATATTACCTGAAAAATAAGAGTTAAACATACAGGAGCAAAATCAGTTTTTTCACATATAGAGGGCAGGAAATCTGGAACTCTTTCCACTAAAGGTTTGTAAATGGTGTATCAAATAAAATTTTCTTGACTGATATTGATTAGTCTTTACTAGCTAATGGTACCAGGGTGTACAGGTCTAGGCAGGTAGGTGGAGGTGAATGATCAGATTAAGTTGTGGAACATACTTGAAGAGTTACTCTTGTTCAAGCACTGTGAAAATTTTTTTGGCTTAGTTCTTTTCAAGTATGGTACACTTACTCACCACAACATGAAAGGTGACCATGCTGCTCATAATCTATGAAAGTTCACAACAAGTCAATTCCCTCTCTTCTTATACTGTATCTCAGTAGGAACATCTAGTCTCCCTTGCATATCCACCAGCTTCTCTTTATCAGCTGCTCAACTCAGGACAATTTATCATAGCCAATTAATCTATGTCTTGTGGAATATTGGAGGAAACTGCAGGGTCTGATGGAAACCATCTGGGCACTGGGAGAGTGTGCAGTCTCCACACAGACACAACCCGTGGACCAGAGCAAACTCGAACTGCTGGAGCTAGGAGGCAGCAGAGCTGAGCTCACTGAGCTCCTCACGGATACATTTCTATTTCCCACACAGGGACTCCTTTACAATGGAATGCTGTTGACACCTTGTACAGCACATTCTTCTGCCAAAGATTTTGTGTGATATTGTCTGTCTTGCAGCAAGGTGCTGATAAGGTTGGCTCCATGGTAACTAAACATGAGTCACAGTTACTGAGCTGTTGAGTTTTAATGAGCAAAGAATTTCATTCTAAAGAGTTGAGTAGCATAAAAAGCAAGGATTTTCTTTCTAGGACAACAAGCTTACTGCTGATGCTGGTCAGATGGGGCTTCTCCAACAGACGGTTGACCTGAAAATTGGGTGTTTGGAGCTGGAGCTTTCTCTGGAACTAGGGCTGGTTCCGGAGCTGGAGCTGGAGGAGGTGCTGGTTCTGGAGCTGGAGCTGGAGGAGGTGCCGGTTCCGGAGCTGGAGGAGGTGTCGTGGATTCTGTCAACAAAAATATGCCTACTGAAAAACTCTAGGGTCTGTTAGAGAAGAGCAAAACAATCAATCAGGATCTTCATTTCTGATTGCTAATCAGCTACTCCAGGTGGAAAATACAACAAAGTTAATGTTAGGATCAAGTTTTGTCCACAAAATATAGTTTTCCAGTCCATGAGCACTCATCTCTGAAGAGTGTGCACTGAAAGCAAGTAGTGCCTGGAAATGTAACATAGACATTGATGCCTTGAAGACGAGGGAGAAAGTCAAGGAGGGAAGGAGTGAAGGGTGACCAACTATCTTGTAGCTATTCAAAAACTCAAGACCTATAGACAAAAAGCTGAGATAAATACAGAAAACTTTTCTCCTGAAGAAAGGAATAACATAGATTGTGAATTCGGACTGGCTGATCTAACAGGTGGGTGGATATCTGTAGCTTCCTTTTTGAGAGGATGCACAGTAATGAGTCAAGTAGTGGACATGTTCCTTCACTTCTTCACTCATTTACAATGGGAAGAATAATCTCAGAAATTCTGGAGTTACAGTACAGTTGTGGAGGCAAAGGTGTATTAGCTTTGATTGCCAAAGGATCTGAGTGTAAGAGCAGAGATCTTAAATAGGGCCCTGATGAGACTGTACCCAAAATACTGCCTGCAGGTCTGGCCATAGGTAGACATATGGAATGCAGTATGGGCTCACTAGGTTGATTCCTAGAATGGCTAGTTTGTTCTGTGAAGAGAGACTAAGAAGGCTCTGTAGTTTGGAAGCATGAGAGTTGTTCTTGTTGAAAAGTATAAATTCTTAAGAGACTTGGAAACTTAATAGGGTTATGGTGAAAGTGATTCTTCTAATGGACGGGGTGTCTAGAATCAGGACAATGCGTCTCTAACTAATGGATCAGCCATTCATCCAGAACATTACTAAGTGTGTTTGTGGAGGCTCATCTATTCAAGGCAGAAATTGATTTAGATATTAAGGGAATTATGGACCATGGGATTAGTGCAGGAACTTTGGGCTAAAGTAAAAGATCAATCATAATTTGATTGAACGTTTGTGTGGACACAAGGCCTTGAAAGGGCTGACTCCTGATCCTATTTGTTATGTTCTTATATTATGGGAATTTGGGTCACGATGATAAATAGGGGGTTATAAATTTTCAGCCTACATCATCTATCTTTGGCCTTGGATTTGTATTAATTCTACCCCGTTATTCTTGTGAGACCATGGATCTGCACCTGGAAGGTCTTCACTCTCCAGGGTACAGGCCTGGGCAAGGTTGTATGGAAGACCAGCAGTTGCCCATGCTGCAGTCTCCCCTCTCCACGACACCAATGTTGTCCAGAGAGGTTCAGTTATTGAGGATTTTCAAGGTCTAGATCGAGAGGTGCTTGGACACAGGATCAGAAGGTGTGGAGTTTAAAGCTGGAAAGTGAACAAGGCTATGCCATGGTCTTACTGAATGGTAGAACAGACTCAAAAGGGCCAAATGGCCCACCTGCTACAGTCTCTTCTGTTCTTATATGATTAAAACAATCCCATTGAACTGACTGGTTTGGACCCATTGTGAAATGTTTAAATATCAAAGAACGGTTCGTATTAATGTTACACAGCATGTAACTCAGGAGTACCTTTTCTATCATCTTCAATCATGCAACCACATTGAGAAATTTAGTACTGTCTTCACTTTAGTTTTCTGGAAATCTGAGTAAATTAAATATTCTCCATTAACAAGTTTGGCCCAATTTAAAGCGTTTACCTTTGCTTGGTTCCTTTTCCTTATTCTGTGTCAGTGAATCCATATTTAGATGGAAAGTTTAAAAAAAGAGAGAAGTAGATGAATGATGGGAATTTAGAATCATAGAAACAAGGTAAAAAGCTGACAAAGGAAAATCCGGAAAGGCATAGAATTCCCAAACATCATAACTCACTTCTGAATCCCAAACTCTATTTCCTTATTGTATACATTTTCACAACCACGTCCATCCCTCTATCACATAGAATTTTACAATTTAAACATTTGCCCATTTGCAACTACCATCACTGTATAATATTCCAATTTATATTCCTCACTTTCTTCCCCATTGTATAAAATTCAAACGGCTCATTTACCTGGTCAATCACTAAGTATTCCAGTATAGCATTCCAATTTTTATTAAATATAATTCCAATGCAATATTGGAATTGTTTACGATTGTCACCTGTACTGGGGTACAGTGAAAAGCTTTTGTTGTATACTGTTTATACAGATCAATTCATTACACAGAGCACTGAGGCAGTACAAACTAAAACAATAACAGAATGTGAAGAATAAAATGTAACAACTACAGGGGAATTGCAGTGCAGGTAGATAATAAGATGCAAAACCATACATATCATTTCCCTCTCTTTTGCATACATCTCAAGCCTGCTAGTTTAGTCTGATGTTAGACCACAAAGCCATAAGATATAGGAGCAGAATTAGGTCATTTGGCCCATCGAGTCTGCTCCGCCATTCAATCATGGCTGATCCTTTTTTCCCCTCCTTAACCCCACTCCCCGGCCTTCTCCCCGTAACTTTTGATGCTGTGTCCAATCTATCAAGCTGTGCACCAAATGACCTGGCCTCCACAGCTGTCTGTGGTGATAAATTCCATAAATTCATCACCTCTGGATAAAGCAATTTCTCTGCATTTCTGTTTTAAATGGACGCCCTCTATCCTGAGGCTGTGCCCTCTTGTCCTAGACTCCCCCACCATGGGAAACATACTTTCCACGTCTACTCTGTCTAGGTCTTTCAACATTTGAAAGGTCTCAATGAGATTCCCCCTCATTCCTTCTAAATTCCAGTGAGTACAGACCCAGAGCCATCAAACGTTCCTCGTATGATAACCCTTTTCACTCCTGGAATCATCCTTCTGAACCTCCTCTGAACACTCTCCAATGCCAGCTCATCTTTTCTTAGATGAGGAGCCCAAAACTATTCACGATACTCAAGGTGAGGCCTCACCAGTGCCTTATAAAGCCTCAGCTTCACATTCATGCTCTTGTATTGTAGACTGCTTGAAATGAAGGCTAACATTGCATTTGCCTTCCTCACTACCAACTCTACCTGCAAGTTAACCTTCAGGATATTCTGCACAAGGACTTCCAAGTCCCTTTACATCTCAGGTTTTTGGATTTTCTCCCAATTCCAGTGACTCTTCTCTATATTGTTCTCTAACTTAAAGATAGAATGTGTATATTATACAGTGGCTCCCTTAATAAACTGCATTCATATACTGTCTTTAACCATTTCACAATTTCTCACAAGATCAAAAGCAGATAAAATAAGGCATGAAAAGGTGACCAGTGCTTGGTTAAAGAGCTAGGTTTTAAGGAATGCAACCATTTAAAGGTGAAGAAGATAGGTGTAAAGAGGTGGAGAAGTTAAGGGAAAGAATTCCAGAGTTTTGGGTCAGGATAATCAAAGGGATACTCACCAACGAAAGAACACAAGAGGTCTCAAAGGATCGTAGCACTGATGATAATTTTAAAATTGAGCCAAAGTAGATCAGGAAACAGGATAATGGAACAATGCAAGTTTGAAATGTGGAATAGTCAAGGCTTTGTATGGAATGCTTACTTAAAAGCAGAAGGGATTATAAATATTCTAACCTCTATAATGGCAATTGTTTAAATGGAGGTATTTACCCCTGCATTCTTCTCGGAATCAGGCACAGCTTTAGGGGGCCTTGGGCTACCAATGTGTTGTGGGTTAAATCTGCTCATCTGCCGCACAATCCAGACCAGGACTCCACCCCCAGAACTGCAACAAAATATTTAAAACATATTAATGGCAGCAGTCAGATATCATTTGTTAGAAAAACAAGCTCCATCTTTTAAGTAAGGGACATTACCACTCTCGATTCACCTAAATCACGAAGCCAGGGGGCATAGCCTATAACTTTCCCTTGGACTTGGGAGGCAATTTGATGTGGCAGAACCGAGGCAAGGCGAGGTGAGGCAGACGGCCCATTGCAGAGAGCGAGGAAGACCCGAGCTTCGATTGGCTTGAGCATCGGGTGAATTGGAAAGGTCGGACACAGGACGAATCGATGTGACAGGGTCCAGGCCCCGGAGCGTATCGAAGCAACTGAACCCATTGTTTGGACGACAATTTAGGCATCAGGCTGAATTAAGGTGGCGGGGTCATGTAATGTATTGTGTGATTATTTGTAGCGTCAGAGTGCGTATGACGTCAGGACATGGAGAAGTGAAAATGGAAACCTGGTGAATAAACGTGGTTGTTCAATCTACAGCGGTGTCCGAGTCACATCAATATTACAGGGTGTCAGAAGAAATCGCTGGTCCTGGACTTATTTCCTGGCATAATTTACATATTACTATTTAACTATTTATGGTTTATTACTATTTAATTATTTATGGTGCTACTGTAATGAAAACCAATTTCCCCTGGGATCAATAAAGTATGACTATGACTATGACTATGTAAAAGATGTCACAGTTACAGCCACCGTCAAGTTTAAGCCTACAAGGTAATCTTGCTGAGAACTGGAAAACATGGATCCCGAAGTCCCAGCTGTTTTGCACCACTACCGGCGAAACTGAAAAGACGGAGAAAGTGCAATGTGCTACGTTTCTGCATGTGGCGGGAGAAGAGGAAATAAAGGTTTGCAACATGGTTGTCTTCCAAGATGATGGGCAAGATAAAATTGAAGCATTGAAGAAAAGGTTTCAAGATTACTGCGAACCGAGAAAAAACCTACTGTACATCTGACACATGTTTTTCACGAGGGCTCAAGGACCAATAGACACCTATGTAACAGATTTGAAGAACAAGGCGAAAAACTGTGAGTTCGGACAACAGGATTGTGTGTGACATATGGGATGATCGAGCGAGAGGCAGGCTATTGAGAGAGGCGGATCTTACACTAGAAAAGGCGATTGATGTTTGCTGTGCCAGCGAGATCACGTCAAGTCAAGTTAAAGTGCTCAAGGAAGAGATTGAAGTGCACAAAATAAAAACTGTGAAAACTGACAAGAGTAGAACAAAGCCAGCTCCACAGGATGATCAAAAGGAAGTTAACTGCAACAGATGTGGTTATAAACATGGATACAGAAAATGCCCAGCCTTTGGTCAGACATGCAAGTTATGCCAGAAAAGAAATCACATTGCAAAGATGTGCAAATCGAAGGAGCACGCAAGGAAAACGCATGCTGTGGAACAGAGTGAGGGCAACAGTGACATGTTCATTGGCACAGTTGAAGTGGAACAGGAGGTATGCATCAAGAATATTGACAATGCAGAGATGGAGGATGAAGATGATTGGACTCAAGATCTGATAATGAACAGGAGGGATGTGATATTTAAGCTTGACACTGGGGCAAAGTGCAATGTAATGTTGGCAGAAACATTCAATGCTCTGGACATCAGAGGAAGACTGAAAAAATCCACCTGCAAGCTTGTTGCATATTTCGGCCACAAGACGGCACCATTGGGCAAAAAAGCACTCACCTGTGTGTACAAAGGGCAAAAACACAAGATCAAGTTTGAAATAGTACAGCAACATGTTCCAGCAATACTGGGCAAAGCAACATGCACAAGCCTAGGCCTGGTGAAGCGAATCTATGGTGTTGAAAACGAAAATGACATTCTCAAAGACTTTGATGACTTGTTTTCTGGATTAGGATGTTTACCAGGGAAACACCATATCCAGATTGATCCAACTATTGCACCAGTCGTGCATGCCCCGAGAAAGATTCCAGTAGCTCTCGGGGATCAAGTAGTGGAGGAGCTACACAGAATGGAACAGATGGGAGTCATAACAAGACAAATAGAACCGACCGACTGGGTGAATAGTATGGTGACAGTGGTCACAGAAAAAAGACGAGGATTTGCATGGATCCACAAGATCTCAACCAAGCCATCAAAAGAGAGCACTATCCACTGCTCACGGTTTAAGAGGTTGTCTCCCGCATGCCTAATGCGAAATACTTTTCAGTATTAGACGCAAATCAAGTTTTCTAACAGATCAAGCTGGGTGAAGAAAGTTCCAAATTATGCACTTTCAACACGCCCATAGGGAGATATCGTTTCCTGCGTCTACCCTTTGGGATTTCTTCTGCATCAGAGGTATTCCAGAGATACGTGGCACAAATGTCTGAAGGCCTGGACGGGGTAGTCAACATCACTGATGTTTTGCTGATATGGGGTGACACAATTGAGGAACATGATCAGAGACTGAGGAAGCTCCTGGAGAAAGCACGTGAGTACAACCTAAAACTGAACAAAAGTAAATGTAAGATCAGAACTACAGAGATCAAATACATAGGTCATGTACTCAGTGTTAATGGACAAGCAGAGAGAACTGTACAAACTGTCAAGAACATGCTCAAGAAGGCACAAAGCAGCAACGGTGACCCTTACATTGCTCTGCTTGAAACCGCAACACACCGATTGAGAGTGTGGGGTTCTCTCCTGCGCAGCTGTTGATGGGACGTCGTCTGAAGTCCAAACTGCCAACATCCACAACTCTACTGACTCCTGAGGGTAATGCTCAAGTACATGACAAGCAAACGTACAAGCAAATAACGCAAAAGAGCTACAATGACAGTCATATAATACAGTTGCCAGATCTGCATACAGGTGAAAATGTCAGAATACAGAGAGGAGACACTTGGCAACCAGCTGTGGTTGTGAACAGACATCAGCAACCAAGATCCTTCATAGTTCGCACGCCGGATGGAAGAGTCCGCAGGAGGAACAGGAAGCATCTACTGAAGACAGGTGAGAGGGAGTTTCCACGTACAGATGCACAGGACATTTCCACAGATACGGACATGAAAACAAACAACACCAAGAGTGATGCAGACCGCAAAGACACAGAGGTCACTCGAGAGATGAAGGACAAGCACAGTCACAGTTGTATCACACACGGTCTGGGAGACAAGTCAAACTTCCAGCTAGATACAGAGACTAGACATACATACAGTCTCACACAGTTTGAGGCAAAGTCACACATGTTATAAGTTGCAAGGTGTGAAATAAAAGGTTTATTAGTCTATGTTAGTAAAAGAAAATACAGTGCTGTAAGTATTGTAAGATACAATGCAGAATGCAGTACAAGAAGGTAAGATTTTTTTTAGTTTATGCCATGGTTGTTGCGCTGTAAGAAGGGCAAACCTAGAGGCATTGTTTTGGTAATTCACAGTGTTGTAAGAAAGAAAAGAAAGTCTTGAGAAGGGGGATGTAATGTGTGAGTATTCGTAGCGTCAGAGTGCGTATGATGTCAGGACGTGGAGAAGGAGAACTGGAAATCTGGTGAATAAACATGGTTGTTCAATCTACAGCGGTGTCCGAGTCACATCAATATTACAGGTCAGGCCCAGAACATATTGCAGTGACTGAACCCAGTTTAATTTAAGCACCATGCCAGATTGAAAAGGTCCGGGTGTCGGGCCCTGAGGTGAGGGATAAGCTGGTTCAGCTCACTGCTACGCTCTGCGCTGAACTAAAAGTCCCGGGACAGACTTCAGCTCAGAACACTATTTGCTTGTGTTTATTGTTTGCATAACTTTTTTTCTCTGCACATTGGGCGTTTGACAATCTTTTTATGGATTCTTTTGGATTTTCTTTATTTCATGGTTGCCGGTTAGGAGATGAACCTCAAGGTTGTATAATGTACATGTACCTTTTTAAATAAATATGCTTTGAACTTTAATCTAGGATGCTAGGAGAGGGAAGATTAATGTCAATAAATGTTGCAAGGCAATCTAGACTGGAGGAAAATGCAGCCATTGCTGTGAGAAATAGAGAGAGAGAGAGAGAAAGAAAGGGGGGGAGAGAGAGGAAGCGGGAGGGGAGAGAGAGAGGGGAGAGAAAGAAGGGAGAGAGAGGGAGGGAGAGAAGGAGAGAGAGGGGGAGAGAGAGGGGAGAGAGAGGGAGGGAGAGGGGAGGTAGAGAGAGGGGGAGAGAGAGAGGGGGGAGGGGAGAGAGAGAGAGGGGGGAGGGGGGAGAGAGGGGGAGAGGGGTGAGAGAGGGGGAGAGAGAGAGGGGGGAGGGGGGAGAGAGGGGGAGAGGGGTGAGAGAGGGGGAGAGAGAGAGAGGGGGGAGGAGGGAGAGAGGGGGAGAGGGAGAGAGAGAGGAGGGGTCAGACTGAAAGAGAGAAGTGAGATAGGCAGACTGAGAGAGGTGGAAAGAGATATTGTTAGCTCCACCCAGAATGGTGCTGCAATGTGTGAACTGTGACCCCACTGACTCCAGTCAGAAGAATCAGAATGGGGGAGAAGCCCTTGTCTCTGGTCCTAATGAGAACAGCTCTACAAGATGTGGTTGTGCGGCTGAACCTACAGAATGCAAGAACATCAATAGGACCAGTGACCGTAACTGCACCCCGATACAAGGACAGCTAGGTTATGTCTCAGACTCGGTTCGCACATCAGGATCAGTGTTTATCTAAAGACAGTGCATGATTCCACAGATGTGAACGCTGATCTGCACATAAAAAATAGTTATCGTGCTGTTATGGAAAGTGATCTTATGCCAGAAGTCAACTATTCCTACGTGCTGGCGGAACGGACACTACAAAACTTATTGCCTAAGTGCTGCCAAACTTGTCTCAAACCCATGAGTCTGTCAAAATGTCAGGTAAAGGAAGGTGTGGCTAGTACCTGGTGTCTGCAGTCTGGTCAGCCTCACCCTGTACTTCTGCATCACAACAGCCACCTACAATGGAAATATCTCAGATTAGATTGGGATAAGAGAAAGAACAACAGTTTGCTTAGCCTCTCATTTCACATAAAACCATGAGATGTAGGAGCAAAATTATAACACTTGGCCCATCGAGTTTGCTCCACCATTTCATCATGACTGATCTATTTCCCTCTCAGCCCCAATCTCCTGCCTTCTTCCCCGTATCCTTTCCTGCCCTGACCATTCTAGAATCTATCAACCTCTGCGTTAAATATATGTAAAGACTTGGCTTCTACAGACCCCTGTGGCAATGAATTCTACAGATTCACCATTCTCTGGCTAAACAAGTTGCTACTCATCTCCATTCTAAATGGACATCGCTCTATTTTGAGGATACGTCCTCAGGTCTTTGATTCCTCCACCACAGGAAACATCCTTTTCACATCCACTCTATCAAGGCCTTTCAACATTCAATAGGTTTAAATGAGATTTCCCCTCATTCTTCTGAATTCCAGTGAGTAAAGGCCTAGAGCCATCAAATGCTCCTCACAGGATAAGCCTTTCAATCAGTGTAATAGAAATTCTTTGACAATACTTTCAGACTGATGTAACAAAAACAAAGAAAGCATGTAGAAGATTTACATGTTACGTGTGTGTACTGGTAAATGTTTCCAATGAATTAAAATAGCTATTATTTCAGTTAAATTGCTAGGAATTGATGAATTGAGTAAAAAGAATTGCTCAGAATTAATTGAATAAAGGAGAGAATCAAATTTGAAGAATTGCAAAACAATTTACTAATGAAATACATAAAATGATAATTTGAACTGGTCTAAATGATCATTTTAGTGAAACAATTACTTAGAATTAATTTAATTAGAGATGTATTACCAGTTAGTCAGGAGATTTTTTTAAATTCAGTTTTGAGCTGTGGAGGGGCAGGTGCTAATCTGAATATTGCTAATTTTTTTCATATTTTTGGTTATATGAATTCTTTGTGCTCCCTAATATTTATCATTTTCTCTGCTAACAGACTCTTCACCACTAGCCACAAGAAAAAAATCCCATTTCCCTGATGATAGTTTGCCTTGAGTTTAATAATCTGAACTATTTCAAGCTGGTCAGCGAAGGCTAAACCAGTGGGAAAGGTTAAAACATGGAGTCACAAAAGGAGGAATTCTGAGCAACTAGGGAGTGGGATAACTGATCCAATTAAAAGCATCCACTCGGAGTGGGACATTACACATTATAGACTACAAAGCCAACTGGATTAGGGGCAAAACAATAATACGGAGAAGAGGTCTACAACCAAGGAAGTGACTGGTTAAGGGAATGTAGAACATCATTCACTAGAAACTAATGATGGATTTCTCACTAGAAATAGAACTCCATAGAATCAAAGGGAGGTCATTTGGACTAGTCTAGGTGATAAAGTGCCACGAAATCTAATCCCACTTCCAGCATTAGACCTATGGTCCAGCATATCAAAAGTTCAAAGTAAATTTTATTATCAGAGTACATATATGTCACCACATACAACCCTGAGATTCTTTTTCCTGTAGACAAATCTGTAGAAAAGTAACTACAAAAGGGTCAATAAAAGATCAAGCAGAGAGTGCAGAAAACAGCAAACTGTGCAAATGCAAATATAAATAGATAGCAATAAGTATCATGAACATAAAGTAACAAGATAAAGAGTCCTTAAAGTAAGATCATCGGCTGTAGGAACATCTCAATGGATGGCAAGTGAGTGTAGTTATCTCCTTTGTTCAAGAGCCTGATGGTTGAGGGGTACTTGAACCTGGTGGTGTGAGTCTTGGGCTCCTGCACCTTCCACCTGATGGCAGCAGCAAGAAAAGAGCACAGCCTGGGTGGTGAGGTTCCCTGATGATGGATGCTGCTCTCCTGCATCAGCATTTCATGTAGATGTGCTCAATGGTGCGGAGGACTTTACCCGTGATGGACAGGGCCGAGTCCTCTACCTTTTGTGGGATCTCCATTCAAAGGCATCCAAGCACTGTTTCAATATGATGAGAGCTTTTGGTTCTCACAGCCACTCATGCAGTGAAATCCAGACGTCCATCACCCTCAGAGTGAAACCATTGCTCCTCATCTTTAAATTCAAGTGCTTAGATTCTGACCCCTCAGTTAAGGGAAATAGTCATAGTCATACTTTATTGATCCCGGGGGAAATTTCGTTTTTGTTACAGTTGCGCCATAAATGATAAATAGTAACAGAACCATAAATAGTTAAATAGTAATATGTAAATTATGCCAGTAAATTATGAATAAGTCCAGGATCAGCCTAATAGCTCAGGGTGTCTGACCCTCCAAGGGAGGAGTTGTAAAGTTTGATGGCCACAGGCAGAAATGACTTCCTATGACGCTCTGTGTTGCGTCTCGGTGGAATGAGTCTCTGACTGAATGTACTCCTGTGCCCACCCAGTACGTTATGTAGTGGATGGGAGACATCGACCAAGATGGCATGCAACTTAGACAGCATCCTCTTTTCAGACACCATCGCGAGAGAGTCCAGTTCCATCCCCACAACATCACTGGCCTTACGGATGAGTTTGTTGATTCTGTTGGTGTCTGCTACCCTCAGCCTGCTGCCCCAGCACACAACAGCAAACATGATCGCACTGGCCACCACAGACTTGTAGAACATCCTCAGCATCGTCCGGCAGATGTTAAAGGACCTCAGTCTCCTCAGGAAATAGAGACGGCTCTGACCCTTCTTGTAGACAGCCTCAGTGTTCTTTGACCAGTCCAGTTTATTGTCCATTTGTATCCCCAGGTACTTGTAATCATCCATCATTTCCACACTGACCCCCTGGATGGAAACAGGGGTCACCGGTACCTTAGCTCTCCTCAGGACTACCACCAGCTCCTTAGTCTTTTTCACATTAAGCTGCAGATAATTCTGCTCACACCATGTGACAAAGTTTTCTACCATAGCCCTGTACTCAGCCTCATCTCCCTTGCTGATGCATCCAACTGTGGCAGAGTCATCCGAAAACTTCTGAAGATGACAAGACTCTGTGCAGTAGTTGAAGTCTGAGGTGTAAATGATGAAGAGAAAAGGAGACAAGACAGTCCCCTGTGAAGCCCCAGTGCTGCTGATCACTGTGTCGGACACACAGTGTTGCAAGCACACGTACTGTGGTCTGCCAGTCAGGTAATCAAGAATCCATGACACCAGGGAAGCATCCACCTGCATCGCTGTCAGCTTCTCCCCCAGCAGAGCAGGGCAGATGGTGTTGAACGCACTGGAGAAGTCAAAAAATAGATCCTTTCTATTCATTGTCTCTAGGCCACTCACATTTTAAATATCTGAATTAAATCTCTCCTCCACAGCCTCCTTAGTTCCATAGAAACAACCCCAAGCTTATGCAATCCTTCCTCATAATTACAATTTTTTAGTCCCATAAAAATTTTCATAAACTTCCCCTGAACCCTGTTCAATGCAATCACAACTTTGTTATTGGTGAACTCACAGTCCTCTGGGAAGACAACATCGATGAAGCCCATGAACGCAAGTTAACCAAGTATGCAGAATTAAGATCGGAGTGCAGAGACAGAGGATGGAAGGTCTCATTTTATCCATTCGAAGCAGGCTGCCGTGGGTTTATTGCGTTCACTCCCCAGAAGTGGCTGCGTGACCTTGGCTTCACTAGAAGAGAGATCAAGTCAACCAGCAGGGCTGTAGCTGAGGCAGCAGAGAAAGGATCAGCATGGGTGTGGACCAAGTATGTCCAGAGGGGCAGATAGTCAGACAGTGTATACATATCTTGCAAACCCTTCAGTAGTTGCATAGACACCTGAAGAGTAGACTATCTGTTGGATGGAAGTGACCAACAACTCTGATAAAGGCATATGACAAGTTTTTAAGCTGACCAGTGGAAGGTGGTGCTTTAGCACTGCTGGCCCACCACCTCGAGGGAGTCTTGATCATAAGCGGGCCGAAACTCCTGAAGACAGGTGGCAGATCAACTGATGATCCCACTGGTGATAGCACAGGACAGTTAACATCTTAGTCCACGTGTATTTTGTAACTCAGAGTGGAGAATTGAATTGTGTATACAGCACAACCTTTCTCTTTATTAGTTTTATTTACAGTTCTAGGGTGCCTTTTGTCTGCAATATTTCACCACTCAGCTGGTAAAAAGTGGAGAATTGAACTGTGCCTAGAGCGCAAGCTTTCTCTCTATTAGTTTTATATACAGTTTGAAAGTGCCCTTTGTCCTCCGATATTCACTATCAGCTGATAAAGGAAAGTATCTCAAATACCTTTTAACCACCCTGTTGGCCTGTCCTGTTACCTTCAAACATCTGTGGAAATGTACCCCAAGCTCCCTTTGTTCCTTCAGGCTGTGCATATTCTCCCATTTATCATGCATTCCTTCGCCTTGGTCAAATACTCAAATACTTTAAATTATTCACACATATCTGGATTGAAGGCTCCTTTCCATTTACTGCCTTACTGACAAGACCATCTATATATTCTTGTAGTCCAAAGCTTCCCACCTCACTGTCTGTAAAATTCTTCAATGTGTCCTTGTTTTAGCTATAAATCATTAAAAATATATGTTTGAAAAAAGCAAAGCATGAAGTACCGAGTCTTGTGGGACTTACAGCCTTCCGATCAACTGTTACCTGTGGGCTGGCACTGGATCCGAGACGGCACTCTCCTTTCACCCTATGGGTTCTACTATTTTGACCAACCTGTTATATGGGAGCCTTGCTAAAATCTATTAAATACACTGCCCTCATTGATACTCCTCGTTCAGTGGAATTCGTTAGACATGACTGTCGTTTAAAGAAGTTCACGGCTGTCTTTGATTCATCTTTGCCTTCCTAATGAAGGTTAATACCAACCCTAAACGTTGGAGCAGAACTTGCAGGAGGCATAGCCTCCTGAGTGGCCTAGAGACAATGAATAGAAAGGACACAAAGACCTCTAGGGCTACAGCTGGAGTTTTATCACTAGTTGCCAGGAAGGTCTCTGGAATAAAATACTACCTGATGAAGCCCCACCTTTGGGGAGCCTGCAATGACAGAAAATGTTGGTGCTCTGTTTGCCTGCTATGCTGGGGTGAAGAAAAGGTAGACAGAGTATTTAATATTAAGTTTGGGAGACTTCCCTAATATGGCAGGGAGCAACAAACTGTGAGAAGCAACAGAAATTGGGAAGCTGATTTGTTGTGGAAGTAGGATTCTGTGAGTGACCCTAACTTTGACCTCAGTGAAATCCGGGCACGTGGGATAATCAGTATTTTAAATTGTAGGAAGTCAGGCACATCAATGAAGACAAAGGATGCAGCTTTATCACTGGTCCTTTGAAAGCTGTTTCAGAGCTAATGGTTGCTCTGGGATCTGAAGAACTGCTTTTCAGACCAGTGAGGGTGAACATATCACTTTACAGATAACAGTTTTTGGTGCACTATAGTTGACATCTTTTGCGGAGTTTTATGACAAAGATGAAGTTCTAGGGCAAAGAAAGTTGCATGGACAAGTCAGAAACCAGATTTCCTGACAGGTGCAATGACATTAAAATTTGCTCCACTCTTGGTTGAGTCAGCTTTTGGATTCGTGCTAATGAATTTCTCGGCCAGTTCTGTTCACTTCTAGCTTCATCATAAAACCACCAGGAGCGCAATGGACAGCAAGAGATTTGAGATTTAATCAGATTCATAGTATGAGGATTATCATTACTGATGTGATGAGGATTTTTGGAATCTATATGGACTGCTCTACAATATCAGTTGAGATCCACTTAACTTCATCAGCTAAATAATCCGAGAATATCAGTAACCCTTCACAGTGCAGCATCAATGGGGCATTAGTTGTTATATTTAATACAACATACTCACTTGCTTCATTTTTAGATTTCTCAGCCTCCACTGTTTTCTGTTGGAGATAAAAAAGAAATCCACTCAGGACTGAATTGAAATTTAAACCAACTTCAGAGACATACGTTAATACCCAATTCAAAACTAACATTCTGCAGATTTGAAACACAATGTATGATTTTCAAAAACAACAGTGATCTATCAGTTCTAGTGAGGACGTAGCCAACATGTTTTGAATCTCAGTAGAAGTGGCAGAAAACAGTTAGTACTGCCTGAGAATAGTTTTCATCGTCTGTAATCTCATTTGAATTGAGTTCACCTTCAATCCCATTTGAAGGATAATCTAATTTCTAAAAATGTCGAATAAGAGCAGCGATCCGGAAGAGTTTTTTAAAATGAAATTATGCCCCAAATTGATGTTTTTCTGATCATTAGTCTACGCTGTAAGATATGGAGAAGGTACAATTACCTCATCCACAAATAGATAAGATTTGGTCCAAAGTGCTTTCCTGACAGAAGTTGTTCAGATTGATTTCACTGATAGCAGGGAGGTGCATAAATAGCAACTCGTAACATTAACACAGGGAAACATCCAACTGTTAGACTAAAATATAGTGGGAGATATTAGAGTGGGCGCCCAAAATCTGAAGAATGTCTTAATGTAGAAGAGCAGAGATGTTTAAGGAAAAAATTCTACAACTTGGGAGTTGAAAACATAACTGTTTTATCTGAGGTAGATATTCTTGGTATGGGTGAAGGGTAGAAACTTACTCAGGAGGTAATTCCTGAGATGAAAAGACAGGCATGTAAAGAAAATTGTGATGTTTCTGCAAGAATTTAAAAGAATGAAAGGAACCTTATTGAAATTCATTTAAATTCTGATGGCACTAAACACGCTGGGTCCTAGGTGCAGAAAAGATATTCTCAGTGATGGGGAGTTGAGAACCGGGGGACACAGCTTAAGGAGATAGGATGTCATTTGAGGTAGAAGTGAGGAGAAATTTCTACACTCAAAGAGTGGGATACCAGTGGATTTCTCCATGAAAGTAGCTGAGGAGAATTCATGAGAAACAAAAATTCTGAAGGCTAATAAAACCAAGGAAAAGGGGGAGAAAGCAGGAACAGTGTACTGAAATTGGAGATAAGACATGATCACATTGAATGACAGAGCCAAGTCAGATTGTCCAGCGGCCTTTTCCTATGTTTATATTTCTATGGGTGGAAATGGATAGTCTTGGAGATGGTTGGGATACTAAGTCCAAAGCCAAATATCACATCATTGTTGTGAATGTGAAGGTGAATTTTCATGGCTTGGTAGGGAGAGGAATGGAGTCTGTGGCAGAGAGGTGTGCATTTGGTACAGAGCACGGACAATGACTTTGATATGTATTTTGCTCATACAGCAGGTGGGGCAGATGGAGAGATAGAGATCAGTAAATATGAGTGTTGGGTATAGGTGGAAAGAAGGATATGGCTTATGTACATGAGTAGATGGCCCAGGTGAGAAATGAGAAGGGGCAAAGGATAAATCCACTATTAGTTTTATTTTTAGAAGGTACTTATTTATTGAAAATAGACCATTCTGGTCCTCCTGCGCATGGGACAAGTTGCAGTGACCAATTACCTACCAACTGGGATGTGGGAGGAAACTGGAGCACCTGGAGGAAACCCACGCGGTCTCAGGGAAAAACGTACAAACTCCTTACAGACAGCAGCGGGTATCAAACCCAGCGCACTGGTACCGTGAATCATTCTGCTAACTTAGCTTTGAATTCAGAATGTGGCTGATGCTTGGACTGGATAAAACCAGAAGTGGGCCTGTATAGCCCGACCAGCTGGGAGGTGGTGGAGAGATGAGCTGAAATGAACAGGAGCCACACCAAGAATTACAGGAAGATTAAGAAAGGCGACCCTGAGCTGCCCTGACTCCCTGGCATTACTTCCCCTGTGCTTGGTAACACCTGGGATAATTTGGTCTTCCTTCTGCAGAGTGGGCTGGTATGCCTGCAGATAAAGGACACTCCTCACTCCTCACCAGCCTGACTCTCTGTTCTGCTATACAACCTTTGTTCCAGTGACCTCCTCTGCTGGAAATGTCTATTTGATCATCTAACACTGACCTGCTGGTTCCCGGTCGATCCTTCTGATTCTGCAGGCACCACACCTCCCCACCCCACCCCAACACGTCAGGACTCAGGTGGACCTGTAGCTGAGGATTCCCGTTCCCTGGCTTTCCAAGGGAGCAGAGAAGGTGCAAACTGACCTGCAGTTATTGGTGCCACCTCCCACAGCCCCCTACTTTGCGCCCACCCATCACCCAGGATTAGGAGCTCTGAGAAAGGTGGGCACCCACATTGGATTCTCCACTGTGCACGAGAACCTGGATAGGAGAGGGAGTTCAACGATGTTAAGTGGACCGGGAGTGGGGGGGGGTAGTGTGCTCAGTGGACCGGGAGTGGGGGGGTAGCGTGCTCAGCAATTTTGGGTGTGGTCATGTGGGCGGAGGGTTTCACGGCTTGTTTCTGAGGAGATGCATAATGGCAAAAGGGTCAGTACTTTGGGTAAGAGCAGGTAGCAGTATGCCGGTCAGTACAAAGGGAATTGGTTATCCAGTGCTTGCACCAGGTATCGTGGGCATGGTGAACTCAGAAAAGACATGAGTGTGGAAGGAAAAGAAGAATATGGCTTCTACGCCAAGTTTGGAGTATTCCTTTGCAGTGAGCCCCAGTAGACTGGGGTTGAAGTAGGGAGGAAAAGGACAGAGCACAATAAACCATAGGTCACAACTTCAATGTATGAAATCTGTGATCAGAGGGGTTTTGACTGGGCAGATGTGGAGAGGATGTTCCTGTAGTTGGAGAATTCAGAATTAATGATCACTTAAAAATAATAAGGTGCCTGTTTAAGACAGAGATGAGATGAAATTTCTTCTCTCGGAAGGCTGTGAGTTTTAGTGGGTATTTTCTTCTAAGGAAACAAAGTGATGGAATACTTTTGAGGAGAAGGTAGATAGATACTTGATAAGCTAGGGTGTGAAGGTTATTGGGGTTGGCAGAAATGTAGAGTTGAAGTTACATTCATCTTATTGAATGATGGTGTAGCGGTGTGCTACACACAGCGCTAGAATAACCACACGGAGTCGGTGAGTTGGAGTTGCGATAAAAGAGATTTATTCAAACTTTGCGGCCGGCTTTAAAGCCTTCCTGTTCCCACCCTCCCTGGGTGGGACTGCTGTGGGGAATACATATTCCCAGACCCTTTCCGCTTGCGGGATTTTCCCCCGCTGGTGAAGATGGCCTGGCGCCCTTTTTGGGGCCGGCCCTCTGCCTGCGCGCGCTGTTTCGTGAGCCGGTTCGTGTGCGCTAGAAAATGGGTCGCCACAATGGAACAAGCACAAGGCGCCGATCGGTCTCCTCATCAATGTGCAGCTATGATAAGTTCGTGAACTTCTCACACAGGTCAAGCTGAAGGAGAAAGGATGGAGAATTTGAATTTCAGTAGAGAAAATAAGCTTAAAGTTATCTCGGTATTCATTTGACCTTGAGAAGCAGAGCAGTTTCACCAGTTGGGGGCTGGTCCTGATGTGGCCCAGAGGGCTCAGTTCAAATATTTAACTCTATTGTTCTATTCGAGTGTATTTTCCTGCTGTATAGAAGCAGAGATGAGGATGTGTGGGGAGAGTGGAGATGAGGATGTACGGGGAGTGTGGAGATGAGGATGTGTGGGGAGAGCGGAGATGAGGATGTGCGGGGAGAGTGGAGATGAGGATGTGTGGGGAGAGCAGAGATGAGGATGCGTGGGGAGAGCAGAGATGAGGATGTGTGGGGAGAGTGGAGATGAGGATGTGTGGGGAGAGCGGAGATGAGGATGTGTGGTGAGTGTGGAGATGAGGATGTACGGGGAGTGTGGAGATGAGGATGTGTGAGGAGAGTGGAGATGAGGATGTGTGGGGAGAGTGGAGATGAGGATGTACGGGGAGTGTGGAGATGAGGATGTGTGGGGAGAGTGGAGATGAGGATGTACGGGGAGTGTGGAGATGAGGATGTGTGGGGAGAGCAGAGATGAGGATGTGTGGGGAGAGTGGAGATGAGGATGTACGGGGAGAGCAGAGATGAGGATGTGTGGGGAGAGCAGAGATGAGGATGTGTGGGGAGAGTGGAGATGAGGATGTACGGGGAGTGTGGAGATGAGGATGTGTGGGGAGAGCAGAGATGAGGATGTGCGGGGAGAGTGGAGATGAGGATGTACGGGGAGTGTGGAGATGAGGATGTGTGGGGAGAGCAGAGATGAGGATGTGTGGGGAGAGTGGAGATGAGGATGTACGGGGAGTGTGGAGATGAGGATGTGTGGGGAGAGTGGAGATGAGGATGTACTGAGAGAGCAGAGATGATGATGTGTTGTGAGAGTGGAGATGAGGATGTGTGAGGAGAGTGGAGATGAGGATGTGCGGGGAGAGTGGAGATGAGGATGTACGGGGAGTGTGGAGATGAGGATGTGTGGGGAGAGTGGAGATGAGGATGTGTGGGGAGAGCAGAGATGAGGATGTGTGGGGAGAGTGGAGATGAGGATGTATGGGGAGTGTGGAGATGAGGATGTGTGAGGAGAGTGGAGATAAGGATGTGTGGGGAGAGTGGAGATGAGGATGTACAGGGAGTGTGGAGATGAGGATGTGTGGGGAGAGCGGAGATGAGGATGTGTGGGGAGAGTGGAGATGAGGATGTGTGGGGAGAGTGGAGATGAGGATGTGCGGGGAGAGCAGAGATGAGGATGTGTGGGGAGAGTGGAGATGAGGATGTGTGGGGAGAGTGGAGATGAGGATGTACGGGGAGTGTGGAGATGAGGATGTGTGGGGAGAGCAGAGATGAGGATGCGTGGGGAGAGCAGAGATGAGGATGTGTGGGGAGAGTGGAGATGAGGATGTGTGGGGAGAGTGGAGATGAGGATGTGTGGGGAGAGCAGAGATGAGGATGCGTGGGGAGAGCAGAGATGAGGATGTGTGGGGAGAGTGGAGATGAGGATGTGTGGGGAGAGCGGAGATGAGGATGTGTGAGGAGAGTGGAGATGAGGATGTGTGGGGAGAGTGGAGATGAGGATGTACGGGGAGTGTGGAGATGAGGATGTGTGAGGAGAGTGGAGATGAGCATGTGTGGGGAGAGTGGAGATGAGGATGTACGGGGAGTGTGGAGATGAGGATGTGTGGGGAGAGCGGAGATGAGGATGTGTGGGGAGAGTGGAGATGAGGATGTACGGGGAGTGTGGAGATGAGAATGTGTGGGGAGAGCAGAGATGAGGATGTGTGGGGAGAGTGGAGATGAGAATGTGTGGGGAGAGTGGAGATGAGGATGTGTGGGGAGAGTGGAGATGAGGATGTACGGGGAGTGTGGAGATGAGAATGTGTGGGGAGAGCAGAGATGAGGATGTGTGGGGAGAGTGGAGATGAGGATGTACGGGGAGTGTGGAGATGAGGATGTGTGGGGAGAGCGGAGATGAGGATGTGTGGGGAGAGTGGAGATGAGGATGTACAGGGAGTGTGGAGATGAGAATGTGTGGGGAGAGCAGAGATGAGGATGTGTGGGGAGAGTGGAGATGAGGATGTACGGGGAGTGTGGAGATGAGGATGTGTGGGGAGAGTGGAGATGAGGATGTACTGAGAGAGCAGAGATGATGATGTGTGGGGAGAGTGGAGATGAGGATGTGCTGGGAGAGTGGAGATGAGGATGTACGGGGAGAGTGGAGATGAGGATGTACGGGGAGAGTGGAGATGAGACTGCTCCAGGGCTGCCTGGGCATGGGGAAGTAATGGATTGGTATTTTAAAGTACAGTCAGAAGGCACTTGGGAGAGTGGTTTTGCTTGGTGGATATGAAGTTGGGAGGGGGATGATACAGAAAGCAATTGGGAGTGGGAAGTAGCTATGGATGATACAGAAGCGATTGATGATCATCTTGACGGGGAAAAAGAATGTCTCTGAATGACAGAAATAGAGTGAATGGTTGCTCCCCGCTCCCCCCCACCCCGAGTCATCCTTTTGGTGTCAATCAATACGCCTGTTCTCCGGGGACTGACGTGTCACTAATGTATTTCAGTAACTGAGTTTAAAGCACTTGAACGAAAGGACCACACAGAAGTTATGTGGCCCCTTATGACAACATGCCAGCCAATGGTTCGCTGCCTCTTACCTGTTCCTCTGCAGGTGCGGAGACATCTTTAGCCTCAGGCCTGGTCTCTAGATGTCTAACTGGCTGTGGGGGTTGTGGAGCAACTTTAGCAATCCAGGTAAGCATCCTGTTTGGCAGCAAGTGAAAGGACCATTCATAAATCTCAAAATTACCACGAGCAGTTATACTGTTGTAACCATGCAAGAAAATTGGAATGTGATAATAAATATGTTTAAACATAGACTATTTTGCTTATGGTCTTAGAGCACTATAGCACGGAAACAACCTTGTCTCTCCACCAATTGTACACTGAATTTCAGGCATCCATTTACAATAGTCCCTTTCTTTTCTCTCCACATTCCCACCAACTCTCCCTCCCAGCTCCCTGTCTGCAGCCACCTTCTTGTGCAGCAACACACACAAAATGCTGGAGGAACTCAGCAATTTAGGCAGCATCTGTGAAGGAGAACCCATCAGCTCCTTGCGTGACAGGTACTTTCAAGAGGTTGCTGAGTGGAGCCGGAGCTCCCTCTGCTGTTCATACGCTGCATCAACAGGTGGCCGGGCATCGCAAATAAAGACTAGCTTTATTTGTCATATGTACATCGAGAAACGCGTTGTTGGCGTCAAATCAAATGAGCGCAAATTGTGCTGAGCAGCCTTCAGGTGTTGCCAGGTTCCCGGAGTCTACATGGTATGCTTACAACTCACCAACCCTAAGCACATGTTTTTGGAAATGTGAGAGGAAGTCGGAGCACCTAGAGGTAAGCCACACGGTTACAGGGATGACACAAAAACACCTTACAGACAGGTGGCGGGAATCGAACCCCTCTGGCTCTGCAAAGTGTTGTGCTAGCTGCCATTCTACCGTATCGTTCTGTTTGCTGTTATAAAAGCAATCTTACAAATCGTCCTGGTTACAAGCTGACCTACAAACATCTGGATACACGAGGAGGTCCCATATTATTATTAAATTCAAAAGACTGACATTTTTTTTCTTTCATTCCTACAAACCTCAAAGTTCTCTTTTTTCCTCTGTCTTTTTTCTCTCTTTTTACTTCCTTGCCATTTCTTTGTTACTTGTTTTATGCAGTTTTGATACCATATGACAATTCTGTGGAGGTATGATTACCATAATCAAATAATCCTCGTGCTATTTCAGACTTATGGACAAAATTGATTTAAGGACATTTGTGAAAATGGAACCCAGAGTTCAGGCAAAGTGTATTGTGGCTGGAGCAGGTGCTGGGAGTCACTTCAGAAGCAAACCTTTCCTGGTGTTAACAAAGGTTTTTGTATAAATCTTTGAAAATGAGAGGGAGAATGAAGGAGGGAAGACCTTTAGGAAGAATGAGCTTGTTATGCTTTGTAACTTCAAAACATTAAACTAATTCAAAGGAAACAAAGGTGTCCAGGAGTACAAGTCTAGTTTGAGGTTACTTGAAGTGAGGCATACATGTATCACATGGTAGCGTAATGATGTGTGCAATTGATGTATTTATACATATACCATAATTATTTAAATGAATAAGAATACTTAATCAGATTCTATATCTATCTATATATATATATATACACACACACAAGATAACTCAAATAGTATTGAAATATTAAATACATAATAGAGCTCCTCCTAGCACATGGTCAAATAATAGTGGGGAAAAGCAGGGCGGAGATCGATGCAAGGGCAGCAGAGGAAGAAATTTAATGAATTAACAAAGTCAACGAGATTAACTTCAGTTGATCTATTCTACTAGCTAGAGCACCAGCCTTAACCACTGACCTAAATCATTCAACTCCATAACCCATGGACCTGCACTCCTACCATTCAGATCATCAGCTTGCCCTCATGGACTTACACTGCAATAAGTCTCAGGCACACTTCATGCCTCCTACGTACCAGCAGCTATTCATCTTCCACAGTCACATCATTCAGACAGGTCACACTCGTCCCTTTCACACAGGAAAGAGTGGCACACATCAACTGATGCAAGGAAGAACTGGGGAGCAAAAGGAAACAATGTTGGCTAGCACGGGAAGGAATATCACTGAGACTACATTTAATCAATTGGTAACGCTTCTGAGGGAAAAAAGGCACAAGAAACTGCAGATGATCGGAATCTGGAGCAATAAACGACCTGTTACAGCAGTGTTTCCTGGCATTTTTCAGCCCATCACTTCGCTAAAACACTTTCGTACTTTCCGACATCTCCCCAAAGCACTTTCATACTTGCCAACACCTCTCTTAGGCACAATATACTTCCCAGCATCCTCATAGTGTAAAAACATGTCTACCACATGCTAATATGAGAAAAATTATTCTGCTTCAAATTTTTATTTGTCTTTAAACCTAGCTTACACAGTACCTGTATGCTGTACAGCAGCTTAAATATCAATGTGATCCTTGAGCTTGATGGTTTTTAGCAAGAGTTGAAATATCTAGTTCAAGTCATGACAGCAAAAGCCTCAAGTTCCTATGTATAACAATGTCCAAGCAGTTTCTGTTTTTTAGTGAGTATGTGATTCACTGCATTGAAGCCTCTTTCATCAGGGTAGGAGGATGGAAATGCAATGAAGAGCAATTTGGCTCTTCTCTAAAGACCTGGAAACTTCATATGACAGTGCAACCACATACCACGAAAGCCAACATTTTTGAAAAGCATTTTTGCTTTTTCATCATTCTGAATTTTGATAATTTCTTCTTGCAAGCTCTGTTCCTGTTTTTCCACCTTGAAAATAAATGGTTTAATTACGTAGTTCGGATTTCCAGATCATTCAAAACCTTGAATCGATTCTGAAAATCCTCATTCAGTAACTGCAGGTGTAAGCAGTACTCTTGCAAATCACTATCTGTGAAAGAGAGTGCCATACTTTCCATACAAGGTAACTGAGAGAACATTCTTCTCCCAATGTTTTGCTTATATATTTCCAACTTCCCCATAAAGATGGACACTGCACTTTCTGCCTGGATTAAATTGAAATTCTCACTTTGCTAGTTTCATATTTAGTACGTTCATTTTGTCATACAGATCAACTAGATATGCCACCACTCAATGTAGTTCAAACTTGTTTCCCAAGTTCTTGTCGACTTTGAGCAAAAATTCAACCACAGTGTCCAAAAGATCAAAGAAATATTTTAAGCCGCAGTCTTTTGACACTTCAGTGTGAAGAAGCAAGCTTCAAACTTTTCATTGTTATCTTGGCATTGCTGGCCAATTATTTTGCTATTTAAAAGATGAGCTTTAATTTTGTTGATAGTAAATATTACAAGAGTTATACTTGAAAAAGTCGCTGGCTGAGGTTTTTGGCCGCGAGATGTTGATGATGAATTACACAATGGATTGCAAACAGACTTGGAATTTCTTTTTTCACTAAACCAGCATGGTGACTTGTCATATATGGTGCTCCATCTGTTACACAGGAAATCGTGTTCCTTATTGGAATACTTTTATCCTCATCGACGATTGATTCTCTGTTGATTTTTGTTTAACATTTTACAAAAGGAAGGGAATCTCTTTGTAAACTTTTTCCATTTTTGATAAACCGTACATATGCCACTAGCAATGCCTCATTGTCTCGCACAGGTGACTCATCCAGTTGTATCCCAAATTCTATTTGTAGCTCTGTGCATAGTTGCTATTCAATGTCTTCATACGACAAGCTACAATGTCTCCTGAGACGGTGATGTGCCTCTCATGTGAGATGTGGCAGTCTTGGGGGAATGCCCCTCTCCCGCAGAGTCACATCTGCCAGCAGTGCATACGGCTGGGCGATCTGGAAGACCGTGTAAGGAATCTGGAGCAGCAGCTGGATGACCTTCGACTCATAAGGGAGAATGAGGCAGTCATAGATGAGAGCGACAGGGAGGTAGTCACACCTAGGCTGTCGGAAGCAGGTCGTTGGGTGACAGTCAGAGGGGGAAAGCGAAGGTGAGCAGACAGGTAGTACAGAGCACCCCTGTAGCCATTCCCCTGAATAATAAGTTTACCATCCTGGTTACTGTTGGCGGGGACGACCGACCAGTGTGAGCCACGGTGGCAGGGCCTCCGGCACTGAGTCTGATCCTGTGGTGCAGAAGGGTGGGACGGAGAAGAGGAGAGCTGTCATCATTGGAGACTCTATAGTCAGGGGAGCAGACAGGAGATTTTGTGGACGTGAGAAGGACACCCGCATGGTTTGTTGTCTCCCGGGGGGGGGGGGATGTCTGTGACCGGGTGCACGACATCCTGGTATGAGAGGGAAAGCAACCAGAAGTCGTGATACATGTTGGGACCAACGACATAGGCAGGAAGAGGGATGAGGTCCTGAAGTGTGAGTTTCAGGAACTAGGCAGAAGGCTGAAGAACAGGACCTCAAGGGTGGCGTTCTCAGGATTGCTGCCAGTGCTACGTGACAGTGATGGTAAGAACTGGAGGAGATGGCAGTTGAATGCGTGGCTGAGGAGTTGGTGCAGGGAGCAGGATTTTAGATTTTTAGATGATTGGGATCTCTTCTGGGGAAGGTGGAACCTGTACAGATTGCACCTGAACTCGAGGGGGAGCAATATCCTTGCAGGTAGGTTTGCTAGCATGGTTCGGGAGGGTTTAAACTAATTTGCGAGGGGGATGGGACCCAGAGCGATAGAGCAGTGAAAGAAGTGCATGGAATAAAGCCAGATCTAACATACAGAGAGGCTTTGAGGAAAGAGAAGCAGAATAAACGGTGTAAAGACAGTAAGGTAGAAGGGCTGAAATGTGTGTACCTCAATGCAAGAAGCATCAGGAACAAAGGCGATGAACTGAGAGCTTGGATACATACATGGAATTATGTTGTAGTGGCCATTACAGAGACTTGGCTGGCACCAGGGCAGGAATGGATTCTCAATATTCCTGGATTTCAGTGGTTTAAAAGGGATAGAGAGGGTGGAAAAAGGGGAGGAGGGGTGGCATTACTGGTCAGGGATACTATTACAGCTACAGAAAGGGTGGGTAATGTAGCAGGATCCTCTTTTGAGTCAGTATGGGTGGAAGTCAGGAACAGGAAGGGAGCAGTTACTCAATTGGGAGTATTCTATAGGGCCCCTGGTAGCAGCAGAGATACAGAGGAGCAGATTGGGAGGCAGATTTTGGAAAGGTACAAAAATAACAGGGTTATTATCATGGGTGACTTTAACTTCCCTAATATTGATTGGCACCTGATTAGTTCCAAGGGTTTAGATGGGGCAGAGTGTGTTAAGTGTGTCCAGGACGGATTACTCTCACAGTATGTGGACAGGCCGGCCAGGGGGAATGCCATACTAGATCTAGTACTAGGTAATGAACCGGGTCAGGTCACGGATCTGTCAGTGGGTGAGCATCTGGAAGACAGCGACCACCGCTCCCTGGCCTTTAGCATTATCATGGAAAAGGATAGAATCAGAGAGGACAGGAAAATTTTTAATTGGGGAAAGGCAAATTATGAGGCTATAAGGCTAGAACTTGCAGGTGTGAATTGGGATGATGTTTTTGCAGGGAAATGTACTATGGGCATGTGGTCGATATTTAGAGATCTCTTGCAGGATGTTAGGGATAAATTTATCCCGGTGAGGAAGATAAAGAATGGTAGGGTGAAGGAACCATGGGTGACAAGTGAGGTGGAAAATCTAGTCAGGTGGAAGAAGGCAGCATACATGAGGTTTAGGAAACAAGTTCAGATGGGTCTATTGAGGAATATAGGGAAGCAAGAAAGGAGCTTAAGAAGAGGCTGAGAAAAGCAAGAAGGGGGCATGAGAAGGCCTTGGTGAGTAGGGTAAAGGAAAACCCCAAGGCATTCTTCAATTATGTAAAGAAAAAAAAGGATGACAGGAGTGAAGGTAGGACCGATTAGAGATAAAGGTGGGAAGATGTGCCTGGAGGCTGTGGAAGTGAGCGAGGTCCTCAATGAATACTTCTCTTTGCTATTTACCAATGAGAGAGAACTTGATGATGGTGAGGACAATATGAGTGAGGTTGATGTTCTGGAGCATGTTGATATTAAGGGAAAGGAGGTATTGGAGTTGTTGAAATACATGAGGACAGATAAGTCCCAGGGGGCTGACGGAATATTCCCCAGGCTGCTCCACGAGGCGAGAGAAGAGATTGCTGAGCCTCTGGCTAGGATCTTTATGTCCTCGTTGTCCACGGGAATGGTACCAGAGGATTGGAGGGAGGCGAATGTTGCCTCCTTGTTCAAAAAAGGTAGTAGGGATAGTCCGGGTATTTATAGACCAGTGAGCCTTATGTCTGTGGTTGGAAAGCTGTTGGAAAAGTTTCTTAGAGATAGGATCTATAGGCATTTAGAGAATCATGGTCTGATCAGGGACAGTCAGCATGGCTTTGTGAAGGGCAGATCATGTCTAACAAGCCTGATAGAGTTCTTTGAGGAGGTGACCAGGCATATAGATGAGGGTAGTGCAGTGGATGTGATCTATATGGATTTTAGTAAGGCATTTGACAAGGTTCCACATGGTAGGCTTATTCAGAAAGTCAGAAGGCATGGGATCCAGGGAAGTTTAGCCAGGTGGATTCAGAATTGGCTTGCCTGCAGAAGGCAGAGGGTGGTGATGGAGGAAGTACATTCAGATTGGAGGATTGTGACTAGTGGTGTCCCACAAGAATCTGTTCTGGGACCTCTACTTTTCGTGATTTTTATTAACGACCTGGATGTGGAGGTAGAAGGGTGGGTTGGCAAGTTTGCAGATGACACAAAGGTTGGTGGTGTTGTAGATAGTGTAGAGGATTGTCAAAGATTGCAGAGAGACATTGATAGGATGCAGAAGTGGGCTGAGAAGTGGCAGATGGAGTTCAACCCGGAGAAGTGTGAGGTGGTACACTTTGGAAGGACAAACTCCAAGGCAGAGTACAAAGTAAATGGCAGGAGACTTGGTAGTGTGGAGGAGCAGAGGGTTCTCGGGGTACATGTCCACAGAACCCTGAAAGTTGCCTCACAGGTGGATAGGGTAGTTAAGAAAGTTTATGGGGTGTTAGCTTTCATGAGTCGAGGGATAGAGTTTAAGAGTCGCGATGTAATGATGCAGCTCTATAAAACTCTGGTTAGGCCACACTTGGAGTACTGTGTCTGGTTCTGTTCACCTCACTATAGGAAGGTTGTGGAAGCATTGGAAAGGGTACAGAGGAGATCTACCAGGATGCTGCCTGGTTTAGAGAGTATGCATTATGATCAGAGATTAAGGGAGCTAGGGCTTTACTCTTTGGAGAGAAGGAGGATGAGAGGAGACATGATAGAGGTGTACAAGATAATAAGAGGAATAGATAGAGTGGATAGCCAGCGCCTCTTCCCCAGGGCACCACTGCTCAATACAAGAGGACACGGCTTTAAGGTAAGGGGTGGGAAGTTCAAGGGGGATATTAGAGGAAGGTTTTTCACTCAGAGAGTGGTTGGTGCGTGGAATGCACTGCCTGAGTCAGTGGTGGAGACAGATACACTAGTGAGGTTTAAGAGACGACTAGACAGGTATATGGAGGAATTTAAGGTGGGGGCTTATATGGGAGGCAGGGTTTGAGGGTCGGCATGACATTGTGGGCCGAAGGGCCTGTACTGTGCTGTACTATTCTATGTTCTATGTTCTATTTATTACACGGGAGTATTGATTTTAAAATTTTGGTCTCCATTTTGAGAACAGTGCTGAGCACTTCTGGTACAGCAGGCATTATTAATCTTTCAACAATAGTATGAGATTTTCCACACTTTGCTATCATTTTGGAAATGTTATAAGAAGTAATGAGACCACTACCAAGGTCATTTGTGTGGAACGCTTTTCAAATGCTTTGTTCACCTTCCGGAACTGAGTGATACTATAAGTAGCTTTTTCAGGGTGTCTTTTATGGAACTGTTCCTGCAACTGTGCAGAGAGTCTGCTGAAATGACAGGAGGAGCACATCTCACAAGGAACCCAGCTGCCCACTCCATTGGTTACCACCCTTATGGGCATCATTGACCATCTCATATGCCATCAAACAGGAAATGATGGCAGTCTCAATCCTAAGAAGGGAAGAATAAGTTTCCCAGGTCCTTACTTACACAGTTAGTAGCTGAAACGCAGACTTATATGGTCAGTAAGCTTAAAAATCTGTCAAATGTTCAATGTCTCCTTGCTATAAAACTAAAGGCTGAAATATCAGGCTGGAATCTAAATACACTGGCCAGGTCTTGCATAGTGCCTTCTGCAGGATGTTGATTAGAATGGAATTTCTAACTGTTTAACACTTCTTTTCTGCGTCAGAAAAGACACAAGTTGGAGAATCTCCAGGTTGCATGGCCTCACTTTGGACCCGTCACATCACATCTGAGGCACGAGCAGTTTCCATGACCAGGCCTCGTGACCACCCGGCCAGCTAATAGAGAGATTGCTAATGAGAATGGTCCAAGCGTTGAGTAGTCTAGCAGTGGAGCTCCACTAATAGAGAGGAAGGGATCATCAGTTGGGAGAAGACCTGGTCCTCCAATCCCTACAAAGTCTGTCGGAGCAAGTTCCTGTGGCAGCATAGACTAAGAAGCAAAGCACCCAGTGACTCAATGTCATCTCGATTTGCTCTGGATAAGACCACCACTCTTAACCTCGAGCTGGGCAGGAACAGGTGACTAGTGCAGTGTTGTTAATCGAATCATGGTACTGCTTTGCAGCTGCCAAAAGGATAAATAAAAGTAAGATCACAGGGAAGAAACCTGGCCCAAACAAAGTGTATCTGTATCGGCTTCATTGTAGCCCTCATACATAAAACATAGAAAGTGAATTTCCAGAGAGGGCCAGAAGCGGCCAACACTTCGGGAGGCAAGTGATACATTGGCCTGCATTCTCAGCGGGGTTTGGGGAGCAGGAGTAAGAAGAATTGGCTGCTATTGTGCAGGGCGTGGGTGTGCACGTGATGTGAGGTTTGCTCTTAAAGAAATACACTGGCTTTAGTGCCAATGCAGCATGACTGGTCTTTACTTGGCTGGCTCCTGGGATTGGAGTTTCTCTCTGCATATGCCTGACTAGGGTCATCCTTAATAGCTTGGGATTTGGAAGAGTAAGTGGAGATCTTATTGAAGTATAAAAGATTCTGACAGATTCAAGGGGAAAATGTCAAGAATCTGGAGAGACTAGGTGGTGAAGAGATGGAAGGAGAAATTCTTTATTTAGTGAATGTGAAAACAGTAACAACTTCCATTCACACACTACCTCTATAATTCGAAAGGCACCCCAAACAGCTTCCCAAGAGTAACAATCTTTGGAAGGAACACAGTGATTCGAGCAGCTCTGGTGTAAGAAAAGAAACTGTCAATGTTATATTGAAACCTTGCATCGGGTTTCAAACTGAATTATTGACAATTCTTCCCCCCTCCCCCACCACCACCACCAGACCCTCAGTAACACAACTCTTAACTGCTTTCTGAAATCCTCTAACAAGTCACTAAATTCAAAGATAGCTGGGATGGGCATTAAATCTCTGCTTGAACAGTCTCACCCATATCTTATGAAGAATGATAAAATCTACAGAAACAGATGTATAATTGATACGTTAATTAATTAGTAGCTAACATGAACCACTCTTGCTTTTCCCAAATTCTTGATTTTGATCCATGTCAGCTTCTTGATCATAAGACTGTAAAACATAGGAGCAGATTTAAGCCATTCAGCCCATCGAGTCTCCTCCACCATTTGATCATGACTGATTTATTACTCCCTCTTAACCACATTCTCCTGTCTTCTTCCCATAATTTTTGACTCCACCTTACTAATCAAGAACCTATCAACCTCCACTTTAAATATACCTCATGACTTAGCCTCCACTGCCATCTGTGGCAATGATTCACCACCCACTGATTAAAGAAATTCTCCTCATCTCTGTTCTGAAGGGCTGTCCTTTTATTCTTATGTTGTGCCCTCTGGTCTTAGACTCTCCCACCACTGGAAGCCTCCTCTTCACATCCACTCTTTCTGGGCCTTTCAATATCCAGTGGGTATCAATGTACAGCCTGGGAGCCATCATATGCTCCTCCTACATTAACCCTTTCATCCCCGGAACATCTCAAATGCTAGCACATGCTTCCTTAGATATACAGCTCCAGACTGCTCACAATATTCCAACTGTGCTCTGACCAACACCTTATAAAGTTCCAGCATTACGTCCCTGCTTTTATATTCTAATCTTCTTGAAATGAAACAAAGTGGACAATGTAAAACAAGTGAATATGATAGTATTTCCAAAAACTTCATTAGAAGCAATGACTAAATGCTGTATTCAAACTAGACTGATTATTTACTTTAAGGCAGTAAGATACAGTCATTAATGACCTTAGGATATGCAGCAGTCACTCAACATACAAACAAGTTATTGTGAATTCCAAACACCATTTAATGATATTACACGTCAATTGCGGAATATTATAACATATCCTTCTTTATTTCTCATTGGCTTCAAAAGTGCAATGAAATCTTTACTCAATTAAAAAGCAAGGCAAAACATACTATTTCAAAGCTGCAACTCAAAGTTTTACCTTTTTGGGCTGTTTTTTTTTTGCTTGCCCTCAGAAAATTACAGGGCAGAGTCTGAGCCTACATATTTCAAAATGCACCCAAGCTGAGACTTACCTGTGCTCTGGAAGAGTCAGGGAACAGGATCCATTCGTGGAAGTCCCAGTGTGATGTGTATGAAGCGTGTGTGCATGAACTACTGCCCTCAGGCACTCTGGGTCTATAGGAAGATTAAGCAAGCAGTCTGCAATGAAAAAGATTAAGGTCATGAAGGAGATTTTCAAACAGTATAGTCACTGAGAGGAACAGAAAGCAATCGAAGAAAAAACGTAAAAATGGACAAAAGGAAACAAGAAATGAAGAGGAACTAATCAATGTAATAAAATGGATTGAAAGGAGGTCAAAACTGGAAAGAGAATGGGTAGGAAAGGGAATACTCATCAACATGCCACTGGAGAAGACAAAATCTGGTTCCCAGAGAGCATGTTGACTGTAACTGAGACCCTTCTTCAGGACAGGACGGGAAAGGAAGGGGGAGGATAGCTGAATAAAAAGGTGGGGGAGGGGAAGGAGGCTAGGTGGAATGTGATAAGTGAAGTCAGTGGGGTGGGAAAGGTAAAGGGCTGGAGAAGAAGGAATATGATAGGACAGGACAGGACAGCGGATCATAGGAGAAAGGGAAGGAGGAGGGGATCCGGGGGAAGTGATAAGCAGGTGAGAAGAGGTAAACGGTCAGAGTGGAGAACAGAGGAAAAGGAGAGGGGGAAGGAATTTTTTTACTAGAAGGAGAGATAAATATTCATGCTATCAGGTTGGAGGATACCTAGATGGAATAGAGGGTGTTGCTCCTCCACCCTGAGGGTAACCCCATTTTGGCACAAGAGGAGACCATGGACTGACAAGTATGAATAGCAATGAGAATCGGGATTAAGCTACTTGGCCACCTGGAAGTTCCGATTTTGGCAGATGGAGCAGAGATGCTCGACAAAGTGGTCCCCTAATTAACAACAGGTCTCACCAATGCAGAGAAGGCTGCATCAGAAACTCTGAACATAATAGAGGACCTCAGCAGATTTACAGGTGAGGTGTTGCCTCACCTGGGACAACTGCTTTGCTGTATACGTCTGCCCAGACTGGTTCCCCACTTTCTCCAAAATCCTACAAATGTTCTCGTAGTCTGTGCTTAACTTACCTTAATGGAAAATATCTGATAGTTCACAGTTAAGTTCTGCCTTCCACCATCACTTCAGGCAATCTTCCAGATATTCTTAAGTGATATTCAAAATCTTACTTAATGATGCAGCTAATTAATCTTCCCAATTTAATTAAAGTATGTCAGGGAATGTTTATGGTACTGGAACAGAATTCAGTTTTTGCCGAATATAATATGACAGACAGTAATGAGGTTGGTTAACAATGCAGCAAAGTACAGATGCCCATGACCCCTGTAACTCCTGGGTAAATGCACAGTATTTCTCCATAAGGACGGGTGTGTTACATTTGAACATTCTGTTAGAGCTGCCACATCTGGTGGAAAATCTAGCGGCAAGGTGAGAATCAGAATCAGGTTTATTGTCACTGACAGATGTCATGAAATTTGTTATTTTGCTGCAGAAGTACAGTGGAATACATAAGGAACTTACTATGTTACAGTTCGTTCGTTCGCTATGTGCCGTGTCGTATGGTGTGGGTGATCATGGTCTTTCCATGACCATGATTGTTCTTGGCCAATTTTTCTACAGAAGTGGTTTGCCATCGCCTTCTTCTGGGCAGTGCTTTTACAAGATGGGTAACCCCAGCCATTATGAATACTCTTCAGAGATTGTCTGCCTGGCGTCAGTGGTTGCATAACCAGGACTTGTGATGTGCACCAACTGCTCATACGATCATCCACCACCTGCTCCCATGGTCCTGATCAGGGGGCTAAGCAGGTGCTACACCTTGCCCAAGGTTGACCTGCAGGCTAGAGAAGGGAAGGAGTGCCTTACACCTCCTTTGAAGGAGACGTATCTCCACCCTGCCATCCTTATATTACAATAAGAAATATAAAAAAATGAATAATTACTACAAAAACAGTGAGATAGTGTTCAATGGTTCACTGACCATTCAGAGATCTGATTGTGGAGGGGAAGAAGCTGTTCCTGAAAAAGTTGAATGTATGTCTTCTGGCTCCTGTACCTCTTCCCTGATGGTGGTAATAAGAAGACACCATGTCCTTGGTGGTGAAGGTCCTTCAGAATAGATTCTGTCTTCATGAGGCATTGCCTTTTGAAGATGTCCTCAACAGTCAGGAGGCTAGTGCCTACGATGGAGCTGGCTGAATCTGCAATCTCTGCAGTTTCTTCCAGTCCTGTGCATTGATGTCTCCATACCAGATGGGGTTCCAACCAGTCAGGATGCTCTCCACTGAACATCTGCAGAAATTTCCAAGGGTTTTTTGTGGCATACCAAATGTCCTCAGACTCCTAATGAAATATACAATAGCTGCTGGCAACGTAGTACAACCGTGGCTGACAAAGCCTAATGGAAAAGCAAAAGAAAGGGCATAGAACAAAGAAAAAATTAGTGGGAAGACAGAGGATTGGGAAGCTTTTAAAATCCTACAGAGAGCAACTAAAAGGATTATTAGGAGGGAAAAGATGAATTATGAAAGCATTAGGTCCCCTAATCTGAGGAAAGACATCCTTGCCATAGAGGGAGTACAAAGAAGGTTCACCAGATTGATTCCTGGGATGGCAGGACTTTCATATGAAGAAAGACTGGATGAACTGGGCTTGTACTCATTGGAATTTAGAAGATTGAGGGGGGATCTGATTGAAACGTATAAGATCCTAAAGGGATTGGACAGGCTAGATGCAGGAAGATTGTTCCCGATGTTGGGGAAGTCCAGAACGAGGGGTCACAGTTTGAGGATAGAGGGAAAGCCTTTTAGGACCGAGATTAGGAAAAACTTCTTCACACAGAGAGTGGTGAATCTGTGGAATTCTCTGCCACAGCAAACTGCTGAGGCCAGTTCATTGGCTATGTTTAAGAGGGAGTTAGATATGGCCCTTGTGGCTACAGGGGTCAGGGGGTATGGAGGGAAGGCTGGGGCGAGGTTCTGAGTTGGATGATCAGCCATGATCATAATAAATGGCGGTGCAGGCTCGAAGGGCCGAATGGCCTACTCCTGCACCTATTTTCTATGTTTCTATGTTTCTATATCTAAGTGGATAGTAAAAGATTTTACAAATATGTAAACAATAAAAGAGAGATGAGAGTGGATACAGGACCGCTAGAAAATGAGGCCGGAGAAATAATAAATAGGGGGGCAAGGAGATGCAAGATTAACTAAATGAGTATTTTGCGTCAATCTTCGCTATGGAAGACACTAGCAGTGTGCCAGATGTTGAAGGGTGTTGGGGAAGAGAAGAGAGTGCAGTTACTATTACAAGGGAGAAGGTGCTCAAAAAGCTGAAAGACCTAAAGGTACATAAGTCACCCAGACCAGATGAACTGCACCCTAGAGTTCTGAAAGAGGTAGTGGGTAGAGATTGTAGAGTCATTAGCATTGATCTTTAAAAGTCGTTAGACTCAGGCATGGTGCCAGAGGACTGGAAAATTGCAAATGTCACTCCACTCTTTAAGAAAGGAGGAAGGCAGAAAAAAGGAAATTATAGACCAGTTAGTCTGACCTCAGTGGTTGGGAAGATGTTGGAGTCAATAGTTAAGGATGAGGTTATGGAGTGATTGGTGGCACAGGACAAGATAGGACAAAGTCAACATGGTTTCCTTAAGGGAAAATCTTGCCTAACAATCTTGCCTGTTGGAATTCTTTGAGGAGATTACACATAGGATAGATAAAGGGGATGCAGTGGATGTTGTATATCTGGACTTTCAGAAAGCCTTTGACAAGGTACCACACATGACACTGCTTACCAAGTTAACACCCCATGGTGTTACAGGAAAGTTACTGGTATGTTTAGGGTATTGGCTGATCGGTAGGAGGGTCGAGTGGGAAGAAAAGGATCCCTTGCTGGTTGGCTGCCAGTGACTAGTGGTGTTCTGCAGGGGTCGGTGTTGGGACCATTTCTTTTTATGTTGCAAATCAATTATCTAGATGATCAAATAGGTGTGTTTGTTGCCAAGTTTTCGGATGATACGAAGATTGATGGAGGGGAAGGTTGTGTTGAGGAAACAGGTAGGCTGCAGAAGGACTTAGACAGATTAGGAGAATGGGCAAGAGAGTTTGGCAAATGAAATACAATGTTGGAAAATGCATGGTCATGCACTTTGGTGGTAGAAATAAATATGCAGGCCATTTTCTACACAGGGAGAAAAGCCAAAAATCTGAGATGCAAAGGGATTTGGAAGTCCTTGTGCAGAACACACTGAAGGTTAACTTGCAGGTTGAGCCGGTGGTGAGGAAGGCAAATGCAATGTTAGAATTCATTTCAAGAGGTCTAGAATACGAGAGCAGGGATGTGATGCTGACGCTTTATAAGGCAATGGTGAGGCCTCACCTTGAGTATTTTGAACAGTTTTGGGCTCCTCATCTAAGAAAAGATGTGCTGGTGTTGGAGAGGGTTCATAGGAAGTTCACAAGGATGATTCTGAGAATGAATGGGTTATCATATGAGGAACGTTTAATGGCTCTGGGTCTGTACTCACTGAAATTCAGAAGGATGGGGGTAGATCTCATTGAAACCTTTCGAATGTAGAAAGGCCTAGAAAGAGTAGATCTGGAAAGGATGTTGCCTATGGTGGAGGGTCTAGGAGAAGAGAGCATAGCCTCAGGATAGAGGGGTGTCCATTTAAAACAGAGATGCGGTGAAATTTCTTTAGCCAGAGGGTGGTGAACTTGTGGAATTTGTTGCCACATGCAGCTGTGGAGGCCAGGTCATTGGGTGTATTTAAGGCAGAGATTGATAGGTTCTTGATTGGACACAGTATTAAAGGTTAGGGGGAGAAGGGCGGGGAGTGGGGCTGAGGAGGGGAAAAAATGATCGGCCATGATTCAATGGCGGAGCAGACTTGACGGGTCATGTAACCTAATTCTGCTCTTGTATCTTATAGTCTAACATCAGACTAAACTAGCAGGCTTGAGATGTTGGCAAAAGAGAGGGAAATGATATGTTTGATTTTGCATCTTACTATTTACCTGCACTTTAATACCTCTGTAGTTGTTTCACTTTATTCTTCATTCTGTTATTGTTTTAGCTTGTACTGTCTCAATACACTGTGTAATGAATTCCAGGAATTTGAAACTGCTCTCCCTTTCCCCTGCTGACCCCTCACTGAGGACTGGTTTTTGTTCCCTTGACTCCCCCCTCACCCCAAAGTTCACAATTAATTTCTTAGTCTTACTGACTGAGTGTGAGGTTGTTGTGACACCACTCAACCAGCTGATCTGCCTCAGCCCGACTCACCTCCTCATCACCATCAGTGATTCTTCCAGCAACTGTTGTGTTATTGGCAAATTTATAGATGGTTTTTGAGCTGCGTCTTGCCACATGGTCATGAGTAAAGAGAGAGTAGAGCAGTGGGCTGAGCATGCATCCTTCAAGTGTGCTTGTGTTGATTGTCAACGAGGAGGAGTGTTATTTATGATCCACTCTGACTGTGGTCTCCTGATGAGGATGTTAAGGATCCAGTTGAAGAAGGAGATACAAAGGCCCAGGTTTTAAAGTCTGATGATTAGAACTGAAGGGATGATGCTGTTGAACACTGAGCTGTAATCAATAAACAGCAGCATGATAAGTAGGTATTGCTGTTATCCTGGTGCTCCAAGGCTGAGGGAAGATGCAGTAAAATTCCATCCACTGTAGGCCTTTTATGCTGGTAGGCAAATTACAGTTGGTCCTGGACAACGGTTATTGAGGCAGCTCATCCTGCCCTTCTTGGGCACTGGTGTGTATGATTGATGGCCCTTTGAATAGTCCATCACAAAACATAATCCCTACGCCAATTTTGATTCTGCTGCAAAATCGGTTGTTGAACCACCAAAAATCCTAATTTGCTGTTAGACTTGGAACCACATAATTGCAACAGGTAATGAACCCAACCAAAGCCAGAGTAACGACCAGTCGTCATAGACCTACACACTTACAGAGAGGTGTGGAGACAGGAGAATGAGCGAGGGATAATTACAAGGAGCAAAGTGCCATGTAGGATATACGAAACACAACGCACTGCATTCCTGGGCAGACACTGTAGTCACAGTCATACAGCACAGGGGACATGCCTTTTAGCCCAGAGACCATTGATTGTTTATGTTCTCCCCACATGTCCATCAATTATACTCATATAAACTTACAGTGGCTATCTAACTTGCACATCTTTGCGATGGGGAAGGAAACCCACCCAGTCACAGGAAAAATGTCCAAGCTCCGTTCAAATGCTCCAGAGGCTGGGACTGAACCTGATTTACTGAAACTATGCAATAGCACCAATGTATGTATTTGTCTGTATGCCTGAGTCTGATCAGAGAAAAAAGTACTCATTGCATTCAAGATATATTTATTCCAGTGGGCATATGGCTTGTGGTGTGCTATCATAGATAGTTATTGATAGATTTTTAAAATCTCTTTTGTTTACTTAGTCTGAGACAGGCCATCAATGTAGAGCCAGAGAAACAATAAAATCTCCTTCAAATCTCCTATGTGAATGATCCAGCTTCTGCTGACACGCCAATAGATTAGTGAGCTGATTATAATTCAGGCACAGATTAGCTGGTGCAGGTGGTGCAAACCTAAAAAACAACTGTGGCAGAGAAAAAAAAGATTTTTTAAGATGATTACCCTTACATAAACATAGCAATGAATGAAAATAAACATATAACATTGATTCCATTTTCAGACAACTAACTCTTTAATCATTAGTATTTCGGACTTGTAACTGAACTCATTTTCATTCACTCTGATAGAGAATCACGTTCTGATTTTTTGCATTGCAATTGAAGATAGGAGTCCAAGAGCTACTGGAGTTCTGTTGTAATATTATTGACAGGTATTCTTCAGTAATTTCCCCAATGCTTGGATGCTTCTGAGTTATGCAATTGAAAATAAGTATTTATTACTCACGTTCATCTCAATGAAATGGAAGATTAATCTTTCTAAATTTATTCCAGTGATATTGAATGGAAACTGTCCCATTTATCATCCATTACCTATGAGTGAGGGACTGTTCCTTTTAGCAAAGGCAGCTGATAAAATTCATCCTTTACCATCGAACAAATTTAGTGCATCTCATTAGGAGAGATTACTACTCCCTGTCCAATCCTATTCTGTTAACACTCCCAGTAACCTTGAACAACTGGGCTAGGATACGGAATAAGAATTAGAAACAGCTTTGTTATCAATGACAGTACAGTGTGTTGTGAAATTTCCTGTTTTGTGGCAGCACTACAGTGCAAAATGTAACAAAATTACTCAGTTACAAACATTAACTGTTTGTCAGATTGGAGGCCGGTGACTAATGGTGTGCTTCAGAGATCTGTACTGGGTCCAATGGTATTTGTCATATACATTAATGATCTGGATGATGGGGTGGTAAATTGGATGAGTAAGTATGCAGATGATACCAAGATAGGTGGTGTTGTGTATAATGAAGTAGGTTTTCAAAGCTTGCAGAGAGATTTAGGCCAGTTAGAAGAGTGGGCTGAAAGATGGCCGATGAAGTTTAATGCTGATAAACGTGAGATGCTATGTTTTGGTAGGACTAATCAAAATAGGACATACATGGTAAATGGGAGGGCATTGAAGAATGCAGTGGAACAGAGGGATCTAGGAATAATGGTGCATAGTTCCCTGAAGGTGGAATCTCATGTGGATAAGATGGTGAAGAAAGCTCCTGGTATGCTGATCTTTATAAATCAGAGCACTGAGTATAGGAGTTGGGATGTAATGTTGAAATTGTACAAGGCATTGGTGAGGCCAAATTTGGAGTATTATGTCCAGTTTTGGTCACCGAATTATAGGAATGATGTCAGCAAAATAGAGAAAGTACAGAGAAGATTTACTAGTATGTTACCTTGGTTTCATCACCTAAGTTACAGAGATAGGTTGAACAAGTTGGGTCTTTATTCTTTGGAACGTAGAAGGTTGAGGGGGGACTTGATAGAGGTATTTAAAATTATGAGGGGGATAGATAGAGTTGATGTGGATAGGCTTCTTTCATTCAGAGTAGGGGAGATTCAAACAAGAAGACATGAGTTGAGAGTTAAAGGGCAAAAGTTTAGGGGTAACTTGAGGGGGAACTTCCTTACTCAGAGAGTGGTAGCTGTGTGGAACGAGCTTCCAGCAGAAGTGGTTGAGGCAGGTTCGATGTTGTCGTTTAAAGTTAAATTGGACAGCTATATGGACAAGAAAGGAATGGAGGGTTATGGGCTGAGTGCAGGTCGGTGGGACTAGGATAGGGTAAGAGCTCGGCATGGACTAGAAGGGCCAAGATGGCCTGTTTCCATGCTGTAATTGTGATATGATTATATGGTTATTAATAAATGGTGCTAAAAGCTAATAGCAAGGTAGAGTTCATGGATTTGTGGACCATTCAGGAATCTGATGGCAGAGGACGAGAAATAATTCTTAAAACATTGTGTGTGTGCTTCCTCCCTGATAGTGGTAGCACAAAGAGGGCATGTCCCAGGTGGTGATTGATGCCACCTTCTTGAGTCACTGCCTCGTGAAGATGTCTTTGGCCGGAGAGTTGGACCTTGGATGGACTAACTCATTCTACAACCTTCTGCAGCCTCCTGTGATCCTGTCTGTTCCTGGCAATGATGCAACCAGTGGAATGTTCCCCACTCTACAACTGTAGAAATGTTTAAAGAGTCTTTGGTGACATTTCGAATCTCCTCAAACTCCCCACTATAGGAAGGATGTTGAGTCTTTGGATAAGGTGCAGAAGAGGTTTACCAGGATGCTGCCTGGTTTAGAGGGCATGTGCTGTCATGAGAGGCTGGACAAACTTGGGCTATTTTCTCTGGAGCGGCGGAGGCCGAGAGGGGATCTGATAGAGGCTTATAAGATTTTGAGAGGCATTGATAGAGAAGACAGGGAGTATCTTTTCACCAGTGTAGATATGTTTAATACCAGAGGGCATGCATTGAAGTTGAGAGTGGGTAGGTTCAAAGGAGATGTGAGGAGTAAGTTTTTTACTCAGAGAGTGGTGGATTCTGAAATGTTCTGCCTGGTATGGTAGTAGAGGCAAATATGTTAGAGGCTTTTAAGAGACATTTAGATGGGCACATGAATATGAGGAAGGTGGAGGGATATGGACATTATGTTGGAAGGAGGGATTAGTTTTTGGGTTTTTTGAAATTTGATTTTTAGCTGGTTCAGCACAACATTGTGGGCTGAAGGGCCTGTTCATGTGCTGCTCTGTTCTATGTTCTCATCATGAAGTGTAGCTAATGGTGTGTCTTCTTCATAGCTGCATCAATGTGTTGGGCCCAGGAATGGTCCTCCAAGATGATGACACCCAGGAACATAAAGCTGCTCTCCATTTCCACCACTCACCCCTTGATGAGGACTGGTGTGTGTTCTCCCAATATCCACTTCCTGAAGTCCACAATCAATTGCTTGGTCTTGCTGATAATGAGCATTAGGTTGTCGTTGCAGCACCACTCAACCAGCTGATCTATCTCACTCTTGCATGCCTCCTTGTTGCCGTCTGAGATCCTGTCAACAACAGTGATGCCATCAACATAGATGGTGTCTGAGCTGTGCCTGGCCACACAATCATGGGTGTAGAGACAGTAAACATGCATCACTGATGGATGCCTGTGTTCATTGGCAGCAAGGAGGAGATGTTATTACTGATTTACACTGACTGTGTTCTCCCGACAAGGAAGTTGAGAATCTGGTTAGAGGGAAGTACAAGGCCCAGGACTTGAAGCCTGTTGATTAGTAGTGAGGGAGTGATGCTGTTGAAAGCTGACCTGTATTTGATAAACAGAAGCGTGACATATCTTCCATTTTGTCAGATTTATTATTGAACTAATGCTAAGTAGTGGTCAACTATTATTGAAGAAACTTTGGACAGGCAACGGATGTAACACTTCGTTGTAAGTCGTGAGCAAGTGAAACCCTCTCTCAGATAAACTGCCGTGCATCACTGAGAAATTTTGACTCTTAGTAAGGCCTAAGTCCTTTCTTGTCATTTTATACTACACAGTACTGAAAATCAGCAAGAATTTTAAGTCCTCTAGTCCTTTTACTCAGCATAGGAATATTTAAGTAGATGGCAATAAGTTTATTTTGGCAAGTGGAAGAGTAAGAATCTACATGTGATGACAACTTTCATCACGACATTTAGTCAGTCCTCCACAGTCCTCGAGGATTTTCTTCTCAGTTTCATGTATCCGAGGCTACATTGCATGTTTGAAGAAAATACTTATGAGATCTGCAATTAACTGCCAGCAAAAGGGGCTGTGCAACTCCAATGAGACACAACCCATACATAAGAAAATATTATCTCCTTCACACAACACACGTCAAAGTTGCTGGAGAATGCAGCAGGCCAGGCAGCATCTCTAGGAAGAGGTACAGTTGACGTTTCGGGCCGAGACCCTTCGTCAGGACTAACTGAAGGAAGAGCTAGAAAGAGATTTGAAAGTGGGAGGGGGAGGGGGTGATCCAAAATGATAGGAGAAGACAGGAGAGGGAGGGATGGAGCCAAGAGCTGGACAGTTGATTGGTAAAAGGGATATGAGAGGATCATGGCCCAGGGAGAAGGAAAAGGCCAGGCGGGGGGGGGGGGCAAGAAAACCGGAGGATGGCAAGGGGTATAGTCAGAGGGACAGAGGAGGAAAAAGGAGAGAGAGAGAGAAAGAGAGAAAGAATGTGTGTATATAAATAAATAACGGATGGGGTACGGGGGGAAGGTGGGGCATTAGCGGAAGTCAGAGGAGTCAATGTTCATGCCATCAGGTTGGAGGCTACCCAGACGGAATATAAGGTGTTGTTCCTCTAACCTGAGCGTGGCTTCATCTTTACAGTAGAGGAGGCCGTGGATAGACATATCAGAATGGGAATGGGATGTGGAATTAAAATGTGCGGCCACTGGGAGATCCTGCTTTCTTTGGCGGACAGAGTGTAGGTGTTCAGCAAAACGATCTCCCAGTCTTCGTCGGGTCTCGCCAATATATAGAAGGCCACACATTTTAATTCCTATGTCAAGTAACTCTGAGAAACCTCCTCCCACACATACCTGGGCTGAAGGATTAGCATACAGTGTCGAATCATATTGATAAATTTATCGCCGAACTTAAGTTCTTTTAGAACTCTCCAAAGATATGGCCATTCAAGGCGATCGAATGCTTTTTCAGCATCTAGAAATAGCAGGCCACAGGCAGGTGGGATTTTATGTGTTGCACTCAATATGTGTAAGAGCCAGCGAATATGCGAGACGCCCCTTGATAAAGCCCATTTGATCTGGGCTAATTATTTTCCCAACTACTGTCTCAAATCTACTGGCTAAGACTTTGGAAAATATCTTGAGGTCGGCATTTATCAAAGAGGTTGGACGGTAATTGGCACACTCCAAGGGGTCCTTACCGGGCTTAGGTATAACTGTGATCAGGGCTCTGTTTAGATCTCTATGGAAAGCGCCATTTCCAAAAGCATAATTTAATGTTTCTAACCATACTGGTCCAAGAATATCCCAAAGTGCTAGGTAAAGTTCCACAGGTATGCCATCTAAAGTTAATGATGTGGATTATGTGATAAAAACAGCAAATCGAAGAAGGCCAACACAGCTTTATCATATAAATATGATAAAACCATATTATGAGAAACAGTCCGCTACTATGACTGTTGTCGTCAATAATAATGAGTCTGATCCCACTAGGAACTTAATGGATGATTCATCTGAAACTCGTTTTAAACCCAACATTATTTCTGCCAGATTACCAAACTCAACAATTCTGGAAAATATTGATGAGAAATTAGCTCATTTACATCCAGAGCAGAGGCAGCAGATGAAGCAGTTAATTTTTAAATATAGGGATTTATTTCCAGAGGTTCCTAAAAGAACCACAGTAGCTTCACATGATGTAGATGTTGGAGATGCCAAACCCATAAAGCAACATCCATATCGGATGAACATGGAAAAATGTAAACTTGCTGAACAAGAAATTAAGTATATGTTAGAGAATAATATTACTAGACCTTCTAATTTGAATTGGGGTTCACCTTGTGTTAAGGTGCCTAAGCCAGACAATAGTATTCGGTTTTGTACTGATTACAGTAAGATGAATGCTGTGACAAAATCTGATGTGTATCCAATCCCTAGGGTGGATGATTGTGTGGATAAAGTTGGAAAAACAAAGTCCCTTACAAAGCTTGATTTGTTAAAAGGTTATTGGTGTGTTTCATTGACGGATAGAAGTAGAGGGATTTCTGCATTTGTAAACTCGTCTGGGTTTTATGAATATAATGTTCTTCCCTTTGGGATGAAGAATGCACCAGGTACTTTCCAACGGATGATTAATTCTGTGATTCATGGGTTAAAAGATACAGATGTCTGTATTGATTTAGTTACAGGAAATGATACTTGGGAAGCACATATTACTGCGGTGGAGAAACTATTTGAAAGGCTTTTAAAATCTAATTTAACTATTAACTTAGCTAAAAGTGAATTTGGTCATGCCACTGTGACTTATCTTGATTACGTTGTGGGTCAAGGTAAGTTGTCTCCTGTTCAGGCAAAATTTCATGCAATTTTAGAGGTACCCACTCCAACTGGTAAAAAGACTCTCAGAAGATTCTTGGGAATGGTAGAATATTACCGTAAATTTTGTAAGAATTTTGTTAACATTGCCCTTCCATTAACTAATCTCTTGAAGAAAAGTGAAAAGTTTATTTGGGCAGAGCCTTGTCAGGAGGCATTTGATAAATTGAAAACTATGCTATGTCATCAACCTGTTCTCAGGTCGCCTGACTTTGAAAAACCATTTTCATTAGCTGTAGATGCTAGTAATGAGGCTGCCGGAGCAGTGTTACTTCAGAGGGATTAGAGTGATGAGGTTGATCATCCAGCAGCTTACTTTTCTCAGAAATTTAATGAGCATCAAAGAAATTATTCAGCCATTGAAAAGGAATTATTATCTCTTGTTTTGGCTTTACAACATTTTGATGTGTATGTTGGTACAATTCAGAAAGCACTCAATTTACACTGATCATAATCTGTTAGTGTTTTTGAGTAAGATGAAAAACAAAAATATAAGAGTATAATATTTTGATAGCTCATATTAAAGGTAAAGATAATGTGATTGCTGACTGTCTATCCAGATGTTCAATGTAAAATGTAATTTTTTTTATGGAGTGGTATTTTAACATTTGTAACACTTCTACTGTATATTAGTTTGTAAGGTGCTGTATGATAATACTGTGTATGTTGTAGATTTTATACATTTGTATTTTTTTTGTAAACAGTTAGTTGTTAAAATTTTGCTCAAAAGACCAAAATTTTCCCTTTTTGGAGGGAGGTGTTACATACCTCGTGGGTATCTTGTGACTGTCTTATGACCATGATGTAATTCAGTATCTTGTGAGCATGATGTAATGGTCTTGTGATGATGGGGTAATGTAATTTTCCCGCCAGTGTGAGGTCACGTGATGACACGTTCCCTACAGGTATATAAAAGGGGAAACCCCTGTTGTGTCGCGGTTTAGTTTGTCAGTTAATTTGTCAGTTCCTCCGTTATGCTACGTATTCATCTCATGACGCAGTTTCATTTTAAAGTGGAGTTTTACATTCTATTGTAAGGTAAAATCGTTGTGCCGGCAATTTCGCAAATTACTGCCAGTTTTTGTGTGTTGCACTTTTGATTTACCTTTACAGTCTCGTATTGGAGAGTGAAGACCTTACCAAAAAGTATAGGAACCCAAAGGATTGAGTAAATTTGGTGTCATTCGGCGGTTTTATAAAGAAACGACCTTATTGAATCTTCATTCAGGAATAGTGGCCTGCAAGATCAGGAAGGTTTGTGCAGTGTTCACCATCCAGGAAAAAGGTCAGTTCCTTTAAGCCGTTTTATCTCCTTTGTTGTGAATCCTTTGGATGGGATCAGCAGTAACGTCATGTCTTTGAAGAAATCCGTTTCCAGAAAAGTCTCTCCTTACTGACTGTATAGATCACTTGGACTTTCGAATTTACCACTTTAAGAACTGTTCCAGAGTTGCCATATAGCAGTTAACTTCCGGTTAAGTTAGTTGTTTGAATACTTCTCGCTATTGCTGAGCAGAGTTTAATAAATGTTTATGTTAATTCAGAAACAAAGGTTCTGAACTTAAAGAGGGGTAACTTTGAAGGTATAAGACGTGAATTAGCTAAGATAGACTGGCAAATGACACTTAAAGGATTGACGGTGGATATGCAATGGCAAGCATTTAAAGGTTGCATGGATGAACTAAAACAATTGTTCATCCCAGTTTGGCAAAAGAATAAATCAAGGAAGGTAGTGCACCCGTGGCTGACAAGAGAAATTAGGGATAGTATCAATTCCAAAGAAGAAGCATACAAATTAGCCAGAGAAAGTGGCTCACCTGAGGACTGGGAGAAATTCAGAGTTCAGCCGAGGAGGACAAAGGGCTTAATTAGGAAGGGGAAAAAAGATTATGAGAGAAAACTGGCAGGGAACATAAAAACGGACTGTAAAAGCTTTTATAGATATGTAAAAAGGAAAAGACTGGTAAAGACAAATGTAGGTCCCCTGCAGACAGAAACAGGTGAATTGATTATGGGGAGCAAGGACATGGCAGACCAATTGAATAGTTACTTTGGTTCTGTCTTCACTAAGGAGGACATAAATAATCTTCCAGAAATAGTAAGGGACAGAGGGTCCAGTGGGATGGAGGAACTGAGCAAAATACATGTTAGTAGGGAAGTGGTGTTAGGTAAATTGAAGGGATTGAAGGCAGATAAATCCCCAGGGCCAGATGGTCTGCATCCTAGAGTGCTTAAAGAAGTAGCCCAAGAAATAATGGATGCATTAGTGATAATTTTTCAAAACTCGTTAGATTCTGGACTAGTTCCTGAGGATTGGAGGGTGGCTAATGTAACCCCACTTTTTAAAAAAGGAGGGAGAGAGAAACCGGGGAATTATAGACCGGTTAGCCTAACGTCGGTGGTGGGGAAACTGCTGGAGTCAGTTATCAAGGATGTGATAACAGCACATTTGGAAAGGGGTGAAATGATCGGACAAAGTCAGCATGGATTTGTGAAAGGAAAATCATGTCTGACGAATCTCATAGAATTTTTTGAGGATGTAACTAGTAGAGTGGATAGGGAGAACCAGTGGATGTGGTATATTTGGATTTTCAAAAGGCTTTTGACAAGGTCCCACACAGGAGATTAGTGTGCAAACTTAAAGCACACGGTATTGGGGGTAAGGTATTGGTGTGGGTGGAGAATTGGTTAGCAGACAGGAAGCAAAGAGTGGGAATAAACGGGACCTTTTCAGAATGGCAGGCGGTGACTAGTGGGGTACCGCAAGGCTCAGTGCTGGGACCCCAGTTGTTTACAATATATATTAATGACTTGGATGAGGGAATTAAATGCAGCATCTCCAAGTTTGCGGATGACATGAAGCTGGGTGGCAGTGTTAGCAGTGAGGAGGATGCTAAGAGGATGCAGGGTGACTTGGATAGGTTGGGTGAGTGGGCAAATTCATGGCAGATGCAATTTAATGTGGATAAATGTGAAGTTATCCACTTTGGTGGCAAAAATAGGAAAACAGATTATTATATGAATGGTGGCGATTAGGAAAAGGGGAGGTGCAACGAGACCTGGGTGTCATTATACACCAGTCATTGAAAGTGGGCATGCAGGTACAGCAGGCGGTGAAAAAGGCGAATAGTATGCTGGCATTTATAGCGAGAGGATTCGAGTACAAGAGCAGGGAGGTACTACTGCAGTTGTACAAGGCCTTGGTGAGACCACACCTGGAGTATTGTGTGCAGTTTTGGTCCCCTAATCTGAGGAAAGACATCTTTGCCATAGAGGGAGTACAAAGAAGGTTCACCAGATTGATTCTTGGGATGGCAGGACTTTCATATGAAGAAAGACTGGATGAATTGGGCTTGTACTCGTTGGAATTTAGAAGATTGAGGGGGGATCTGATTGAAACGTATAAGATCCTAAAGGGATTGGACAGGCTAGATGCAGGAAGATTGTTCCCGATGTTGGGGAAGTCCAGAACGAGGGGTCACAGTTTGAGGATAGAGGGGAAGCCTTTTAGGACCGAGATTAGGAAAAACTTCTTCACACAGAGAGTGGTGAATCTGTGGAATTCTCTGCCACAGGAAACTGTTGAGGCCAGTTCATTGGCTATATTGAAGAGGGAGTTAGATATGGCCCTTGTGGCTACAGGGGTCAGGGGGTATGGAGGGAAGGCTGGGGCGGGGTTCTGAGTTGGATGATCAGCCATGATCATAATAAATGGCGGTGCAGGCTCAAAGGGCCGAATGGCCTACTCCTGCACCTATTTTCTATGTTTCTATGTTTGTTTATAAAACCTGACTCAATTCTATACTCATTGTTGCTGGACATGTGACAAATGATGTAAACAACAAAGAATGCTTAATCAAACAATATATTTACAATACTAATGAAATATTAATTACACAACACTCCTCCTTGCTTAGCTATAAACTCCAGCTCAGTATAGAATGCACCTCAACTTATATGCATATATAGAGTACTGTGCAAAACTCTTAGGCACATATATATAGCTAGGGTGCCTAAAACTTTTGCGCAGAAAAATATTTGTCAATGTGGAGCAGAGAACGAGTTTGTAAATCTGCCGGGAGTGCTGCGGGAGGGTAGAGGGACAGGAAGCTCTGCTTAGCAGGTGAAACTTGTAGCTGTGAAATAATCTCAGATTTAGGGCTCTCCTCTGTGGTGGTTATAGAAGTTGAGTCTGGAACTGCGGAAAGTGGTGCTGACGATTCTGGACACCTTTCTTCTGGATGTGTTAGCATCCCAATCAGCGCATGGCAAGCTGCTCAACCTGCAGATTTATCCCAGGCCACCAGGCAAAGCTTCAAGCCAATGCTTTCATTTTGACCATGCTTGGATGACCAGCATGTAGCTCCTCTAGCACTTTAGCTCTCAGCTTGGTTGGTACATCAACTCTCAATCCCCACATAAGGCAACCTCTGTCAAAGGCAATTTCATCATGGCTCTGGTAAAAATGGGGGAACTGGAATTTCTGCTGCATATTCCAGCCATTTTGGGTGGCAATGTAGACCTATAACAATGTGGGGTCTTTTCTGCTTTCCCTTTTGATCATCTCTGGCACACTAGCAAGACTTTTATAAGACCATAAGACATAGGAGCAGAATTAGGCAATCTGGCCCATCGAGTCTGCTCCACCATTCAATCATGGCTGATCCTTTTTTCTATCTCCTCCTCAACCCCAGTTCCCGGCCTTCTCCCCATAACTGATAAGAAAGTTTTAATTTGCATTAGGGAGATTACATCAAGAGGAATGTGTTCTTTTTATAAATTTTTCCAATATTTCCTTTTCCAAGGGTAGACGGGACAATTATGATTAGCTGTCCTCTTGAATTGGATTTTGTAATTATGCCCTCCAAGAAACAGAGCCCATCTCTGAATTCATGCTGCTGCTATTAGTGGAACATCTTTCAGTGGGTTGAAAATGGACACTAGTGGTTGGTAGAACATAGAACATAGAAATCTGCAGCACAATACAGGCCCTTTGGCCCACAATGTTGTGCCGACCATGTAACCTATTCTAGAAACAGCCTAGAATTTTCCTAGCACATAGCCCTCTATTTTTCTAAGCTCCAAGTACCTATCTAAGAGGATCTTAAAAGACCCATTCCATGCACCCATCACTCTCTGTGAGAAACTTACCCCTATACAGTACCTATTTCCAAGCACCTTAAATCTATGCCCCCTCATGTTAGCCATTTCAGCTCTGGCTATCCACATGACCAATGCCCCTCATCATCTCATACACCTCTATCAGGTCACCTCTTATCCTCCGTCACTCAAGGAGAAAAGGCCAAGTTCACTCAACCTATTCCCATAAGGTACACCTTCCAATGCAAGCAACATCCTTGTAAATCTCCTCTGCACTCTCTCTATAGTATCCACATCGTTCCTGTAGTGAGGTGACCAGAGCCGAACACAGTACTCCAAGTGGGGTCTGACCAAGGTCTTATATAGCTGTAACATTACCTCACGGCTCTTGAGCTCAATCTCACAGCTGATGAATGCCAACACACCATACGTCATCTGAACAACACTGTCAACCTGCGCAGCAGCAACACAGACCTCAAGATCTCTGAGATCCTTCACACCGCCAAGAGTCTTACCATTAATATTAAATTCTGTCTTTAAATTTGACCTCCCAAAATGAACCACTTCACACTTCTCTGGGTTGAACTCCATCTGCCACTTCTCAGCCCAGTTCTGCATCCTATCGATGTCCCGCTGTAACCTCTGACAACCCTTTAGACTATTCACAACACCCCCAACCTTTGTGTCATCGGCAAACTTACTACCCATACTTCTACTTCCTCATCCAGGTCATTTATAAAAAGCAGAAAGAGGAGGGGCCCCAGAACAGATCCCTACGGAACACCACTGGTCATTGACCTCCATGAAGAACACAAACCATCTGCAACCACCCTTTGCCTTCTTTGGGCAAGCCAATTCTGGATTTCACAAAGCAAGGTCTTCTTGGATCCCATGCCTCCTTACTTTCTGAAGAAAACTTGTATGGGGAACTTTATCAAATGCCTTACTGAAAACCCATATACACTGCATCCACTACTCTATCTTCATCAATGTGTTTTGTTACATCTCAAAGAATTCAATCAGGCTCGTAAGGCATGACCTTGACAAAGCCATTCTGACCATCGCTAATCAGATTATGTCTCTCCAAATGCTCATAAATCCTGTCTCTCAGGATCTTCTCCAACAACTTGCCCACCACTGAAGTTAGATTCACTGGTTTATAACTTCCTGGATTATCTCTACCCCCTTTCTTGAATGAGGGAACAACATTTGCAACCCTCCAATCCTCTGGTACTTATCCCCTCCCTATTGATGACACAAATATCATCACAAGACGGTCAGCAATTTCCGACCTTGCTTCTCACAGTAGCCTGGGGTACATCTCATCTGGTCCCAGAGACTTATCTAACTTAATGCTTTTCAAGAGCTCCAGTACATCTTCTTTCTTAATGTCTATATGCTCAAGTGTTCCAGTCCACTGTAAGTCATTCCCACAATTGCCGAGGTCCTTTTCCCTTGTGAATACTGAAGCAAAGTATTCATAAAGTACCTCCACTATCTCCTCTGACTCCATGCACACGTTTCCACGATCGCACCTAATTGGTCCTATTCTCACATGGCTCATCCTCTTACTCTTCACGTACTTGTAGAATGTCTTGTGGTTTTCCACAATCCTGCTCACCAAGGCCTTCTCATGGCCCCTTTTGGTTCTCCTAATTTCATTCTTAAGGTCCTTCCTAGCAACCTTGTAATTTTCTAGAGCTCTAACAGCACCTAGTTTCTTGAACCTTTCGTAAGCGTTTCTTTTCTCCTTAACTAGATTTTCTATATCCTATGGTTCTTTAACCCTACCATACTTCGCCTGCCTCAATGGAACATGCCTACACAGAACTCCATGCAAATGTTCCCTGAACATTTGCCACATTTCTACCGTGCATTTCCCTGAGAACATCTGCTCCCAATTTATGCTCCCAAGTTCCAGCCTAATAGCATCATATTTCCCCCTACCCCAATTAAATGTTTTCCCAAATTGTCTGCTCCTATCCCTCTCTAGTGCTAAGGCAAAGGAGCTAAAGTTGAGGTCACTACCTCCAAAATGCTCTCCCACCGAGAGACCTGACACCTGAGCAGGTTCAGTTCCCAATACCAGATCAAGTACCGCCTCTCCTGTAGTTGGCTTATCTACTTATTGCATCAAGAAACCTTCCTGAACACACCTAACAAACTCCACCCCATCTAAACCCCTTGTGCTAAGGAAATGCCAATCAATATGAGGAAAGTTTAAAATCTCCCATCACAACAACCCTATTATTATTGCTTCATTCCAGAATCTACTCCTCGATATCCCTGTTACTCTGGGGGGGTGGGTCTGTAAAAAACACCCAGTAGAGTTATTGCTCCTTTCCAGTTTCTCACTTCCACCCATACTGACTCAGGAAACCATATCTTCATGACTTCCTCCTTTTCTGCAGCTGCGATACTATCCCTAATTAGCAAAGCCACACCCCCACCTCTTTTGCCTCCCTCTCTGTTCTTTTTGAAACAACTAAAGCCCGGCACACTCAGCAGCTATCCCCGCTCCTGAGACACCCAAGTCTCTGTAATGGCTACATCACAGTTCCACGTAATGATCTACGCTCTAAGTTCATCCACCTTGTTTATGATACTCCTTACATTAAAATAGACACATCTCAGACCATCAGGCTCAATGCTCTAACATGTGCCTATCCTTCCTCACAAGCTCCCTACCTCGGCTCCAATCTCCCCATCCTCTGCCTCTTCACTTCAGTTCCCACCCTCCTGCAAATGTAGTTTAAACCCTCCCCGATAGCATTAGCAAACCTCCCCACCAAGATATTGGTCCCCCTCGGATTCAAGTGTAACCCATCCTTTTTGTACAAGTCACACCTGCCCCAGAAGAGGTCCCAATGATCCAAAAATCTGAATCCCTTCCCCCTGCTCCAATGCTTCAGCATTTATTCTCCACCCCACTCTATTCCTATACTTACTGTCGCGTGGCACAGGCATTAATCCTGAGATTACCACCTTTGAGGTCCTGCTTCTCAGCTTCCTTCCTAACTCCCTGTATTCTGCTTTCATGATGATCAGTAATGAGGGTAAATTCTCTCCCATACAAGTAGTGGTTGAAATGCTTTGCACCCCAAAGCAGTCTTAAGGCCTTTCTTTCAATCTGAGCATAATTTTTCTCTGCAACGGCAAAGGTAATGGGGCATTTACTGCCATCATTCATAACATGTGACATGACTGCACTTATCCTATAAAGCAAGGCATCTCAGGCAAGCTTCACTGGACAATGAGGATCATAATTTGTGAGTACAGTGTCTGATGTCACTGTTTTCTTTGCTTTTTGGAAAGCCACCCCACACAATGGCAACTCCGTTTCCATTTCTTCCCAATCTGTAGCTATGAGTTAAAGGGATGCAGCACAGTAGTCAGGTTTGGCAGGAACCTGTTATAGTAATTGACAAATCCTAAAAAGGACCACAACTGTGACACAGCCTTTGGTCTGGGGCATTCACCACTGCTTGAATTTTCTCAGCACACTTGTGTAATTCTTGTGCATCAAATGTGTGACCACAGTAAGTGATGCTTGGTTTAAAGAATTCACACTTGTTGTGTCATGCTCTGAGCCCACAATCTTCTCATCTGTTTACACTGTCTTGAGATTTTGGAGATGGTCCTTGTTATCCTTACCAGTAACAATGATGTCATCCAGGTAACACTGAATGCCTGGACAGCAATGCAGTACCTGGTCGACAGCTTTCTGCCAGACAGCAGGTGCAGATGCTACTCCAAAAATTAGCCTATTATAGTGATAAAGGAATAAAGTCTTTGTGAGTGATTATGGTGAGAAACGCTTTGGACTTTCCTTCTGTCTCCATCTGTAGGTAGGCCTCAGTTTAGTCCACTTTGCTGAAGTGTTTCCCTCCAGAAATATTTGCAAAGATATCCTCTATCCTGAGCAGAGGGTATTGATCTACTTTCAGTACTAGATTGATGGTGACCTTAAAATTACCAGAATGACAGATCCATTCCTTTTAGCTATTGGGACTCCACACAACCTTGGAAAGAATTCCTTCAGCTCACTGGCTTCTTTATCACATATATTACTGTATAAGAAACCAGATGAGCTTTGTGAAACTTGGGTATGGCATTTTCATTTAACACTCTTGTACCCTTGTTTGAGTTTTCCAAGGTCATTCTTGGACACTGGTCTGGGATCATCTAGTACCTTTTGCTATTGCAGGGGATGTGTCATGCAAATTTGGCATGGATTTCCAATTCAAGTTGTAGTCATCTCAGCTAATCATGGTGCTCCTGTTCTTACATCATACAAGTCTAATGTGGCTTGTTGGTTGTTGTATTTCACTATTGTGAATGTCATTCCCACAGGAATGATCTTTTCTCCAGTATAAGTTCTCAGTTGGATATCTGCAGGCTTCAATTCAGTATCTTCGAAATGCCGTTCAAAATCATTTTGTGGAATGACTTAAACAGCCGAACCAGTGTCCAAGTCCATTTTAATTAATTTACTGTTTACTGTAAGCCCTATTAGTGCTCCTTTTGAAACTGTAACTTGACAACTTGACTTTTTATCTTTTTTCCTTCCCTGTGCAGTCCATTTAGTTTTTTTCTGTCTGGCATGCTCTTTGTATGTGTCCTACTTTGTTGTATTTTTTCTGCAAGTTTCATCTTTAAACCCGTATTGGTCTGGAGTGTGTGAACCCCTGCCACCACAGTAACACTATTTGTGTTCAACCAGGCAAGCTCCTGCTTAGACGTTGCAATTTTGTTTACATTCACTTTCATTTCTGACTGCCACTCAGTTTCGCCTCTGTTTGCTGTTTCCACTGATACAGCATTTCAACTGCTCTTTTAAATGTGAATTGTGCTTCAATAAGGAGCCATTTTTGAATGCTTTCTTGTAAGAAATTAAAGTGTATTAAACTAAACAATCTTTCAGTGTATCAATAAGTACATCACTGTACTGACAATGCTCAAACAGTCTCTTCAAATCAGTCACGTACGCTGAAATGGACTCCCCTGCCCTTTGATTCCATTTATGAAATTTAAAGTGTTCTGCAATCAAGAATGGTTTTGGTTCTAAATGTTCCTCAATTACTTTCACAATATCAGCAAAGCTCAGTTCAGCTGGTTTAGTTGGAGCAGTTAATTTTCTAAGCAAACTGTGTGCTCTTCCACAGTTTCAGGAAAACTGGCACTCATTTCTCATTGGCTATTCCATTTGCTTCAAAATACTGCTCAATTTGCTCAGTATGCATCAGCCAGTTGTGCAACAGAATGCATCTATATCTCCATTGTCGCCAGCTGTTTCTGCTTTTCTTTATTTTATGAATATTATCACCCAGCACTCACTGTTTATGAAACAGTGAATTTTGTCCATTTTATGCCTTTTTTAACTTGACTCCCTCTGTCCTCTTCTGAAGAGACATGTGCTGCATTTTTTTAAACTCAAACATCTTGCTGCGTTTCAACAGGTAGGTAGTCGTTTCGGGTCCATTTTCAAACTTACTCTTGCCACTGTTACGTTTTGTAACTTCAGAAATTATTACTACTACTACTACGTCAACTCAGGCCTAGGGGGCCAGCGTCGGGCATGATGACGGACTCTCCACTTTTCCCTCATCCCCCTCATTCAGAAATTAATTGAAAGAAAAGCACAGGAACCTGGGAAAACATGTGTGCTTTGTTTTCACTTTTAGCGAGGTACTTACTTATGATGTAAACAACAATGAATAGGACCATAAGACCATAAGATCATAAGACATAGGAGCAGTATTAGAGCATTTGGTTCATCGAGTCTGCTCTGCCATTTCATCTCAGCCCCAATCTCCTGCTTCCTCCGCATATCCCTGACCAATCAAGAATCCATCAACCTCCGCCCCAAATATACCAATGACTTGGTCTCCACAGTGGTCTGTGGTAACGAATTCTGAAGATTAACCATTCTCTGGCTAAAGAAACTCCTCCTCATCTCCATTCTAAATATACGTCCCTCCATTTTGAGGCTGTGTCCTTTGGTCTTAGGCTCCCCCGCCGTAGGAAACATCCTCTCCACAGTCACTCTACTGAGGCCTTTCAACATTCGATAGATTTCAATGAGGTCCCCCCTCATTCTTCTGGGTTCTAGTGAGTACAGGCCCAGAGCCACCAAGCGTTCCTCATATGATCTCGCCCCTGCCATTGATCTCGCCGGCTCTAACGCCTCAGGGCATATTCAAAACCCGGACTCCAGCAACGATCATGGACACCTTCAAAGAGATTGCGCAAACACCAACTGCGACTCCAGCCTTGAACTTCATCTGCTTCTTCTTTGCCCATTCTCCTGATCTGTCTAAGTCCTTCTGTAGCCTCTGTTTCCTCAAAACAACCTGCCCCTCCACCTATCTTCATATCAACAAACTTAGCCACAAAGCCATAAATTCCATCATCCAAATCATTGACATATAATGTTTGAAAAAGCAGTCTTAACGCAGACACTGTGGAACACCACCAGTCACCAGCAGCCAACCAGACGAGGTTCCCTTTATTCTCACTCTTTGCCTCCTGCCAATCAGTCAGTGCTCTATCCATCCTAATACCTTTTCTGAAATACCATGGGGTCTTAACTGCTTAATCAAGCAATATATTTAAAATATTACTGAAATAGTCAATACTCAACAAATGTTATCAGCATAATCTTTCGTTTCTCCTGTTCCCCCCTCTTTTTCCTTCCAGATATTTGTCCAGTTCTCCTCAAATATCACAATATTCATTTCCATCACGCTCTTGGGAGTGAATTCTATATTGTCACTAATTTTTGGATAAAGACCGACAACTAGGAGACCTCATCTCTTGTTTCTGTCAAACATTTCAAGATCACATTGTGTGATTGAAGTTTGATTAAATGTCAGCGAGATATATCAGTTCTGTTTTTAAAAGGCTCTTCCACTCTAAACAGATTACTTCTAGCTGTCTTCTTGCCTATGCATTTTTGTCCTATTTACCTTTATAAGTGAATATGCTTTTCATGGTGCAGGAGCCTGATGACACACTCAACATTTTAGGAACAGCTCCTTCCCATCCCTCACCCCCACCACCAGATTTGCAGAGTTTATCTTCTTTTGCACATGCGTTTTTTTTAAGTCTTTGTGTAGCTTTTCATTGATTCTATTGTATTTCTTTGTTCTACTATGAATGCCCGCAAGCAAATGAATCTCAGGGTAGTATATGGTTGACTAAACATACATAGATAAAAAATTTATTTGAAGTTTGAATGCATTGCATGATTCTATGCCTAGTTTCTTGGCAACAGTAACGAGTGATCTATTGTGCCAACTTTATTTTAATGAGGCTGTCAGGATCGGGGCTGATGCTGGCCAGCAAAGTCTACCCCATGTCATGTGTGGCTCACAGAGCCTGTCAGGAAGCCAGGCACAGGTAGTGTACAGAGCGGTCAGCAAGTGGAACCACCCTGCAACAGAGAGGTTGTCCACCCAGTGCTTCTATGTGCTTGAGTGCTCAGGAACGGCTGTGCAGCCTGGGTTTCTGTGGGTTCCTAATGCATATTAACTTGCTGCCATCATGAGACAGCCTGGGTTTCTGTGGGTTCCTAATGCATATTAACTTGCTGCCATCATGAGACAGCCTGGGTTTCTGTGGATTCCTAATGCATATTAACTTGCAGCCATCATGAGAAACCAGACAATTGGAGGAAATGCAGGCGGAGGGGAAACACAAACAGGAACGAGGAGGAGGAGGAGCTAGTTCAGCATGAACCACCAGCACTTGAGACCCCAGACAGCAGTTCATCTAAATGTTCATAACTTTCTCCTTCAAACCCACTGTGCCTATATTATCAGAATAAATATTAATACATTCCATTGATGCTCTTGCAGGACTTCATTGCAGGCATCTCTTGTGGTACAGGAGAAAGATTTCATGTAATTGCAAGGAAGATCACTAGAGGTTGATGAGTCAGGGACTTACGGCCTCAAAGACTGGTGGAAGCAGAAATCCAAGGGTCAGCCGATGAGCAGATGATGTGCCTTACTCATAGGGTTACAGACCATAGAAGGGAAATGGTACTAGCTGTGATCAGGCTTTTATAAGAACATCTGCTCATTAAGATCATGACAGATCTGACTGCAAACTCAGTCTTGTATTCTCACATACCTGGAACAACATTCCACACCTTTGCTTATCAAAAATCTATCTACCTTTGCCTTAAAATAATTGGAGTCTGTTTCTTTCAGCCTTTGAGGTAGGGCATTCCAGAGATTCTCAAGTCTCTAAGAAAAAGTCTTCACTTCATCTCAACCTTAAATGGGCATTTCCTTAGTCTAAGATAGTGACTCCTAGTTCTAGATGCTGCTATGATGGGCAGAATAGTCTCCTTCTACAACATGAAGTTCTACCATTTCACCTGTAGCACAAAAAACAGTAACTAAATTTACCGAACAATTCAGTTCCATCTGTATAAAATATACTCAACAGGAATCGTAGACTTCAGTGTTCTCAATGACCAACGATTAGCTTTATTTACCATACACATTTACATGTTTTAGAAACTGCTGTGGTGTGTTGCCACTACATGTCACAACAAGCAACGTTCAACAATTATACAGAATAAAGAATTATATAAAGTTTGAAGTTCAAATATTGAATAAACTGTGCATTAATACAAAAATACCAACATGTATTTACAATGTAACCATTATAAAAAATGGTTTAAAAGAGTTAAGAGTGAAGTTGCAGGAACTAAGATAATAGATTTAATAAGATAATAGATAATACTAAGATAACAAACATTTACACTACACGCTGCACCCGTAAAGCCAGCAGCATTGTGAAGGACCTCACACACCCCTCACACAAACTCTTCTCCCTCCTGCCATCTGGCAAAAGGTACCAAAGCATTCGGGCTCTCACGACCAGACTGTGCAACAGTTTCTTCCCCCAAACTATCAGACTCCTCAATTCCCAGAGTCTAGACTGACATCTACATCATTTATTCTTATATTGTAATTTGTCCTCTACTGTGCCTATTGTCTTGTTTATTAATTATTGTACTGCCCTGCACTGTTTTGTGCACTTTATGTAGTCCTGTGTAGGTCTGTAGTCTAGTGAAGTTTTTGTGTTGTCTTATGTAGTCTAATGTAGCTTTGTGTTGTCTCACATAGTCTACAGTGTAGTTTTGTGTTGTGTTGTTTCATGTAGCACCATGGTCCTGGAGGAACGTTGTTTCGTTTTTACTGTCTACTGTACCAGCAGCTTATGGTCGAAATGACAATAAAAAGCACCTGACTTGACTTGACTTGAGATGGATGAGGTGTGGGACTGAATAGAATGGCTGATTGGATTAGCTGCCTGGGGAAAGAATCTTTTAAGATAGTTGTAAAGTTTTTGTTATACTAGTCCTATAGTACTTTCCAGAAGGGAGCTTTGTGGGCTGGGTAATGCCCACGATGATTTTTCCTGATCTTTCTATTGCTATGACATGAACCCCAAAAGGCTGCATCTTGAAAAATGGAGGACTGCTGGGGACCTCCAGACAACTGCCACACCATGCTGAGGGTAAGGGCTACCTGATGGACTGTTGGCAGTGGGGGAGGTGTGGTACAAGGAACCAGCCATTTGCTCATTCTAGGGAAGGATGGTAAACATCTCTCTTGTAAAACTCTGGGCCATCATTCTACAGGCAGTAGCACATTGGAAACAATCAGCTACTGATTCTTCAGAGACAGTTTCACTCTGTTCTATCACAGCACCACTGTGTGCTAGAACATGGCAAGGTATATTGGTACTATTAGTAGAGCTGCTGCTGCCTCCCAGTTCCAGCGCCTAGGTTCAATTCTGACCGCTGCTGTCTGTACAGGGCTGTGTACATTCTCCCTCTCTTGGTGCTCCACACGTATCCACAGCCCCACATGCCGTCCGGCAGTTTAGCTGGCCAGTGTAAATTGCTCCTGGTGTGTTGGTGAGTGGGAGAATCTGGGGTAAACTAATGGGATTAAACATGATTAGAGGTAATTGGTGCATGATGGGTGGTGCCAATTTGATGGGCTGAAGGGCCTTCTGATTCTCTAGTGACCAGGCTGGCTGCTTTCATGACTAGTCTTCACTTACTCATGTTTCTACCCAGCACATTAGTGAATTGTGAACTGAGTCTGTATTGCTCATATCACTGAGATTGGCTATATATCACTGCAATTGGACTGGCTATGTCACCAGTAGGGGGAAGCAGAGCTGTACACACAGAGGCTACCGCTGACAACTGCAACAGAGCCTTACGCATGTGCTGTGCATTACCAGATCAAACACAATCTCCTGGGGAAATTAAATCCCTTGAAATGAAAACCGCCAGAACAAATGGCTTGCAGGGAACCCTGCTCTGCCATTTCCACCCTCAGAGATCTCAAGGGCTCTGGGTCTGACCTGTGAGCGGAAAAGAAGGGCAGGAGCATGGGAAATAACAGCTTGAACAAAGTTCCACAACAATTAAATCATTAAAACAGACATTAAAATCTCATTCCTTGCCCCTGCCCTCCCCCAAACCAAGATACACGTTTCACCTAAGAAAACGAGTAACACAGAGGAAGGTAGACAGCACCTGCACTGTCACAGAGGGGAAATATTTGTTTTCTATTAGTCGCAGATTTTTAAAGTCCTGAACGCAAGATTGCAATAGATAAGCCATCCAGAGCTTCATGGCAACTACAGCTATAAGCATGAGATAAGTGTTTACAGGACAGATAACCTCTTGCCTACTTGCACATTGTGCATCAATGCTGGCTTTCAGTTGGGCTCGGATCCAGACCAGTCTGTTCAATGTAATGATCACTTCTGCTGTCAGTCCTCAGACTCCTTGACCTGCTTGTTGCTATAACTACTGAGATTCAGCTGCAGAGAAAGAGCTGACCGTGCAGCTGGAAGACACGCCAGCATTTATATATAAAAAAACTCACACTGTTACTATGGATACAGGCTTTCCCGTCCCAGTGGGGCCCAAGCCTGGGTCACATCCAGGACTCGGGCCACACCTCAAGCAGTGAGGAAACAGGCAAGTCCTTTTCCTTTATGCTGGAAACTGTGGGAGGAGAACAATAAAACAGTGTCAGCAGAGTCCCAGCACTCAGATTAGATGTGGAAAACTGCCGAATCACCAAGAAGTGAAACAATGGCGGGAGGGTCCGGGAGAAAGTAATACACCACCACCAAATCATTAAATAGCAAGGGCCGGGGAGGAAGAAAGGGCCTGATAATTTTGAGTGATTACCACTCACCCCCCCCCCCAAAGACTTTGACTCCCTTTTCCTCTAGCCATGCTGAGTTTGCACATTTATATGTTCATGTGGCTGCCGTGTTAAATCATCCACTTCCTGTAAGTATGACAGCAAGATGCCACACACTGAAAAGAACACCCCTCTGATACTTTGACAGTGCTTTACAGCCGGTAGCAACGCCCGGAGGCAGCCAGCAAGACCGCTCGGGACCAGACTGAAACACGAGTGCCTCAGTTTGGTGTACAAGTCTGTTCACCACATTAAAGGAAATGTGGTCATGCTGGAGGGGCAGGGGGAGGGGAGGGGAGGGAGCGGGATGTGAAACATGTTGCAGGAGATTGAAACAGAAAAAGCCCTGCGAGACAGGGTGTGCCGCCCGTGAGCGAGTAACATCAGCTCAGCTGCTTTTGTAATTATCCTGATTAAAAGCTGCCTGGTTCTGCCTGACATCACCGTACTGGTCTCTTTCCTGTCTCTCGCTAAATGATCCTATTGCTTCTGGAAGGGCTGTGAGATAAGTAATGGGCTTAGCTACTTCCGATTTAAAAAAAAGATGGTAACAAATTAAAAATAAAAATTTGATTTCGGATTTACGCAAAGGAGCAAATGTTCTGTAAATCGGGTTCCGGTCTGTGTAAAATTCTCACAGGCTTACTTAGTCCAAATAGTACAGGAACTGCATGTGACATTCTGGTGAAAAGTGGGACTATTATGTTAAAGAACGGTCGGCTTCAAAACCAACAGTCAATCTTTGTTTCTTAGTTAAGGCAATTACACTGGCACTCACTGAATAAACTCCATAGAATAGAATCAAAGAATTACAGAAAATATAGTACATAGCTTGAGGCCATTCACCCTGCTGTGTTTGTGCCTGAACACATCTTCCAGTACAAGCTCCACCAACTCCCCATAATGGCCTCACTCTTCTTAAATGTGATGAAGGTTTCTGCCTCTCCTACACTTTTAAGCAATGAGTTTTCGACCCCTATCAGTCTCTGGGTGGAAATATTTTTCTTCAACTTCCCTCTAACCCAATTATTTAAATCCATGCCTCATGTGTTTGGTTCTTCTGCTAAAAGAACCAGTTCCACCCTATTTACTCTGTCTAGGCTCCTCTCATTTACATTTCCTCTTCTGTTCCTTTGTTCCAAAGAAAACAACCCGAGTTTATCCAATCTCTCCTCATCTCCTCAATTTTCCATATCTGGTAACATCTTTGCAAGTGTCCTTTGTCTCCTTTCCAGTACAGTCGCGGCTTTCTTTTAATTGGGTGTGCAGAACTGAATGCAATACTCAAGCTGCGGTCTAACTACTGTGGTGTATACTTCCAGCAAAACTCCCAGGCTTTTCGTATACTCTGCATCAAGCTATAAAGGAAAGCATCCTATAAGGATCTTGAAGGATCTGTGGTTCTGTGTGTCCTTTTGTTCATCTATACCACTCAATCATATATTCCCTTGATCATAGTCTATTGGTCAGCAGTCTTTCATGCTGTCTTGTATACTTCTACAAGACTACCTACAAGAGGTATCTCAAAATGCTATCATTAATGTTGTCTCTGCAAGATCCTCTAAATCAGTGATTCCCAATGGGGGCGGTTACGAGTTCTAAGGGGGGCATTAGGGGAAGTAGAAGGTGTTCTCAAAGCATCCTTGAAGAAAGACCACATTTCTGTGAACTCATTGGCCTGTGCCCAATCAAATGGAGAAAGAGCATTAGAGATGGCACTGAGTCATGACACAGAACCCCAGTGAAAACAACGAGCTCCTACCCACTTGTGGCAGAGTCTGCAGAAACCTAAGGATCTCATCAACCATCTCAGATTCACTGGAACAAAAACAAAATGTCTTCAACACCAAGGGACTACTTTAGATTTCCTTGCATACTTACACCTTGTCAAATGCATTTACCACAAATATCCTTGGATGAAATTAATTTGTCAGTATTGTACCTGATTTACCGTGTTCTGTTGGAGCTCAGGAACATTTACGTTTTTGACCACTCTGCCATGTGTGCCCTTGTTAAAATCCTTGCTAAAATCCACATAGTCTGCATTCAAATGCACTACCCTTATTAAATATCCTCACTTTCTCAAAAATTTAATCATATTAGTCAGAGATGACTTCCCTTCTCAATCCATTACGAATACCCTTGATTTGTCTGTATCTTTCTAAATAAAGTTTTATGTTATTTTTCAGAATTGTGTCCAGTAATCACCCACAACAAAAATTAAACTATTTGATCTGTAATTATTCAGCTTATCCCTTCTTCCTCTCTCAAACAATGACATAACATTAGCAGCTGTCTAGTCTTCTTATATCACTCCTGTTGCCAGGGCAGATTGGAAAATTGCATTCCAAGTCTCTGCAGTTTCCTCCTTTGCTTTTATTAACAGCTTTGAATATACATCATCTGAACATGGATGCTTAACCATTCTAAACTCTTTGATATTTACTCTATTTATCCCTTCCAATATTTCACACACTTCATCATAGGCTACAGCAGAAGCATTACCTCCTTTTGAAAAGACAATTGTAAAGTATTCATTGATAACCACACACTCAGCTTCAATATTAGTTAGCTTTTTAGTGTCTAGTGGGCCCAGCCCTTTCCTTAATTATCCTCTTGCATTTAATGTATTTGTAAAACACTTTGAATCACCTTTGATTTCACTTGCCAATGCTTTATCCTGACATTTTCATTTTGCTCCTTACATTTTCTCTCTTCTTCTAGTTTTTTTTTACTGTACCTGACACATTTTTTCCTATGTCCTATCCTCTATGTACCTTGCCATCTAGGGTGGGTTCCATAACTGGCAACCCTGCCATTCTTCTTTGTTTATCCCGAACTCTTTGAATCTCCTTAAATGCCTCCCATTGCTCTGAAATTAATTTACCTTCAAGTAATTGTTTCCAGTCCACTTTGACTGAATCACTTCTCAGTTTAGTAAAATGAGCTTTAGCCTAATTTAGTTCCTTTGCTTGTATTTTATCTTTTTCATAACTATGTTAAAGCTAACTGAATTAAGTCCATTACCATAGATTTGCTCTGTTATTGATGCTTCTTCCACCCACCCTAAAGCTAATTCAGAACTGGCCCTCTTCCTGTTCCTCTCATATTAAGCTTGCTACAGATGGGCTAAAATTGTTCTCCTGAATGTAATTTAGGACTCCAGTGCCTGTTATACATTTTACACTGATATTGGATGCCGGTTAACATTAGAGAAGCCAAGAAAATAGATGCAGAAGCAGATTACCTAGCCCTTCAAGTCTGCCCCAAGATTCAACATGATCATGGCTGATCTACCTCCAGGCTTCAAATCCTCTTCTATATTAGTTCCCTGTACTTTCAAAATGATAATTACCTCCACTTTAAATGCTTTTGGTGTGCTAGCCTTCAGAAGTTCCAGATAGAGAATTCCCGAGATTCACCAACCTCTGCAAGAAGAAATTCCTATGCACCACAAATTTCAAATGATTATACCCTTAACTGTGTCCATTTGTTTGAGACACTTGCTGAAACACCTGAACATCCATCTTGATGAGTACTCTTAGGTCTTTATAAATTTCAATATATGCTTTGCCCCTTACTCAGAACAATTGAACTTCTCTAACATTATTTTCCTTGTATGTTTGCATTTGTTAAAGCTTTGCCTTTATTCCTTATTTAGAGACCTGTATCTCTATGCCCTTTGACCAAAGTGATTAGATTTGCTCCATTCCCCATTCTTGAACAATTCCACTCAGCATCAAAGGCTGTGGACAATGATTGACGTGGTCATGGAGAGGGATACACAGGTTCCAGTGATTTAAGCATCTGCCTTCTGGGAAAGACCACTAATATAAGTAATATTTTCAAAGTAAGGAACCTACATGAAGGGCCAGAATGTGACAGCAGCAGGACACCTTCAGGGTGGAAAGAAGACATGGTAAATCAGGGGTGGACAGCACTATTCTTGGCAATAAGAAACCTGCAGATTGCAAGGGAAAAGGATGCCCGATGGAAATTATGGACCACTGATTGAAGAAGTTGTGAAATATTGTTTGAGTAGGAGATTTAATTGGCTGAATTTGCTTTTCCTACTGATAACAAAATCTCGACTGAAGTTTTTGAGCAAAAGCGGCAAGGTTTCTTGATCCTGAATTGGAAGTTGCGGTGCTTGCATTAATAATTGACTGTCTCTCTTGCTTTTGAACCTATTTAATTCTGAATATTATGTCCCTCCTTTGCCCTTGACATGGAGACAACCGAAAGTCTGCAATATGCTCAATGCTACTTGCGTTAAAAACTCAAGTGTAAGAATTTGAGAGTTATAGGCCTGAAATTCCCAACATAATAGACTGTAGAGGAAGTAATTCAAGAGCAGCAGGAGAGAAGAAGCAATAAATTCCAGTCAAGGTGGGTAAATCAAAGGCTGGCTATGCTTGATTAATTTAACAGAGTTCTTTGAAGATGGAATATTGCTGAATTTCACATTTATTCTAAGAAAATATCTATTATTATTCTTTACAGGAGTTATAACAAGGAACACCACAGCTAAAGTAAAAATGGTTATTATAATGCAAAAAGTATGTTGTTAAAATAGCAGAGAAAAGAATTAAATGCTGGATGCACACATTACATGGTAATAATTTCCAAAACAATAAAATTATTAACTGTGAGGCCAGGCCATGCTTTCAATCAAAGCCAAGGAGTGTTTTACTGCAACATTAACAATGGCACAAAGTAACTTCTGTGACTAACATGTGGTTTGCAAACCAGAGATTTGAGAGAAGCAATATTTAGCAACAAGACCTCTCGAAATAAAATTATCTTCTTACACTTCTTAGCAGCTAACTAGCCATTTAATCTGACCTCCTCCTGCTCCACTGAAATATAGTGTTACCCATAAAGATAGGTAGAGGTGATAGAATGCTCAGGAGTAAAATGAAAGCCAACCTCACCATGACCAATCCAAATTTGTTCTCTGTCTGAGCAATGAAACTGCATAACCTGATCTGGTCATCACCTTCTAGAATCCAGTCCCACCCTGTGCATAGGGTTCAACAAGCAGCCGATTTGCGGATTCCCTTCAAGGGCCTCTGGTACGTGTAGTAGCTAGTTATTTATAGCCCAGGTGAGTTCAATGGCTCAGTGCCTTCTATGTTCGCTTTGACAGTCAAAGCGTAGAGAAACCATCATGAACTCCTGTAGCCCCCAGTGATCCTATGATTTCAGTCTCTGAGGGCGAGGTGCAAGCAGCCTTCAGAGGGCAAACCCACAGAAACCATTTAGCACTAAAGACCTGTGCTGATCAGCCGGCTGGAGGGTTCACTGAGATATTTAACCTTTTGCTTCTGCAGTGTAAGGTACCTTCCTGTTTCAAGCAGGCTTCAATTATACTAGTGCCTGAGTAGAACGTGGTGACTTGCTTCAATGACTATCATCGAGAAGCACTTACATCGCTTACCTCCACAGTGATGAAGCGTTTTGAGAGCTTGCTAATGAAGCGTATCAACTCCTGCCTGAGAAGTTTGCCTACAGGTCCACAGCAGCTCATTGGCTGTTCATTCAACCCTAGAACAGCAAACATCTGCACATTCTAGGCAGCCACCATTCTCTGTGTAAAATACTTGCCCTGCACGTTTCCTTTGCACATTCTCCCTCTCACTGTAAATGCATGCCCTCTTTGTCTCTCAAAATGTTCAAAATTTCTATTGGGTTTCTGCCACTCTAGTTTCTGCCACTTTAGCTTATCCAACCTTGCCTTATAGCACAAGCTATCTAATCCAGGCAGCATTCTAGTAAAACTCTTCTTCATTTTTGCCAATGCCTCCACAACCTTCCTAAAATGGAGTGACCAAACTTGAATGCAGTTCTCCAGATGTGGCCTAACTGGAGTTCTACAAAGCTGCAAAATAACTTCAAGCTCCGCCTGCAATTTCTTTGCCTGTTTCTACAACTGGCCTATATCCCCCTCTATTCTCTGGCAACCTTCTACCAATCCTTGTGCCATTTGCTAGTTTACTAATCTGCTCATGAGGTTTTCATCCATGTCAATTATGCACATCACGAACAGCAGAGGTCCCAGTACAAATCCCTGCAGAACACTACTAGCCACGGACCCATCAATCACTACCATTGATCTTCTGCGAACATGTCAATCTTGAATCCAAAAGGCAAGCCTCCAAAGATCCCATGCATTTTCTGGATGAACCTATCATGAGGGACATTGGCCTTACTAAAATCCAAGTAGAAAGCATCCTCAGTTCTACCTTCATTAGTCATCTTTGTTACTTCTCTGAAAATCTCAATCAAGTTATTAATCTTATTCTAATTAGTAGGACATAACATGTCACTCAGAAAGCCTTGCTGCTTGTCCCTAATTAGGTTACGTTTCTCCACATGCTCATAAATCCTATCCCTAAGAATGCACTCCAATAGGTTTGGAGCCTCAGAAGCTTGTGGAAAAAAATTTCAAAGCCATGTAGCTGGGTCTCACCAACATTTGGTGGGACCCAGCAGTGCCTACTGTTGGCAGAAAACTATCTTTTGTTATTCTTCTCTTTTGTGGTGACACTTTGCAAGGTGCTTCTGTGTTGGCAGCTGCATGTGACCAGAAATGAAATGTTGTGTTTCAGTCGCAGAAGCTCACAAAAGTGCATTCAGTGGTAAGCTGCTAATTCATTGTTTCTTTCATTTAGTACGCTTGCTATTCTGAATCCTTTTTTGGTTATTTAGAACAGTCCTGAGCATGGGAAAAATCACACACTGATATTTTCTTCTCTCATTCCATTCCTCTTCAAATGCTTATTTTTTCTTCAAGATTAGCTAATCCAGTTGTCTAAATGCCAAAAGTTTACTGCATAGTTATTGTTACAGGGTCAAAAGTCTGGACCTCTCCAAAAGCACTAAGGGAGTATCTTTATCATATGAACAACAGAGGTTCAAGGAGTTCCTTCACCATCATGTTCTCCAGGAAAACCAGGGAAGAGAAACAAATGCTGGTCTCTGCAGCACAACAGTTATCTAAAAAAGAATGAACAAACTCTGAGCTCTCAGTAGAATACTATGAAGACAATATGATATTCTGCCCACCTTTGATTATTACATTTCCAAAACATACAGACACGCACTGGAAAAATTGAAAGGACATTGCCAAGAGTTGTAGTGAGTCTTAAATCAATGAACTAAGAAATATTTAGTGACATTTGTGTCTGTATCAGAAAAAAAGAGATGAATGAAACTTGAAAAGATTTTTTTAGTTACAATGGAAAACATATCATAAAGATTATGTGCTCAATACAACTTGAAGAATAGTTACTTTGTACTTAGGTAGCTATCATTCTGCAGGCTAAATACTTTAACACATTGACTGTAAGCATACTTAAAGCCTAAAAAGTAAGTGAGCAGATCCCAGGGGTAACAGTAATCTGCTGATTTGACACCAAGCTAAGAGGTAACTGGAAATTAGGAGAGGCAAGCTGAAAAGCTTTCTCAGTGCATTTCATACTAAACCTAACCAAGCTATGTTCAAAAGTGAAACAAATCAGAATCAGGTTTAATTTCACCAGCATATGTTGTGAAATTTGTCTTTGCAGTAGCAGTACAATGTAATACATAATAATGGAGAAAAAAAATCTGTGAATTACGGTATGTGTGTGTATATATATATATATATATATATATATACACACACACAAAAGATTGTTAAATTAAGTAAGTAGTGTATAAGTAGAGTAAAAATAAAAATAATTGGTGAGGTAACGTTCATGGGTTCAATATCCATTTAGAAATCAGATGACAGAGGGGAAGAAGCCGTTCCTGAATCACTGAGTGTGTGCCTTCAGGCTTCTGTGTTGGCCAAGGCCGATTTGAAAAATGAAAAAAAAAAACATAGAACTCGATTGGGTCAAGGACAGTGGAAGCAGAGAGATCAATTGTCTTTTTTCCTGCCATGTGCTTGGAGATGGAGGCTGCCATGTTGTGGAGCTGTTTTACATCCTTCATTTTGTGTGTTAGTTGCTTGGTTTGATCAGTGTTTTAAAGAAGACACAATGATGCTTCAGGTAATTTGCTGGACTAGCGATCACTTCTGAATCAGAAGTTGTTTGTGAGATGTTCTTTGATCGGAAAACATACAGGTTTTTGACTATTGGAGTCAGTATCCATTTTGAATGAATCAAGCTGATTGAGAACAAAGAGCCATAAATTACCGATTGCCACTTGCTGGGAAGAGGGCATTAATGGATGCTGCCTGGAACAGAGTAATAAAAAGGTGTTAAAGCTCAGACACATGACCAATGACACTGGAAAGCAATATATAAATCGATAAGAAATGAATATAAAAGTGGACACTTTGATTGCACTATCAGTGATAACTCTGGAGAAACATATCGCAAGGAGGAACCCCCATGCCAGGGGCTGGGAGATTGTCAGGCCAATAGAGACCCCCTATTTCAGTGTTTTAAATTGGAGAAGGGGTCTAAGTGAGAGGAGGTAGGGGAACATCGACTCAGACCATGAGAGGCCTGCTTCTAATCTGCACCTTGTAAGGCATGAAAATGCCTGACAGTCTAAGTGAGTATTGGTAAAAAAGGAAAAGTAAAATTTATATTTGATGTGGTTGGCCCAGGATCAACATAGTTACTTTGCTTTTTGTGCAGAGACAATAAAATGTGAGCTTCAATTAATTACGAGTTGCCTAGTGAGTTTCCTAACCTAGTTCTACTGAGGAATGGTCAGCACCTGTACCTCCTCCCTGATGGTAGTAATGAGCACAGAGCATGTCATGTGGGGGTCCTTAATGATGGATGCTGCCTTTCTAAGGCATCGCTCCTTGAAGATGTCCTGGATACTACAGAGACTAGTGCTGACTAAGTTTACAACTCTCTAAGTTTACAAAAGGAGGGGGATTTAGACTTCCAAGGATTTGATTTGGGGATAAGTGCAAAATTAGAAACTTTAAAATTCTAGTTTAATCGAGTGGTTGGGGGTGTTAGTGAGAGTGAGGACTGGGGTTGCAATTATCTCATTCTCATTAAAATTGTTGAAACAGATGCATATCTCCATTTTATCTATGCCTTTTATGGTTGAATTTCCTGGTAAAAGGCAGTGGAAAGACAAAATACACGTGCTATGTGCTTTTATTCGAGCAGTTCCTTATGACCACTAAGATTACCTGCACATAGTCAGACTTTAACAAATCGTACAGCCACCACCCCAGTAACAACATTACTCCTCTCAACATGTCCAGTGTACCCATGCTGTTGGGTAGGTGTCAACAGAATGAAAAAAGATACATCACGGCAACAATAATACTCAATAGTGACCATATCAAGGGGAAAGAAGAGACATAATTTTCTGAAAGGAAAACTTCGATTCAAAGGCAGAAAAGTCAACGCAAACAGAACAGCCCCAAATTCAGGATTAAGAAGCCTTAGTAACATGTTTAACTTCAAGATTTAGAATGCCTGTAATAGTTCACTCTCTACTGGTTACTTCATTCCCCTGTAAGCAACTAGTCTTGAATGAATCATCCTATAAAATAGCCATTAATAGCAGGGCCCCCCCCCCACTTCAATTCAGTGGTTCTCTTCCCAAATTTACTCCACCCAGATTATACAATACAAAACTTTGTCATTGGATATGGAACGAATTAATCTCAGCTCTTTATAATGTAAACCTGAAAACACAAGCTAACTGCAATGTAAATAAATAGGTAGATACTTTATTTATCCCAAAGGAAATTGCAGAGTCACAATAGCATTACAAGTGCACAGATATACAAATATTAGAAGAGAAGTAAAACAGAATTAAAAAGTTACCTTAAAAGTAAGATGTACAAGAGATACAAGTCAAAGATTACAAGGTCATTTCCCCAGCTATAGGTTGACTCATTATAGAGCCTGATGGCCGAGGGTAAGAATGACCTCATATGGTGCTCTTTGGAGCACCACTGCTGTCTTAGTCTATCACTAAAACTGTTCCTCTGTTCTGCCAAGGTGGCGTGCAGGGGGTGAGAAACATTGTCCAGAATTGCCAGGATTTTCTGGAGGGTCCTTTGTTCTATCATAGCCTCCAGTGAGTTCAGTTTGACTATTATAACAGAGCCAGCCTTTCTAATCAGTTTATGGAGCCTGTTGACATCACCCGTGTTGATGCCATTGCCCCAGCACACCACCGAATAGAAGGTTGTACTGGAGACAACAGACAAGTAGAACATGTGAAGAAGAAGCCTGAACACTCCAAAGGACCTCAGTCTCCTCAGGAAGTAGAGGCGACTCTGGCCCTTCTTGTACACAACCTCTGTGTTGGTACTCCACTCAAGTCTGTCATCCAGATGCACCCCCAGGTACTTGTATATCCTCACCACATCCACGTCCTCACCGTCAATAGAAACAGCGAGCAGTGCAGGTAGAGGGAAATGGGATTCCTCCAAGTAATCCAGACATATGCCTGATTTATTCTTCCCCTTCAATGCAAAGAAGATATACATATCACGAGAGTACTGGGATACTGAGTACTGTAAACTTTTACAATTGCATTTCCACACATTTGTCCTCCAGACTCCCAATATCTCACTAAATGAGGACATTTGAATAAAATACAAAAGGTATTGAGGCTTGCTATTCTTATGCTTAACAATGTTGTGTTGCCAATCCATTAGAACGATGGTGTACCAGCATTTGACGATATGCTCACATTTGTGATTTAATATACTTACTTTTATCAAAGGCTTGATACAAGTTAGATCTAATCTGGTCATAATGTATTTTCCTTTGAAGACAAGTGACCATGTTCAAAAAGTAGTTCACATTTGTTAAAAGTCCCCTTTTTAACAACGAGAAAGCAACAACTTTTATAATAGCTTTACATTTCCCATGAGATCAAGCTGAAAAGTGCAAGAAGGGAGGTGCTTACAGTTGTTAGAGGTCAAGCATCCCAGTCCTAGGCATTGCTGTAGTGGTTGCTCGGAGTCGTCTTCTGGATGTAAACCATCTTCAGCTTCTTCACCAATGATACTCCTTTAGGAGGAAGGTCACTAGTGTGCAGGTTTGTTGCTGTTCACATCTCCTCAGCAAATGAAGTAAGACCTAAACGACATTCCAGTACAAATTGGCTGCATTTATGCCTTGGCCTTTGTGGTGTTCATCAGCCCTGTGGTGAATAAGTTGATTTGCAAGTGTTACCCTACCAGTCTCATCCATTCTGGTATACAGCGTGGCTTATTGTTGCCATAGCAACATTATTTTCTTTAGGAATAAAGGTTAAAGTAACCAAGCAACACACATTAAAGTCCAGCATCTGCAGAATTCCTGTTGTTTGCGTTAACGTAACCATATAGTTTAGTAGTAGAAATAGGTTTAGTTGTAGGAGACGGGTTGGTTTTGCTCCAGTGCATGTGCAACTTTATTTTTTAAGCAGTTCAAAGTAGCTTGAGGATTTATTGAGGAAAGGCACAGCTGCATTTTCACTGATATGCTCGAGGACAGAAGATTTTAATTTCCAAACTACAAAATAGAGTTTGTGCCAAACATTTTGCTGCTCTTTTCACCTGTGATTCAAAACCTTAATAGACTTTTACACCTGGGTTTAATTTCTAGCCGATAGACAGCTCCTCTGCAATTTGTTATCCCCCAGATTTAAACATCACTTCCGCCAATTGAATTATCATCTGTTCATCCACTCCTTTTTCCAATAATTTCCTTTATTTTACCATTTTGACATCCTTACTTATTTCCTGCCCATTACTTTTTATTGCCATTATAAGTGCTTCCTGTCCAGCCGTTTAGACTAATTAACCCAGCATCACCAGTAACTGTTACAATAAGGATCACTTGGGTTCATCTTTGTGTCATTGAAACCCTCGAAAGGAAAACAAATAGATAAGGTCAAGAATCTGGCGGACATGTTTCCACCAGCACAAATGTGCATCTCCACAACTTCATTCTCATGTCAAAGAGCAAATCTGCAACTGTCTCCAAAAATAAAAAGCAAAATGTAAGGTTTTTTCTCATCCCAAATGTACCTCATTGTAATCATATTAAAATCACATTCCTCTGCCTTCCACAACCATCCACTTCTCTATCTATTTTAAATGACATCAAATTTCACATTTTATAACAAACTTGCAGCAGTTATTCCCTGCGGATGTCCATAGGTTCAATGGCTTCTATCCTATTACTTCCACGATGCTTCAATCAGCGAGAAATGGAGTCAATCATGAACTCACAGGTTTCATGGCTTCGAGCCACACACTTCACTCAATAGGCCTGAAAACACACCATCAAAACGTAAATCATGGACTCTAACAGTAGCAGAACCACATTTGAAAGAAAAAGAAGACGTAAAAGAGGTGAAAGGAGTAGCTTTGTGAACCGTCTGGAGGATGTTGCCTCAGCCATGTTGTTCGCTGGCGCCATCTTCTTCCATTTTATCATTAAATGAAACAACTCAATAAATTCTTGAATCCAAGAATCACAGAGAAGGTTTGGTGGGTGGGACAATGTTGAATTGAATCATGCATGATTCAAGCTCAAGAGATTGTCTATACAATGAGTGAGATTGGCTAAATCATGGCAAGAATCTGCAAAAGGGCAGGGCATAGAATATACATTTTCACACATCCACAGATAAAACAAATCCCCAGTTCTTTCAAGTGCATTTATCAGTGAAAGCATTACTTTGTAATACTGAAGTTTGACCATTCATTGGACCTGCTTGCCATTAGCTGCTTTCTTCCAGAGTCTGAAGGCATTTTCTATGTGGTGCAACTTGCAGCAAAAGCCCCCATTCCCCAATTTAGCATGGAGCTTCTACTGAACACATGCTTTATACAACTGACTTCTGTAGACAAGAATGATTTGTCTCTGTTTTGTCACATGGGATAAAAAGTGTCTGATGTCATATGCCTGGAGGGGGCTGATCTGATCTGGTTGGATTGGAATCTGCCCCCAGGTGCTGTAGGCTCTGTGTTGCACACAGTGGCAGCCAGTTTAAGCAGTTTCATGAAAGAGTTTATGCTACGTAACTGCCTTCTTGTTAGAGGCATTGTTAATGATAAACATCAATGCCATTCCCAGACTTTCTTTCATGGTGTGTAAAGACAAGTGACCTCTGAAGTAAGGCAGGCAGATAATGCCAAGTTGAATGGATGGTGATGTAATGAGTACAGTAACGACGTGGGATACATTTGAAATCTTCAGAACAGTTGACAATGTAAAAATTCCCAGTACAAAGATGCACATTAATGACTGAGTCTTTGCTTAACTAAGATAATGCCATTATACCTAAGTCAGTGATACATTTTAACAAGTGTAATCAGTTATCTAGTTAAAATATGCACATTGAATATTAATAGCATGACTCAGAAAATCTTGGATGAACTTGTTCAGTGAATACATCAAAGGCACTGACACCCCTCTGTTTCATGGGAAGTAGGTTTAAATGTTACTTTAATGGTGGAATTGTAATTTATTGCATTACAGCGCAAAGGAAGTGGTTAAAAGAATTGCTGCAAATACTCTGCAGGTCAGACCGCATCTGTGGAAAGAGAAATGGTATGAATGTTTCAATGACCCTTCATCAGTCTGAAGAAGCTTGTTAAACTGAGGGAGGGTGGGGGAGTTGACGACGTATTTCTTGGATAGGGTAAAGCCAGGGTGACACTGGCATAAACTGTAAAAGGTTTATCTGATCAGTGAATGAATGGAAGCAGTTAGAGAGTGAGAAAGTCAGCAGAAGAAAGGAGGAGTGTGGAATGTAAAGCAGGAAGGCCTGTCTGGGTGGAAGAGGGGTCAGGCCAGGCTTGTCCTCCACTTTACACACGGACAATTAACTGACTGTAACACACTTATAAGGTACCGAGACTCTGAGTAATTGTGATTTCTTCCCTCTTTCTTACCCAACACTGGCAGTAACCATTGTGGCCACTGGAAGGAGATCATGGAGCAAGCCAGTAATTATAAACAGCTCAGTTTCTCTACCCATCTCACACACCAATTATTTCAATGGAGCATAACATTGAACTGTGTATGATAAAAGCACCTGAAACAAACATGCTTGCTTTCATAGAAGCATAGAAAATAGGTGCAGGAGTAGGCCATTCAGCCCTTCGAGCCTGCACCGCCATTTATTATGATCATGGCTGATCATCCAACTCAGAACCCAGTGGGGTTCAGTGGGGTTGTATAATGAGAGGAGCCTCTTTAACATTGGTATTTACTGAGCGATATAGCAAAGGTAGAGGTACTAACTGAACACCTTCTACTGATGCAGTAAGCTCTTAGCTGAAGACTGTGGCCAGTACAGCAATTATTACAAGTTTGAGAAGGCAATCAGTATTTAAAAGCACTCTTACCCTTATTTGTATGGGTGGCAGGATGGAGATACATCTCTACCAATGGAGGTGTAAGGCTCTCTCTTTCTCACCACTCCTTCCCTCTAGCCTGCAGGCCACCCTTGGGCAAGGTGTAGCACCTGCTTAGCCCCCTCCCCCGCAACCCCAATCAGGGTCACGTGAAGCTATGGGAGCAGATCAGAATCTGGTTTATTATTACCGGCACATGTCATGAAATTTGTTAACTTAGCAGCAGCAGTTCAATGCAATACATAATATAGAGCAAGAAGAGAAAACAAAATAATAATAATAAATAAATAAGTAAATCTATTACAGTATACATATATTGAATAGACTAAGAATAGTGCAAAAAATATAAATAATATATATTAAAAAGTAAGGTAGTGTTCATGGGTTCAATGTCCATTTAGGAATCGGATGGCAGAAGGGAGGAAGCTGTTCCTGAATCGCTGAGTGTGTGCCTTCAGGCTTCAGTACCTCCTACCTGATGGTAACAGTAAGAAAAGGGTATACCCTGGGTGCTGGAGGTCCTTAATAATGGACGCTGCCTTTCTGAGACACCGCTCCTTGAAGTTGTCCTGGGTACTTTGTAGGTTAGTACCCAAGATAGAACCGACTAAATTTACAACCTTCTGCAGCTTCTTTCAGCCCTGTGCAGAAGCCCTCCCATCCCAGATAGTGATGCAGCCTGTCAGAATGCTCTCCGTGGTACATCTACAGAAGTTTTTGAGTGTATTTGTTGACATACCAGATCTCTTCAAACTCCTAATAAAGTATAGTCACTGTCTTGCCTTCTTTATAACTGCATCGATAAGTTGGGACCAAGTTAGGTCCTCAGGGATCTTGACACCTAGGAACTTGAAGCTGCTCACTCTCTCCACTTCTGTTTCCTCTATGAGGATTGGTGTGTGATCCTTCGTCTTACCTTTCCGGAAGTCAGCAATCAGCATTTTTGTCTTATTGATGTTGAGTACCAGGTTGTTTCTGCGACACCACTCCACCAGTTGGCATATCTCGCTCCTGTACGCCCTCTCGTCACCTTTTGAGATTCTACCAACGATGGTTGCATCATCAGCAAGTTTATCAATGGTATTTGAGCTAAGCCTAGCCAGACAGTCATGGATATAGAGAGAGTAGAGCAGTGAGCTAAGCACACACCCCTGAGGTTCACCGGTGTTGATCGTCAGCGAGGAGGAGATATTACCATCAATCCACACAGATTGCGGTCTTCTGGTTAGGAAGTCGAGGATCCAATTGCCCAGGTTCTCTAACTTTTCAATCAGATGGTGGATGGCCGTATGAGCAGCTTGTATCACAAGTACTGTTTATGCAACCATTGATGCCAGGCAGACAATCTCTGAAGAGTATCGACAATGGCTTGCATCACCCATCTTGCAAAGGCACCGCCCAGAAGAAGGTAATGGCAAACCACGTCTGTGGAAAAATTTGCCAAGAACAATCATGGTCATGAGACCACAACTGACCACGTCATATGACACAACACATAATGATAACAATGATTATAATGGTGATGATGATGACAATGATGATGATGATAATGATGACACATATGCAATACAGGTGATTGGTTTAAAATTCAACCTATGTATTTCAGGCCAATCACACTGACAGCTGCGGGTACATATGTTTTCATGAATAAAGGATCTATTGAAGAAAACTTGCATTTATTGCATTCATTGATATAAGGGGTTATTTGATACGTACATTTGTAAACTTTGAGCTACATTTGCTTGATCTTCCAGTAGTATGAAAGGATAAAACAAACACTCATTCTTGAGCATCAATTTGGTATAGAAATGGAAATGGAAAATATTGAGAAATCATAGCATGTCCTGTGGCATCTGTGAAAAAAAAACTCTTCCAGTTGAACTCTTTTTGTTAGAGCCATGAAACAGAGAAAACAGGTTAGTTTTAAGATGCAGAGAGGGTGGGAAGGGAATCAATAGGACAAAGGGAATTCCTCTGATAGGGAGCTGAAAGGAAATTCCTCTGATAGGAAGATGAAAGGAAATTCTTCTGATAGGGAGTTTAATATTTAGTTCAAGTTTGCTGTCATTGGAATAAATACCCATGAAACAGGTCTTACAGCAGCAGCCCAGTACGTTACACATGAGACAAACCTAAATTGACATAAACTTAAATTAACCAAAGTTATATATAACTTGGAAGTCCAAGCAAACAAAATAAACATATCTGTATTAGTGTAAATTGGGAGAGAGAAAAAGAAATAGAATCCAAGGTGGTGTTAAGGGTTTTCAGTTCAGTTCAAGAACCTGATGATAAAGGGGCAGAAACTGTTACTGAACCTTGAGGTTTGGGTCTTAAGACTCTAATACCTCCTTTCTCATGCCAGCATTGAGAAGAGGCATGGACCTGGTGGCTGGGTTCATTAATGATGGATGCTGTTTTCTTGAGACATCATATTTTGTGATGTCCTTGATGTGGAGAGAGTTGTACCCATCATGGAAGTGGCTGAATCCACAATCTCTGTAGCCTCAAGCACTCCTGTGCATTGGAGTTTCATACCAGGCTATGATGCAACCAGTCAGAATGGTTTTCACTATTCATCTGTAGAAGCTTGTCAGTCTTCAATAACATGCAGAGATGCTGGCATACCTTCAGTTTCTATATTTCAATGAAGCTTGTCAGAGTCTTCAATGACATGCAGAGATCCTAGCACACCTTCAGTTTCTATTCTTCAATGAAGCATAAAGTTGAACTGTGTATAGAAAGAACACCTGACACAGACATACTTGGTTTCAATGGGGTTTCATAATGGGAGTCTTCTCTAACGCTATTTATTGAGGCAAATAGTGAGGATGGAGCTACCAACTAAACATCTTTTATTGATGTGGTAAGTTCTCCGCTATTGGCAGTGTGCTCAGCCCAGGATAGATTTTCTGAGACGTTAACACCCAGGAACTTAAAGCTGTTTTTCCTTCTCACTGCATAACCATCAATGAGTACTGATGCTTGTTTCCGATTTCACTTCTTTGGTTTTGCTAATGTTGAGTGCAAGGTTGTTGAAACAACAGCGCTCAATCTGGAGCAATACACACATTATTTTGCAGGAAGTCAGTCTGTACTCCTCCTTGTCCAGGATTCCTGTTGTTTATGAATGTATCTGGCTGATTGATTAATCAGAGAGAAAACAAACAAAGTAACGTAAAAGATAAGATGTTATACAAGCCCAGCACATCAGGCTGTGGAGAGAGAAAAACAGCTAATATTAAGCAACAAAATATCTGCTGGAGGAACTCAGCATGTTACCTGTGGGGTACAGGAATTATCTATGGTTCAAGATGAAACCCTGCATCAGGACTGCTACATTGTTCCTGCAAGTCCCAATGCAAAGTTTTGATTTAAAACACCATCAGCTCCTTTCCTCCTACAGATGCTGCTTGATCTACTGAGGTCCTCAAGATGGCATGAACTGTGACCTGCATTGAATCGCATCTCAGCTTCAGTGATTTTATAATTGTTTTTTAGGTTTGTAAGGATATTTGGGGGACAGAGAGGGGAGGTAGGAGTCATGTTAGTGTTTAAGGACAGGGATGTAATCTAAGTCTCCACTCTGCGTTTTGAAGACTGGTGACGCAGATGTGGGACATCCATGGTTAGATGTTGGATGTCAGACTGTCAGAAAGTATTCCAGTGCCCCTCGCCACCACCCAAGGTCAGCAGGTTCCAAAGTCAGAGTTCTATGTGGGCAACAGGAACAAATGCCACAGACTCCCGGGTTTGCGATTGGAGTTTGAGGTCTCATTATCATCAGTCCAGAGTTTGAGGTGTAGTGTTGGGAGCGATGCTGAGGATTGAGTCTGAATCAGAAATCCGGAAGTCAAGGCCCATTGGCCGGAGATGAGTCTGCAGGGGAGGTTGAAGTGTCTACAGGCCCAAATCCATGTCTGCTGGAGGCTGGAGGCCTGCCCTGAATGGGACAAGAGTGCTGTGTTGGTGAGACTTGCAGCTCCTCATCTGTGTTGGTTGTTAATGGAAATGACTCACTTCACACACAACCTGAATGGTCCACCTGAACAATTATTTATTTATAGAATAGTACAGCACAGTACAGGCCCTTCGGCCCACATTGTTGTGCCGACCCTCAAACCCTGCCTCCCATATAACCCCCCCACCTTAAATTCCTCCATATAGCTGTCTAGTAGTCTCTTAAATTTCACTAGTGTACCTGCCTCCACCACTGACACAGGCAGGGTATTCCACGCACCAACCACCCTGAGTAAAAAACCTTCCTCTAATATCCCCCTTGAACTTCCCACCCCTTACCTTAAAGCCATGTCCCCTTGTATTGAGTAGTGGTACCCTGGGGAAGAGGCGCTGGCTATCCACTCTATCTATTCCTCTTAATATCTTGTATACCTCTATCATGTCTCCTCTCATCCTCCTTCTCACCAAAGAGTAAAGCCCTAGCTCCCTTAATCTCCGATCATAATCCATACTCTCTAAACCAGGCAGCATCCTGGTAAATCTCCTCTGTACCCTTTCCAATGCTTCCACATCCTTCCTATAGTGACGCGACCAGAACTGGACATAGTACTCCAAGTGTGGCCTAACCAGAGTTCTATAGAGCTGCATCATTACCTCGCAAATCTTAAACTCTATCCCTCGATTTATGAAAGCTAACACCCAATAAGCTTTCTTAACTACCCCATCTACCTGTGAGGCAACTTTCAGGGATCTGTGGACATGTACCCCAGATCCCTCTGCTCCTCCACACTACCAAGTATCCTGCCATTTACTTTGTACTCTGCCTTGGAGTTTGTCCTTTGTGACGAAAGCACACATAGATTAAGATGTTAACTGTCCTGTGCTGGCACCAGTGGGATCAGCAGTTGGTCTGCCACCTGTCTTCAGGAGAAAGAGAGATAAGGAAAACAATGGAGCAGCCATTGGAGATGTTAATGAAGGGACGGGAGAGTTTAACGGAAGGAGACACGGTCTGAGAGCTGTCAAGATCGGCTCCTCTTTGAACCCTGAACTGTTTGAAGTGATGGACAGGCGATACCCCAGCAGGGGGATGAAAAGGGACAGGTTCGCTAAGGCAAGAGACACATGACACCACGAGGTAACGAGACCCTGGAAGCAGTGTGCCTTCCACAAGTCGGTGGGAGTTTTGGCGGGCTGGTCGTGGGACCAAGCCATAGATGCACAGGGTGGAAAGGTACGATCGGCGGGAACCTGGTATGTGTCCGCCCTTGCCTGGGTGCCAGGTTCACTGCAGAGAAATGATCGTATCTGAAAACGGAGGGGTCACAGTCGGTGACCTCAGAAGACATTACAAAGGGCTTGCCCGAAAGCTGACTGCGAAGAATATTGAAGGTCTGTGTGGAAGCCGTTTGAATATTCATTCGCTTTTGCTCTCTCTCTCCTTCCCCCCCACTGTCCATCGCCACGGCAGTGATTACTGTGAACTGAACTGAACTCCATTGAACAGAACTTTGCGTCACTTTGAAACTGGTCATTTACCCCTAGACGACGGTAGAGCTTGATTGATCCTGTTATCCTAATTCTGTGTACATGTGTGTTTATCATTGTTGAACTGTTGCATTTATTATCCTTTTGATTAGAGTACTGTGCTGCTTATTTCTTTAATAAAACTTTCTTAGTTCCGGTAATCCAGACTCCAACTGAGTGATCCATTTCTGCTGGTTTGGCAACCCAGTTACGGGGTACGTAACATAAGTGGGGTTCTCGTCTGCGATTTTGAATGCTAAACTTGGGACGGAGTAAATTGATTGGGTCAAAATTCCCGAAAGAAAGAAAAGGCAAACAGCAGAAATGGAGATTGAGGAATTTCTAAAGGCGCTGACCTTGGAGGCATTAGACGATGCCAGGAAAGCGGAATTGGCAGCTGTGGCCAAACGGTTGAATCTTGTTAAGGGGAAGTCAACAATGAGGAGAGAGGAGATACACAGAGCTATCGTAGAGCACTATGTATCTAAAGGTGTGTTTCCCCAAGGGGAGCTGGAGGTGGTGTCTATTGAAAAACCTGCTGGAGACGCGGTACAGGTACAGCTTGAAAAACTGAGACTCAAGCACGAGTTCCGGGTGCGGCAGTTAGAACACGAAGAGAAGCAGTTAGAAAAGCAGGAGAAAGAGAAACAATTAGAAAGGCAGGAGAGAGAGAGAGAGTTAGAAAGGCAGGAGAGAGAGAGAGAGTTGGAGCGAGAAGAGAGGGATAAACAGTTGGAGCGAGAAGAAAGGCAGTTGGAGTGAGAGGAGAAACAGAGGGAAAGGGAAGTTGAGCTGGAGAAGTTAAAGATGATGGCAGAGCAGGGGCCCATGCCGAACCAAGGTGGAGGGTTCAGGGCGACCCAGGAGGTTAGGCTGGTTCCCCCATTTGACGATACCGATGTGGATCGGTACTTTCTCCATTTCAAAAAAGTTGCTACAAGTCAGGACTGGCCGAGGGATAAGTGGGCTGTTTTGCTTCAGAGTGTACTAAAAGAGAAAGCCCAACAAGCTTACTCAGCTTTGTCTGCAGAAGATGCCCAGAGGTATGAGGTGGTGAAAGAGGCCATCCTCAGGATTTATGAGTTAGTCCTGGAGGCATACCGGCAGAGGTTCTGGAATGCGAGGAAGCAGTGGGACCACACATATTTAGAGTTTGCCCGTGAGATGCAGACATATTGTGAGCGTTGGTGCGCCTCGAAGGGGGTGGATGGGGATTATGACAGACTGGTACAGCTGATCCTGATTGAGCAGTTTAAAGGTTGTGTCCCTGAGGGTGTGAGACCCTACCTAGATGAGAAAGAGGCAGCCACGTTAGCCGCAACTGCTAAGTTAGCGGATGAGTACGCGTTGACGCATAAAATGAAGTTTGCCCCGAGTAAAGGCTACCAGAAGGGTAGTCAGGATGGCGAGTAGAGTCCGCCAGAAAAGTCAGAAAGTAAGCCGGGGACTAGTGAGAAGGATAAGGTAGACTGGGAGCAGTCTGGTAGGAAGTCTCCTGGAGTCGTCTGTTATAATTGTGGGAAAGTTGGACACTTTGCGTCCAGGTGCTTTGCCCCAAAGAAGGAGACGGGAAAAGGAAAAAACGGCGATTTTGACTGGCTGTATCGAGCTGGTAAATGAACCGCTAGGAGAGGAAAGGTCTGCCAAAGTTCAGGAAGGGCGCGAGAGGTTTATCTCGGCCGGATTGGTGTCGGTGAAGGAGGGGTTGGAACCAGTTCCAGTGCGGATCTGGAGAGACACGGGAGCGTGTCAGTCATTGATATTGAAGAGTGTATTAGAGTTTAGTTCAGAGACTCAGACTGGGGAGGTCAAGGTCAAAGGTATTGGGGGAGGGACAGAGGCAGTCCCTTTGCACCAGATACACCTACAAAGCAACTTGGTCTCTGGAGGAAGGGACAGAACCAACCCCAGGTAACAACAAGTCGGCCTGCCTTACCTGGGCGGAGGCAAGGGACAGGAAGAGACAGAACCAACCCCAGGTAACGAGAAGACGGCCTGGTTTACCTGGGCGGAGGCAAGGGACAGGAAGGGAGCTAGGTACGGGGTGGCTCCAGGAGAAGACTGCAGGCGAGACGAGGCGAGAGTTACCGACAAGACAAGGCAAGGCTTCTAGCAAAGCAAGGCAAGACGAGAGCTTCAGGCGAGGCAAGGCGGGAGTTACCAGCAAGACAAGGCAGGGCTTCAGGCGAGGAAACAGAAGGCAGAGGAAGGGATACAAGGAGTAAGGACAAGAACAATCCAGCAGCCACTCCTCGGTCTCTGAATGTATTTATGCAGCAAGCCCCAGCGAGCATCAGCTGACTCAATTAGAGCTCAACAAGCCAGAAACAGGGTAGACAGGAAAACCTGGAGCAAGGGTCGATGGACGGGACCGTGAACCGGAATTCAGACTTCACAGACTGGACCATGACACCTGTCTATCCAGATAATTATATATACCGTCTCTAAGAATACTTCCCATCAATTTACCGACCACTGACGTCAGACTCATAGGCAGGTAATTACTAGGTTTACTCTTAGAACCCTTTTTAAACAATGGAACCACATGAGCAATACGCCAATCCTCCGACACTATCCCCGTTTCTAATGACATTTGAAATATTTCTGTCAGAGCCCCTGCTATTTCCACACTAACTTCCCTCAAGGTCCTAAGGAATATCTTCTCCACTTATCCACTTTTATATTCCTTAAAAGCGCCAGTACTTCCTCTTCTTTAATCGTCATACTTTCCTTAACTACCCTTCTTGTTTCCTTTACTTTACACAATTCAATATCCTTCTCCTTAGTGAATAACAAAGAAAAGAAATTGTTCAAAACCTCCCCCATCTCTTTTGGTTCTGCACATAGCCGTCCACTCCGATTCTCTTAGGGACCAATTTTATCCCTCACTATCCTTTTGCTATTAACATAACTGTAGAAACCCTTTGGATGTATTTTCACCTTACTTGCCAAAGCAGCCTCGTATCTTCTTTTAGCTTTTCTAATTTCTTTCTTACGATTCTTTTTACATTCTTTATATTTCTCGAGCACCACATTAACTCCAAGCTGCCTATATTTGTTGAAGATCCCTCTCTTTTTCCGAACCAAGTTTCCAATATCCCTTGAAAATCATGGCTCCCTCAAACTTTTAACCTTTCCTTTCAACCTAACAGGAACATAAAGACCCTGTACCCTCAAAATTTCACCTTTAAATTTCTCTTTTACATCCTTCCCATAAAACAAATTGTCCCAATGCACTCCTTCTAAATCCTTTCGCATCTCCTCAAAGTTAGCCTTTCTCCAATCAAAAATCTCAACCGTCGGTCCAGAACTATGCTTCTCCATAATTATATTGAAACTAATGGTATTGTGATCACTGGAGCCGAAGTGCTCCCCAACACATACCTCCATCGCCTGCCCTATCTCATTCCCTAACAGGAGATCCAACACTGCCCCTTTTCTAGTTGGTACGTCTATGTATTGCTGCAAAAAACTATCTTGCACACATTTGACAAACTCCAAACCATCCAGCCCTTTTAAAGAATGGGCTTCCCAGTCTATGTGTGGAAAATTAAAATCTCCCACAATCACAACCTTGTGCTTACTACAAATATCTGCTATCTTCTTACAAATTTGCTCCTCCAGTTCTCGGTCCCCATTAGGTGGTCTATAATACACCCCTATAAGCGTCACAACACCTTTCCTATTCCTCAATTCCACCCAAATAGCCTCCCTACACAAGTCCACTAATCTATCCTGCCAGAGCACCGCTGTTATATTTTCTCTGACCAGCAATGCAACACCTCCCCCTCTTGCCCCTCCTATTCTATCACACCTGAAGCAACGAAATCCTGGAGTATTTAGTTGCCACTCACTCACCTCCTGTAACCACGTTTCACTAATAGCTACAACATCAAATTTCCAGGTATCAATCCATGCTCTAAGCTCATCCACCTTTCTTACAATGCTCCTAGCATTAAAATAGATGCATTTAAGAAACTCTCCACCTCCTACTCTCTGTTTATCCTTAATAGAGCAAACAACTTTGTTATCTTTTACTTCCTTGTCCCCTACATGCCTTCTGACTTTCTGAATAAGCCTACTGTGTGGGACCTTGTCAAATGCCTTACTAAAATCCATATAGATCATATCCACTGCACTACCCTCATCTATATGCCTGGTCACCTGCTCAAAGAACTCCATCGGCTTGATAGACATGATCTGCCCTTCACATCTGACTGTCCCTGATCAGACCAAGATTCTCTAAATGCCCATAGATCCTCTCTCTAAGAATCTTTTCCAACAGCTTTCCCACCACAGACATAAGGCTCACTGGTCTATAATTACCCGGACTATCCCTACTACCTTTTTTGAATAAGGGGACAACATTCGCCTCCCTCCAATCCTCTGGTACCATTCCCATAGACAATGAGGACATAGAGATCCTAGCCAGAGGCTCAGAAATCTCTTCCCTCACCTCATGGAGCAGCCTGGGGAATATTCCGTCAGGCCCCGGAGACTTATCCGTCCTAATGTATTTTAACAACTCCAACACCTCCTCTCCCTTAATATCAACATGCTCCAGAACATCAACCACACTCATATTGTCCTCACCATCATCAAGTTCCCTCTCATAGGTGAATACTGAAGAGAAGTATTCATTGAGGACCTCGTTCACTTCCACAGCCTCCAGGCACATCTTCCCACCTTTATCTCTAATCGGTCCTACCTTCACTCCTGTCGTCCTTTTGTTCTTCACATAATTGAAGAATGCCTTGGGGTTTTCCTTTACCCTACTCGCCAAGGCCTTCTCATGCCCTCTTCTTGCTCTTCTCAGCCCCTTCTTAAGCTCCGTTCTTGCTTCCCTATATTCCTCGATAGACTTATCTGATCCTTGCTTCCTAAACCTCATATATGATGCCTTCTTCCACCTGACTAGATTTTTCACCTCACTTGTCACCCATGGTTCCTTCACCCTACCATTCTTTATCTTACCCACCGGGACAAATTTATCCCTAACATCCTGCAAGAGATCTCTCAACATTGACCACATGTCCATAGTACATTTCCCGCAAAAGCATCTTCCTAATTCACACCCGCAAGTTCTAGCCTTATAGCCTCGTAATTTGCCCTTCCCCAATTAACAAATTTCCTGTTCTCTCTGATTCTATCCTCTTCCATGATAATGCTAAAGGCCAGGGAGCGGTGGTTACTGTCCCCCAGATGCTCACCCACTGAGAGATCTGTGACCTGACCTGGTTCGTTACCTAGTACTAGATCTAGTATGGCATTCCCCTTGGTCGGCCTGTCCACATACTGTGACAGGAATCCGTCCTGGACACACTTAACAAACTCTGCCCCATCCAAACCCTTGGAACCAATCAGGTGCCAATCAATATTTGGGAAGTTAAAGACACCCATGATAACCACCCCGATATTTTTGCACCTTTCCAAAGTCTGACTCCCAATCTGCTCCTCAGTATCTCTGCTGCTACCAGGCGGCCTATAGAATACTCCCAATGGAGTATTCTATAAGCCCCCTTCCTCCTTCCATTCTCCCTTCCTGTTCCTGACTTCCACCCATACTGACTCAAAACAGCTACATTACCCACCTTTTCTGTAGCTGTAATAGTATCCCTGACCATTAATGCCACCCTTTCTCCCACCTTCCACCCTCTCTATCCCTTTTAAGGAACTGAAATCCAGGAATATTGAGAATCCATTCCTGCCCTGGTGCCAGCCAAGTCTCTGTAATGGCCACTACATCATAATTTCATATATGTATCCAAGCTCTCAGTTCATCACCTTTGTTCCTGATGCTTCTTGCATTGAAGTACACACACTTTAGCCCTTCTACCTTATTTATTGAGATACAGCACGGATTAGGCTCTTCCATCCCTTCGAGCCACACCTCCCAGCATTTCCCCGATTTAACCCTGGCCCAATCATGGGACAATTTACAATGACCAATTAACCTACCACCGGTGTATCTTTGAACTATGGGAGGAAACTGGAGCACCCAGAGGAAACCCAAATGGTCACGGAGAGAATGTACAAACTCTTTACAGGCAGTGGTGGCAATTGAACCCGGGTTGCTGTACTGTAAAGCATTGTGCTAACCACTACACTACCACGACAGCCTTCAAGTCTCCAGCTGGTTTATTGTGCTCTAGACTCCAGCACCTGGAGTTTCGCATCTCTCTATAAGATGGATGAGCTCCATCAAAATTAGCCAGTTCAGATACAAATCTTCTGACTCTTGTCTTTTTTGATCTGGATAAACATTACTTTCTGATCTGATCTTAAGACTTGGTTGAGGTACGAATTTAAAAATGATAATATATCAACACTAGAAGAGCTAATAACTCAACTAAAAATGAAACATTTAAATAGATTTCATTTCCTTCTTGGATTTGAAAATCAGCGAAGTCACATGTTTAAAGGCAATAAAGAAATGTTGAAAATGGTTACCAAGGGTACAATTGGTAGAAATGGCAGTGTTCCAGCTGGGTGTTTGCTGAATATGATAGTGTAATTGAATATAGGAATAGAGAACAAGATTCCCATCAGCTTGCTGTGGGAAAATGAGCTTTTCTGAACCACTAACTTCCTTCTGGTAAAGAATCCCTTTATTGGTGTGCTTCCCGTTGGCCCAGTCCTGTTCAAACATTGAGCTGTGATATTTTCCATGATATAACCAGACTCTCACTTCAGTTTGGAACAATACTTTCCATATTATTACTTTGGAGAATGGGATTTCCGATCACACATTACTGCATTATTATGCCATTGCAACCACCAGAATTACTATTTTTAATAATTAAACAAAATACAAAGCTGGCGTAAGGTCAAGAGCTCAAAAAATAGCAGGAAAATGAAAAAAAACTGCAGATTCTGGAAATCTAAAATAAAAAGAGAAAAATACTGAAACTACTCTGTAGGTCAGGAACTATTTGAAGAAAGAGAGAAAGAAAATTAATGTTTAGGCTCCTAAACATTGCGTAAGAACCGGGAAAAAAATAGAAAATAAAGATATTTTAATTTTGGAGATGTGAAGAAAACAAAGCAAATACTTGTGACTGGGCAGAGATCAAGACAGAAACACAAATAGTGGTGATGCTGGATGAGAGAGGAAAGTAAAGGTTTACCGATTAAAAGTGAAATCTGTCTCAAGGGGTTTAATCAGGAGATTAATAAGGATAGAGACCATAAGACCATAAGACATAGGAGCAGAATTAAACCATTTGGCCCATTGGGTCTGCTCCGCCATTTCATCATGGCTGATCCATTTTCTTTCTCAGCCTCAGTCTCCTCCCTTCCCTCATATCCCTTCATGCACTGACTAATCAAGTATCTATCAACCTCTGCCTTAAATACAAACAATAATGGTCTGCACAGCTTTCCTCCGCAGAGGAAAGAGAAAAAGAAGCAATGCTGGTCCTCTGAAATAGAAAACACAACAGATCCTGAAAATGTGAAGTAAAATACTTGAAATAGCAAAGGTCAGGCAACATATGTGGAAAGATTCCTTGCAAGTGGACTCATCCCGCCCCCCCCCCACTTTCTGCTTTCCATAGGTATGTGACTCCCTTGTCCATTCATCCCTCTCCACTGATCTCCCACCTGGCACTTATCCTTGCAAGCAGAACAAGTGCTTCACCTCCTCCCTCACTACCATTCAGGGCCCCAAACAGTCCTTCCAAGTGAGGCGACACTTCACCGGTGAGGCTGTGGGGGTCATTTACCGTGTTCGGTGCTCCCAGTGTGGCCTCTTGTATATCAGTGAGAACTGACATAAATTGGGAAACCACTTCACCGAGCATCTACGCTCCGTCCACCAGAACAAGCGGGATCTCCTTGTGGCCACTCATTCTATTTCCACTTCCCATTCCCATTTAGATATGTCCATTCATGGTATCCTCCACTGTTGGGTGAGGCCACACTTAGGTTGGAGGCACAACTCTTTATATTCTGTTTGGGTAGCCTCCAACCTGATGGCATGAACATCAATTTCTCAAACCTCCAGTAATGCCTCTACCCCCACCTCACCATTTCCCATCCCCTTGTCCCTCTCTTATGTTATGTCCTTGCCCACCCATTGCCTCCCTCTGGTGCTCCTCCTCCCCCCCGCCTTTCTTCTTTCTTCCATGTCTCTTTCACCAATCAACTTCCTAGCTCTTTGCTTCATCCCTCTCCCTCCAAGCTTCACCTATCGCCTGGCATTTCTCTCTTCTCCCCCTCCCCCACCTTTCCAATCTACTCCTTGGTTTTTTTTCTCCAGTCCTGCTAAAGGATTTCGGCCCGAAACCTGTACTTTTAACTGTACTTTTTTCCATAGATGCTGCCTGGCCTGCTGGGTTCCTCCAGTGTGTTGCTCGGATTTCCAGCATCTGCAGATTTTCTCTTGTTTGTGATATATGAAAAGAAAATTGATCTGGATTAACCTAACCTATCACCAGGTTTAGCCTGTTTTGAGACAAACTGGAAAGCTTGGCTATCTGAAAGTGCTGAATTCAATGAATCCTGATCGATCAATGGAAGATCAATTGTTTTTTTTTTCTTAAACAGTATAAGATGCAGAAAACTGAAAAATCAGAATGGAAATGGAATAGAAAATTCATCATTATAAACAAAGTGTTAAGCGGTTCCTCAATCTGTATTTGGTGCCCGTCATGGAGAGGAGTCCAAATCTTGGGCACTGCGTGCAGTGCAGTGAGGACGTAGCAGACTGAGACGGTTGCTGTAGACTGGGAATGGTTTAATGAGATAGTTACAGACGCTGACTGAGGTAGTAAGAGTGCACAAACAACAGAATACATAAGAGCTTTACAGATTCTGAGATTGGGACGATGGGAACCTTGCTGACAGAGAAACAAATATTGCAACTATTACTTGGACTGAGACAAAGAGCATAATGCAGACACTGAGACTGGAATAGAGAAGACATTGCAAAATAACCGGGAAAGTGAGAATGTTACATATTCTGAGGTTGGGAAAATTACCCACACCAAGGCTGACAGTGAGAACATGACAGGCATTAGCTCCAAGGCAATGCATTTGGTGCAGACTCTGTGACTGAGAGTGAGATTGTTGCAGGTACTGAGACAGCAATTGGAACACTGAGAATGCTGCAGACATTGGGGCTGAGACAAAGAGAATGTTATAGACTGAGGCAAGGGGTCAGTGATGATGTGACAGGCTTTGTGACCGAGACAGTGACAAGGTTGCAAACTGACACTGAGAATTAATCAGACTGAGACTAAAATAATGTGAATTATTATGAGTGTGACATTGCAAATTCATCACTAGGACAAGTTTATTACAGGCTGAGGCTGGAACAATGGGACAGTGAGATTGTCAGGAACTTGCTTACTCCTCAGTCTACTGCAGTGACATCACTAGCCCTCTGCACCCTTACACATTTGCTCCCTTGAACTCACCCCTGCTCATTCAAGGAGATCAATAGCTCCCTCATGCCGGCCTCCTGCACCTTAGTATTTGTAGCTCCCGCCTCTGCACTCCCACACCAATACACTGACCACTTGTCCCCTCCCACTGGCCTGTTGCATTACTTATTAACATCCTGCTTACCGCAATGGTCAACCTGCCGGTTCGCAACTCGAGGATTATTCGAACAAGCAGATAAGAATTCATATGTATGCCTTGCATGCAGTTTAATTAGTGCACTCTTCCTGCCCTCTAACACTTGAGCTGAAAATTAACCTGTACAGCACTGGGCAGGACTGCAAACTCCGGGAGTTAAAATAAACAGCTTTCCTTAAGAACTCTAGCTATGGGCACTGATTTTATTTTCTCTCTCAGGTAGAATGCCCAAATGTCATATTCCCTTCTACTACGATCTAGAATGGACTAAGATCACACCTGGAGAAAACTTTGATTCTATGGATCAAGTTGGCACTCCATCGAGTTTGTGGCTCAGACCTAATTGTTTTCTAGGTTCATACAGATGATGTTGAGGACAAAGGGAGGAATTAGGGGCAGAAGGCCTGAAACATCGACTGTACTCTTTTCCATAGATGCTGCCTGGCCTGCTGAGTTCCTCCAGCATTCTGCGTGCATTGCTGGGATTTTCAGCATCTGCAGGTGTTTGTGAGTTAGAGGGTCAGATTAAGCTTTTAATGACAGTGATATGGGGTAATGCTCTACACTCGAAAGTGAGTGTGTGTTGAAGGGCATCCGTGATTGGATATCAGGCTGGCCAACCAATGAGGACATGGGCTGGTGGCCCCAAGTCAACAAGTTGTTGGTAGGTTCCAGGATCAGAATTCTGTGCAAGTAAGAGGCACGAGGGCTGGTAACTCCCTAGCCATGTGAGTCAATGAGACCAGAGTTCAAGGCCTAAGTTCAGGTCCCATCATTGGTGACTCCAGAGTTCGAGGCCTGCTTTTCGGGGTCCTCATTCATCTTCATCGTCGGCCAGTCCTAGGCTTGATACTTGAGTTTGAAACCTGAAAGTCCAGAAGTCGAGGCCCGGCAGTCGAAGCCCTGCTTCTGCGAGTCCACTGGGGAAGTCGAAAGGCCATGAGTGCACTGGTGGCCCGGAGATGGCCTGTCCTGGGACTGGAGTACCATCTGTGTGTGTGCATGGTTGGAAAGGAAGTAAGCGGTCTGTCTTGGGGTTGTTCTGTTGTTGCTTGCTTGTGTGCTCTGCAAAAATGCTGGGCATGCTTTGGGGAAGCCGGAATGTGTGGCGACACTTGTGGGCTCCTCCAGCACATTGTTAGGTTGCTAACGCAAATAATGCATTTCATTGTATGTCTTGATATACATGTGATAAGTAAATGAATCAGATTCTTACATCCTTGTGGTTTTGTCCAAGGGAATTGGCTTAACTGGAAATAGGTCAAGAGTGATAAAGAGCAGGCTGCTGATTCACTCTCTGTCAATTTACTCCTTTGTTCTATGCATTCTGACGCTCAGAGTCATATCACGCAGGCCATTAGCAGTCCCAGTTTTAATTCATGATCAAACAGAGGATTGGGGATTATGTCATATATCCTGACAGTCAGCATACCACGCTAGTATTGAAGGGGTTGCCTAAAAAGGCAACTAATAAGTAGAAATGCAAAGTGTAGATCAGTGCTAGTTCTTGTTAGAGGAAAGAAGGAAAATTCATTCTCACAATTCAAATATGTTTGTTGTTCAGAATGTCCTGTAATGTCTGTCTCAAAGAATCATTGCCCAATTAGCCTTCAAATTCTCAACTGCTGACCATTGCTCCAGAAATGCACTGTATTTTCAGTCAGAAAGCTCCAACCATTGGTAATCCCTGCTCTGGCAGCCTATTCATGTGTGTGCAGGCACAACCTTAGGACAGACGGCCAAGGACACTGTGAGGAATAAGTTCCAGGGCCCTGTAACATGCATCTGGGAAATGAATTACAAGGTTAGCCTGACCCCATTCAGTGTAACACATGAACCATACTGTCGGCTATATTATAATGAATATAACATCTAGTCATGCGAGCAGCACTGTCAGTGGCTGGGAGCTTCTTCAGGGACCAACCCCAAAAAAGGCTAGTAGCTACACCTGGTCTGCATTTACTCAGAGGTAATCAGCTTCTAAACAAAAAGTGCATTGTGTCTGACACAAGAGAAAGTAACCTGTGAAACTGTAAGGACTAATGCCATGCAGGAGTGAGTTGGTTCCAGAGATTTTATATTTTGCACCTAAGACTGGTGTATGAGATGAAAAGGAGGTGGACATGTCTTTTATCTTCAGGAGGTCAGTAGGCCTCCAAACATTCTCCACAGCATTCCCTTTAAGAGCGGATAGAGTGGAATTTGTGAAGAAATTCTACGAAAGCTCTTTTGCTGTTCCTCGTAGTGCACTCTTCTGGACCGAGATCTCAGATGTTGTTCCCAGGATTTGTTGGAGTCACTCTCCCAGTCCAGGTATCACTACTGGGATTACTCTGGCTTTAACCTTTCCATCTGCTCTTTCAAGCCCTGGTATTTCTCCAACTTCTCATATTCTTTCTTCCTGGTGTTACCATTATTCAGGATGGCCACATCTATTACTATTGCTTTCTTCTGTTCCTTGTCTGATATTACTATGGTTGGCTGGCCAGTACCTGTTTATCAGCCTGTCCTTGGAAGGCCCACAGCATCTTAGCTCTGTCGTTCTCCGCTACCTTCTTGGGTGTTTCCCATGTGGATCTGAGAGTGTCCAATCCATGCTCAGTGCAGATGTTCCTGTGCGCAATTCCTGCAACTTGGTTGTGTCGTTCAGTGTCTGCTGTCCCTGCCTGCATCTTGCACCCTGCTACTATGTGCTGGATGGTTTTGGCAGATTCCTTGCACAGTCTGCATCTTGGGTCTTGTCTGGTGTGACAGACCCCTGATTCTATTGCTCTTGTGCTCAGCACCTGTTCTTGTGCAGCCATGAGCGGTGCCTCTGTGCAGTCTCTCAGCTCTGCCATTTGCAGCCGTTGGTAGGACTTTCTTATGTCAGCCACCTCCGATATCCGGCGATGGTACATCCTGTGCAGTGGGTTGTCCTGACATGGCCTCTGGTCCTCTGGCTCTGCTTCCATCTCCATATCCCCTGCCTGCTGTCTGAGGGATTCTCCTAGCAGGTCATCCTTAGGGCTGTCTTCCCGACATACTCATGGATGTTTCACATTTCTTCTAGGACTGTGGCCTTGACACTTCCAAGTCCCATTCCCCTTTATTCCAGTGAGTTTACAGTCACTCGATGTTGGACTTTGGATGGAATCCTCCATGTATTGTTAGTAGTTTCCGGGTCTTGATATCAGTGGCTTCCAGCTCATACCTTGGCCAGCACACTGGGTACCTGATGACTGGTAGCTGAATGCGTTGATGGCTCTGATCTTGTTCTTCCAATTCAGCTGGCTTTTGAGGATCTGTCTCACTCTTTGGAGGCACTTGGATGTTGCAGCCTTCCTTGCGTCCTCATCGTGGTGGCTTCCATGTGGCTGCCGGATTCCCAGGAATTTGTAGCTGCTCTGTACATCTAGATTGTGGCCTTCAGATAACTCAGCTCCTTCATCCTTGATGAGTTTGCCTCTTTTCACTACCTTTCCAGTTTTCCAGTCCAAATGACATCCCTTGTCAGGTGGATTAGTGAGTCGATGTCTCTTTAATCTCTGGCATACAGCTTGATGTCATCTATGTACAGGAGATGGCCAATGGTCACTCCAGTCTTGAACCAGCACCCACATCCACTCTTTGAGATGATCTGGCTGAGGGGGTTCAAGCCTATGCAGAACAACAGTGGGGATAGTGCACCGCCCTGGAATACTCCACATTTGATGGTCTCTTGTGCTACTGGCTTTGAGTTAAGATGATAAGACCATAAGATAAAGGAGCAGAATTAGGCCATCTGACCCATCGAGTCTGCTTCCCCATTTAATCATAGCTGATCCTTTTTTCCCTTCATCAGCCCCTCTCCTCGGTCTTTTCCCCAATCAAGAACCTATCAAACTTCCCCAATGACCTGGTCTCCATAGTGGCCTGAGGCAAATTCATCACTCTCTGGCTAAAGAAATTTCTCTGTATCTCTGTTTTAAATGGATACCGCTCTTTTCTGAGGCTGTGCCCTCTTGTTCTTGATTCCCCCACCATGGGAAACATCCTTTCCACATCTACTCTGTCTAGGCCTTTCAATGAGATTCCCCCCCCCCACACCATCCTTCCAAGTTCCAGCAAGTACAGACCCAGAACTATCAAATGTTCCTCATATGATAACCCTTTCATTCCCAGAATCATCCTTGTGAACCTCCTCTGAACCCTCTCCAACGCCAGCACATCTTTTCTTAGATGAGGAGTCCAAAACTGTTCACAATGCTCAAGATGAAGCTTCACCAGAGCCTTATAAAGCCTCAGCATCACATCCCTGCTCTTGTATTCTAGACCTCTTGAAATAAATGCTAACATTGCATTTGCCTTCCTCACCACCAACTCTACTTGCAAGTTAACCTTTAGGGTGTTCTGCACAAGAAGTCCCAAGTCCCTCTGCATCTCATATTTTTGGATTTTCCCCTCGTTTAGAAAATAGTCTGCAGTTTTATTTCTACTCCTAAAGTGTATGACCATGCATTTTCCAACATCGTATTTTACTTGCTACTCGCTTGCCCATTCTCCTAATCTTAGTCCTTCTTCAGCCTACCTGTTTCCTCAACTCCAATCTTCATATCATCTGCAAACCTGGCAACAGACCCACCTATACCATCATCTAAATCATTAATGTACAACATAAAAAGAAATGGTCCCAACACTGACCCCTGTGGAAAGCCACTAATCACTGCCAGCCAATCAGAAAAGGATCCTTTTATTCTCACTCGCTACCTCCTACCAATCAGACAATAGTCTAACTATGCCAGTAACTTTCCTGTAATTACACAGGCTCCTGTAACTTTCCTGTAATACTATTGGTAAGCAGCCTCACAGCCTGTCAAAGGTTATTTGGAAGTCCAAATATATAACATCTACAGCACCCCTTTTATCTATCCTACATGTAATCTCCTCAAAGAATTCCAACGGGTTCATCAGATAAAATTTTCCCTTAAGGAAACCATGCTGACTTTGTCCTACCTTCTCCTGTGTCACCAAATACTCCATAACCTCATCCTTAACAATTGACTCCAACATCTTCCCAACCACTGAGGTCAGGCTAATTGGTCTATAATTTCCTTTCTGCTACCTTCCTCCCTTCTTAAAGAAAAGTGGAGTGACATTTGCAGTTTTCCAGTCCTTTGGCCCCATGCCAGAGTCCAATGATTTTTGAAAGATCATTACTAATGTCTCCACAATCTCTACCAGCTACCTCTTTCAGAACCCTAGGGTGCAGTTCATCTGGTCTGGGTGACTAAAAGCATGTATGACTTATAGTTAACTTGTAGCATTGTCCTCCAATGGCTTATTGAGTTCTTGATGAAGGTCCTTTAGTGTCTTGTTGACCTTGCACAGAGAGAGGCATTCCAGGATCTATGTGTGGGGCATTGAGTCAAGCCCGAGTGTGCTTAGGTTGGTTTGCCTGGTCTTGAAGTTTCACATGACTGCTTTGTCTACTAGTAGTTGGTGCTTGGAGCCTCTGGTTCTATTATTAATACCCCTCTGAGCAGGACTCAGGAACTTACATACAGCTTGGTGGCTCTGATAGGAGCTTCCATGTTGTTGACAGGCAGGTTATAGGCTAGTATTTTGATAGTGTCGTTCCTTTGTGAGGATCGTTGATTATCAGTACTGTCCTTCCTTGAGTGAGCCAGTCAGGGTGGGAGGCTGCTTCAAGCAGTGGGTTTATTTGAGCTGCCAGGTGTGTATGTAATGCTGTTACTTTCTTTGGCCAATAGGTGTGTGTCATGTCAGGCCCTGGTGATGTCTAGTTCTTCATCCTTGCTACCTGTTGCTGGACATCTACTGCTGTGATGGTGACTGGTCCTTCCTCTGGGAGATTGCACAGGCTTTCTTGTAGGCCTTTTAGCCATTGGGTACTGGTGTTATGTGATGCTTCTTTCTCCTATAAGCTCTTCCAGTACTCCTCAGTTGCAGTTTTGGTTGGTTCAGATACTGGCATGTTGTTGCTCCCGAACTGTGTGAATACTTTTCCTGGTTTGTCAGAGAAGAGTGCATTTCGTCACTTGGCTTCTGCGTGCTTAGTATACCTCTGTAGTCTGGTAGCCGGAGCTATTAACCATTGCTTGGTAGTTTCCAGGGCTACAGCTATGGACATACCTCTGTACTTCCTTGGTAGTTGAGATGAGTCTTTGATCTTCCCACCTTTCTGCAGCTCAGTTAGTCTGCTGACCTCTGACCTTGTGGATTTCATCTTGGCTTCCAATCGCCATCTCCAGGGGGTGTTATGACAGTACTTTCCACTGTATTTCATTTTGTAGCCCGGCATTTCTAGAACTGCTGTTGCCAATGCATATATCAGGTTATTGGTCTCAGTTATGTTGGAGGTTGCAATTTTGAGTAGCACTTCATTGGCTGCTTCTAGCATGTAGTCTGATGGAATTTTATCATCAAGTTTGGGGAGCCTAGTTCGTTGATAGACAGTCACCAATTTAGCTATGATCTTCTCCCTGATTGCAGCAGCCAGCGTGAATGAGCCCTGAGATGAGATTGGAACTTTCATTTCCCGTGCTATTACGTTTGTGCCGTCTGGGAGTTATGGAGATGGGGTTTGAACTCATATTTCCCGATCAGCTTGGTTCTGTGGTGACATTGCTGATGTGCATCGTGATTGTCTGTCTTCCACTTCAGTATGTGACAGCAATCCTCTGTTGACAATGTTTGATTGCTGGGCAACCAGTTGTTTTTCGCTGAATGTGGGCGACGGTCTCGTTGTTCTCGGAGTCCCCACATGTGCTTGATGTATCCTCTTTCACGTGGGTGGCTGTTAAAGCAGCATTACATGAATTCTATGTTGCTCAGTCTCGTCTGTTTATGGTTTGTTCCGATGGTCAATTTCTCACCAGACTATTGTCACGGGCATTGTTAATCTGGGCGATGTCCGAGCCGGCATGACTCTCCTTGTTCTTGTCACTCTCACCCAGAGGTTTTTGTGACCAGATATAGCATAAACATGAGGGGTCCAACCCAAGACCCCTACTGGGACAGAAAGGGGGGGTGAAATCCTAGAGATAGTGCTCATTGGACCTCTTCCTGGGAAGGGGTCTCTTGGTGAGCTCTTTGTGTTTGGTGGTCGTAATTCCAGCAGTTTTAAAATAGCTTCACTCAATTGATGTCAGCAGAGTGGAAAAAAATGCTATTAAACAGGAAAATCAAATCAAAAAATGAGCTCCCTTTATCCACAAGAGGGCTAAGACATCCAGAGAATGCCCAAAATTACTTCACTCCACATTAATGTGATATTCATCAGTGCTCTTCGTGGCTGAGTAGTTGAATTTCAGAGGTCAAGTTATTAGGTAAGTCAAAGGGGAGGCTGGTAGGCTGTTGCTTAGTCAGGGCATCAAAGGTCATGGGAGAAAGCAGGACAATGGGATTGAGAGGGATGATATATCAGCCATGATGGAGCAGAGTCAATGGGCTGAATGGCCTAATTCTGTTCCTATGTTTTATGATTTTATGGAATTTCTAACTTTAAGTTTCTCTGAATATACAAATTGATTATATACTGTAGCATTGCCAACCTTTGATGAAAGATTCCAACATAATTAAAATATCAAGATATGCTTTACAACTTTTTATAAAGTCACAACTGAGAAACAATCCAAAACAAGCATGCTTATGTCAAAAAGTTTGGGCTTGATCCCTGATCTCACTTTTTCCCTCATTTCAGAATATCTGTGATTGAATTCCACGGCCACACCAAATTTCCCTTGGGACCAAACACATTTTGGCTTTTGCTCAGAAAAGCAGAATTATTTCCAGCATTAGCATTATCAGGATTGGTGCTCTGTGCAGCAGTTCATCTGATTTTATTTCAGTTTTTTTTATTTATTGGTGATTATTTTTTCTTCTCTGACGTGAGAGATTGCAGTTGCACATAAATCATCTTTGAAAGTTTTAACTCCAAACTGGCAGGAGGTACAAACTGGCATGCATACAGCATAGCTATAACATAAACAGGCCAGAGGACTTTTGAAAGCAGCAAGCAAAGGTTCAGGCACTAAAGTTGTTGTGCTCCTCATTAAAACCTATGGAAAAGCTATGAAATTGCTCAGTAACCTCTTTAGTATTGTTAGGGGCGTCTTCTGGAGTTAGGGTATATTAAAAATATTAGGTTTAACAGCATTCATTCTTCAGACATGAACATGGATTGTAGGTTAAATTTAAGATGCAGCCCTGAACAACAGTTTTACTGGAGCTATGGATACCAGTTGATTAAAAAACAGATGAACACTGAGTTCTCTAACTTCCGTTAATGCCCCTCCTCCCTTCCTACCCCATCCCTTATTTATTTATATATTATTTATTATTTACCCCTTTTTTCTCTCTCTCTTTTTTCTCCCCCTGTCCCTCTCACTATAACTCCCTGCCTGCTTTCCATCTTCCTCTGGTGCTCCCCTCCCCCTTTCTTTCTCCCTTGGCCTCCCGTCCCATGATCCTCTCCCTTCTCCAGCCCTGTATCCCTTTTGCCAATCAACTTTCCAGCTCTTGGCTCCATCCCTCCCCCTCCTGTCTTCTCCTATCATTTTGGATCTCCCCCTCCCCCTCCCACGTTCAAATCTCTTACTATCTCTTCCTTCAGTTAGTCCTGATGAAGGGTCTCGGCCCGAAACGTCAACTGTACCTCTTCCTATAGATGCTGCTTGGCCTGCTGTGTTCCACCAGCATTTTGTGCGTGTTGCTTGAATTTCCAGCATCTGCAGATTTCCTCCTGTAAAGCTGATTAACATTCATTTTGGGTGTCTGAAGTGTGGGGGCAAAGGGAAGGTGTGAAAAATATATGTAATTCAAGGGAAGCAACTATAGAATTGTCCTTCTGTTACTTTGATCTTTAGCGTATACAGCGGCATGCGAAGGTTGGGGCACCCCTGGTGAACAAAGTCACTGGAGAGACACTGAAGCTAGTGGATACGCTTGGAAGAAGAGGCTTGTTTGACAAATATTACATGACATTTTACGTATTACCTTTGTAAAAGGTACTATACCCTGTATATGAATTTGAGAAGGTCTACATTGGTGAGACATTTTATAAATTGGGGACCGTTTTGTCAAGCACCCCTGCTCCTGGTGGCCAAACATTTTAATTCCCATTCCCATTCTGACATTTTGGTCCATGGCCTCCTCTTGTGCCAAGATAAGCCACCCAGAGGGTGGAGGAGAAACACCTTATATTCCTTCTGGGTAGCCTTCAACTTGATTGCATGAATATCAATTTCTCTTTCTAGTAAAAAAAATCCCCCTCCCCTTCTCTATTCCCCACTCTGACATCTTACCTCTTTGCACCTGCCTATCACATCCCCTGGGTCCCCTCCTCCTTCCCTCTCTCATGATCTACTCTCATGTCCTATCAGATTCTTTCCTTTCCAGACCTTTACTTTCCCCAACCACTTGGCTTCAACTATCACTTTCTAGCTAGCCTCTTCTCCCTCCCCTCCCCCCTTTTTATTCTGGTGTCTTCCCCCTTCCCTCTCAGCCTGAAACATTGACTATCTATTCATTTCCATAGATGCTGCCTGACCTGCTGAGTTCCTCCAGTATTTTGTGCAAGTTGCTTTATTACTATTTTGACAGGTAATACAATACAATATACCTTGTTACATTAAGTGAATTTGTATTAAATCATTGCTTTCATTACTTTGATTTCCAGTTGTTATGAATCCTACAATGACTAAATTCTGATGATAAGCAAGTAGGATCACTATTGGAAAATCCTGGGCCACAGTTCCGTCATGTAGACCCAGCTAATGTGAAAGCCTTCCCTTAGGGAAATCAGTAACACATTTCATTCCTGACTGCAAAGGTTTAGGATATGTGAAGCATGAGCAAGATCAAGAAACAATAAACATATCAGTATATGTGAAAAGTTAAAAACTATAAATTTTGGTTAAAAGACAATACACAAAAAACTGGATTTCTGTCTTCAGAGTCTGCACTAACTATTGACTATAGGCATTAGCGGGGGGCCCAAAATTGCTAGTAGCAAGTACTGCTTCAAGTTAGCCAATGACGTTTCAGTGGATGGTACACATGTTAGTATTGAAATAATTCTGAATACAATGCATAGAAAGATTAACAATGGCTAAACTGAGACAGGAACAGAAGAAAAGTCAAAATTTTCAGTGATGGCAAGAGTCTTGGAAGAGGTGACAAAAAGGAGATATGTCTTGTATCATCAGGATCAGCTGGAGGTCTGAAGGCAACAGGCTGACGGAGGTTTGGAATGTAATCCTGTATGAAGGTTCAGAACAGAAACGAAGACCACAGGAGCTGAATTCGGCCACTTGGCCCATCATGGCTGATTTATTATCCCTCTCAACCTCATTCTCCTTCCTTCCGAGAACCTATCAATCTCAATGATTTGGCCTCCAAAGCTATCTGTAGCAATGGAGTCCACAGATTCCCCACCCTCGGGGTAAAGAAATTCTTCCTTATTTCCGTTCTGAAGCTGTGCCCTCTGGTCCTAGAATCACTCACGATAGGAGATATCCTCTCCACATTCACTTTATTTAGCCCTTCAATATTTGATGTCTCAATTGGACCTTCACTGCATCATTCTTCAAAATTTCAGTGAGTACAGGCCCAGAGCCATCAAATGCTCCCCATACCTTAGCCCTTTCATTCCCGCAATCATTCTCATGAACCTTCTCTGGACCCTCTCCAATGCCAACACATTCTTCCTTAGACAAGGGGCACAAAGCTGCTCACAACTCTTCAAGTGTGGTCCGACCAATGCCTTGCAAAGCCTCAAAATTACAACTTTGCTCTTATATGCTACTCCTCTCAAAAAGAATGTTAACTTTGCATTTGCCTTCCTTACCACTGATTAAACCTACAAGCTAACCTTTAGAGAATCCTGCATAAGGACCCCTGTCCCTTTGCGTGTCTGATTTTTGAATTTTCTCCCTATTTAAAAATAGTCTACATCTTTATTTTTTCTACCAAAGTGAATGACCATACACTTCCTTACACAGTATTCCATCTGACACTTCTTTGCCCAATTTCCCCAATTTGTCTACGTGCTTCTGCAAATTCCCCTTCCAACACTACTTCCCTCACAAACCCAGGGTGAGTTCTATCATATTATGATCACTGCCTCCTAGGGGGCTTCTTTACCTTAAGCTCCCTAATCAAATCTGGTTCATTGCAGAGCACAACACCCAATCCAGAAGTGCCTTTCCCCTCATGAGCTCAACCACGAGCTGCTCTAAAAAGCCATCTTTTAGGCATTCTACAAATTCCCTCTCTTGGGATCCAGCACCAACCTGATTTTCCCAATCTAACTGCATATTGAAATTTCCCATGGCTAAAATAACATTGTCCTTTTGACATGCTTTTTCTATCTCTTGCTGCAATTTATATCACATATCCTGACTACTGTTCGTGGGCCTGTATATAATTCCCATCAAGGTCTTTTCACGCTTGTAGTTTTCAACTCCATCCAGAAGGATTCTATGTCACCTCTTTCAAAGAATTTGATTTAACTTTATTTTTTAACCAACTACTCACCCCAACCCCCCTGCCTACCTGCCTGTCCTTTTGATACGATGTGTATCTTCGGATGTTAGGTTCCCAGCTATGATCTTCTTTCAGCCATGCCATGACTCAGAGATGCCTACAACATTATACCTGCCCATCTCTAACTGTGCTACAAGATCATCTACCTTATTCTGTATACTGTGTGCATTCAAATATAACACCTTCATCACCTTCTTTGATTTTACCCACTTGTTACACTTCAACTCATCCCTCAGATTGCCCTGTAATTTGTATGTTCTTCCTCACAGTCTCACTACACAATGCATCGTCTTGTACACCAACTGCTCCATCCTCAGCCCTCACACTCCGGTTCCCGTCCTTCTCCCTAATTAGTTTAAACCCTCCCCAATAGCTCTAGCAAACGTGCCCACAAGGATATTGTAATCCTCCATGGATTTGTACATGATATAGAGAGAAGTTTAAAGATCTCATATTAGTAACAGTAAGAAAGGTCATCTACTGCAATACTCACTCCCCCCCCCATTTCTCATCTACCCACAATTTCCATTAATCAGGAATCATGTTGAATAACCATTTGTTATTTTCACCATCATACATTTAGCACTATTGCAAGCCTTGTATCTTTCAATTAAGACAATCAAATTGATTAAAAACATTGCAAAACAGTCGCTGGCAAGCCTCTATCTGATGTAACAAGAAGCAATGGAAATTACTGTGATCTTCTTGTCTTAACCTCCCCAGCTGAGGGAGGCCATGAGACCAGGACAGCCAGCAGGACTAAAGTCATTGAAAATCAGAATATCCACACCCTACATCCACGCCCCCCCCCCACCTCTAAATAAGCACACTGCAAACACTGAAACAGGGGTATCTTGCACTTTAATTCCATTTTCTTTCATTTCTTTCATTTTCTTTCTTCCTGAAAAGCCATGGATAGTGAAAACATGTGCCCCACTGATCAATATTCTCATCACAACCAAAGAAATATAGAACAACCAAGAAGAAAAGAATGCATTTGGGGACACTATTGCTCGTTTTGACAATGACAGCTCTCAGCTCAGGTTTTGACATTGCTCGTCATTGAGAGGACAGTATCCTGGCAGGAAATGCAACTGTTCAGACATCAAGTACAAATTTACTGCAACAAATGAAAAAAGAAAGTTTAATAGATCATTTGATGGACAGGTCCACAATAACAGTGCTGTGGCAGAGGACATACAGTGACTCTGTGTTCAGCAGCTGGATGCTGGTCAGAATTTTAGTTCTGGACTGACTTTTCAGCACTGCAGCGTTTAAGGACAATAGGTATCCCATTTCCTGGGGTTTTCTTGAATCATTTGAAAATACTCCAACTTGCAGTAATAGAACTGTCTGGACAGTATAAAATTTCCAATAAGCTTCTTAATTATTTTGCATTTCTTACTTCAATTAAATTTAGAGACCAGTATAGGGCTCAGATAAAAGGGCAGAGGAGGGAAATAGGATCAGAAGGGAAAAGCTGTGATGCAGTGGAGGGTATGAGAGATGAAATAACAAAGGAGATCATAATAAGAGAAGGAAATGAACTTAAGGACCTGTGTTATGTTTTGTAACTCCAGGAACTAATCAAAAGAAAAACAACAGAGCCTGGGATAACTTGTCTACTTTGTTTTTCTTTCCTAAGTTGCTCACATATGATGTGGTGACGTGATGACGTACGCCATTTACGTACTTCTTACATATAACCCATAACGAATTGTGTAAGCAAACAAAGAATGCTTAATCAAACAATATATTTACAATACTACTCAAATATTACTGAAATATTGAATACACCACACCATGGAAAATAGAAACAGTCAGGAAGGCAGCACCTCCACCATTCTATAAAATCATGACTCATCCTTCACTTCAAGGCAACTTTTTTGCACCTAATTCCCTATTCCTTGAGTCCTTTTGTCCAAAGTATTTTCAAATTCTACATAATACCTAACAAACTCTGATTGTTCTCCATGGCAGACAACTCTAAGGAGCTTCAAGAATCCAATAGAAGGAGGCTTGTCTAATCCTTATCCTGTAAGGCTGGCCTCTTGCTTTGTGACTAAGCCTTTGACTTTGGATTCTCCAAGCTGAGGAATCCATCTATTCTTTCAATTCCATACAGAGCCTTGCTTGTCTCAATTAAATCATCGAATACCAGAGAGTTGAGGTCAACTTCCCTCAATCTCTACATTCCAGTAATCAATCTAATGAATCAGATTTGCACCAACCCAAGGCAAGTTCATCCTTTAGAGACAAAAACTATGTATGCAAAGCACTCACGGAACTGTTGCCTTACCAAAGTCTTGTTTCCTTGCAGCAAGATCTCTTTCAATGGTTCGATGGCTCAACTTAATATTAGAGAATACAACCTGAAATTCTGACTCTGTTTTATACTTAAGCTCTTTAACCAAGAAGGCCCACATATGTATCACTTGCCTGAATAATTTGTTGCAGAACCTTCATATTTACTTGCTGTCTTCATATGCTCACTTGCTTAACCTATCGCTTTGCGCAGACTTTGTGCCTCACAGTTAATATTCTCATTTAGCTTTTGACAAAATTAGAAAGGTTACACTCTATATTTTCATTTCAGGCATAAACGTAGATTGTGAATGGATGAAATCCAAGTGGCAGCCCACTAGTAACAACCTTACACACTCTGTACCTTTGTCCCCCTTTAAGCAATCCCTTATCCACGCTAAAACATTTCCCTTAATCCAGCACGTACTTAATTTATGAGAAGTCCAGTGAAATGCTGCATAAAATCTTTCTCCCCATTTTTCATATCACTAGTTATATCATCAGAATCACTAATACTTAAATCAAATAGCTTTTCTTTTTCAATAAACCATATTGATTCTGCCTCATTCTGTGATTTTCTAATGGTTAATTATCTAATAATAGATCCTGACAACTCAAGCTAATTGTTCTCTAATTATCATACACCCTCTTTCTTTGACTAGCAGAGAAATATTAAATCTGCTGGCATTGTTCCAAAAATTAGGAAGTTTGGAGATATCAACAGTAATTTCCTATTTTGCCATTAAAATCATAAACAGGAACATATTATCAAAATGGTAAGAGATTGTGTAGCAAACGATGCAGGGGCTTTTGGGTTTCCAAGTGCACAAAAAGCCAACAATGTATCTCCTTTTGTCTCCTATGGCAGTGAGTAGTTAGGAAAGTCTATAGGTGAGCAGGCTCAAGGGATCAAGTGGATTACTCCTGCTTTTAACATCTGTATATATGTTCATATGTAACATATTGACTTTATTTCTAGACTCTTCAGAAATCAGAGATATTGAATATCTGGACTGGGACTTGGTTGGCTTTTTAATTTCCCCAGTACTAACTATTTCAGAATATGAATTATTTTAAGTTCCTCCCCTCATTCAATCCTTAATGAGTGCAATGCAATGCTTGCCTGGATGATTATAGCTCCAACAACACTCACACCATCTATCACAACGCAACCATTTGGCATGTACCTCATCCACCACTTTAACCACTGCCTCTTCCCACCAATGTGCACTGAGGCTGCAGTGTGCAACATTTAAAAGATGCACTTTCACAACTTTCCACCGGCATACTTCTAAGAAGAACAAGAGCAGCGGTGTATCAGGGCATTCCGCTTACACAGATCTCACCATGTCACACATCATCCTGATTTGGAAACATTTCACCATCTCCTTACAGGCGCTGGACCAAATCCCTGGAACACCCAGCAAAAAGGGTTATAAAGATCACTTCACCATATGGTCAGCAGCAGCCCAATAACACAGCTCATCGCTCTGCTCAGGTACAAGGTGCTACCATGTTTACCGTCAAAATTCAAAAGTTCAAAGTACATTTATTATCAAAATACATATACGAGGGGTTCGTGGCCTAAGGTAGAAGGAGTCAATTTTAGAAAACCTAGCACATTTATTTTTCAATATAGTCCCCTCCTACATGTACACACTTAGTCCAGCAGTCGTGGAGCATACGGATCCCTTCTTTGTAGAAGTTGGTGTCTTGGACCTCCAGAAGTGGTCCACAGCAGGTGTAATTGATATGTTCATGGCCTAAGGTAGAAGGAGATGAGTTATTAACTTCAAACTTTCTGTATTTTCACTCAAAGAGTTGAAATGCACATGCATGAAACATGATAACATGTATAACTCATCTACTTCTACCTCAGGCCACAAACTTATCAATCACCCCTGCTGTGGACCACTTATACAAAGAAGGGATCCGTATGTTCCACGACCGCTGGACTAAGTGTGTACATGTAGGAGGGGGCTATGATGAAAAATAAATGTGCTAGGTTTTCTAAATTTGACTTCTTCTACCTTAGGCCACGAACTTATCAATCACCCCTCGTATGTCACAATTTACAACCCTGAGATGCATTTTCTTGCAGGCATACTCAATAAGTCTATAGACTAATAACTATAACAGAATCAGTGAAATATAGTCCAACTTGGGCATTCAACCAGAGTGCAGAAGACAAAAAACTGTACAAGTAAAAAGAAATAATAACAATAATAAATAAACAATAAATATCGAGAACATGAGATGAAGAGCTGCTGAAATTGAGTACGTTGGTTGTGGGAGCATTTCAGTGATGGGGCAAGTGAAGTTGAGTAAATTTATCCCCTTCGGTCCAAGAGCCTGATCGTTGAGGGTAATAACTGTTCCTGCACCTAGTGGTGTAAGTCCTGAGACTCCTGTACCTTTTTCCTGATGGCAGCAGTGAGAAGAGAGCTTTTCCTGGGTGGTGTGGGTCCCTGATGATGGATGCTGCTTTCCAGCGACAGTGTTTAGTGTAGACGTGCTCAATGGTGGGGAAGGCTTTATCCGTGATAGACTGGGTCATATCTGCTACTTCTTGTAGGATTTTCAGTTCAAGGCAATTGATGTTTCCATTCCAGACTGTGATGCAGCCTGTCAATATACTCTCCACTTCACATTTGTAGAAGTTTGTCAAAGTTTTAGATGTCATTCCGAATCTCCACAAACTCCTAAGGAAGTAGAGGCACTCCCGTGCTTTCCTCATAATTGCACTTGTGTGCTGGGCCCAGTACAGCTCCTCCAAAATAATAACACCGAGGAATTTAAAGTTGCTGATCCTCTCCACCGCTGATCCTTGGGTGGGAATTGACTCATGGACCTCTTGTTTTCTTCTCTTGAAGTAATGCTCAGCTCCTTGGTCTTGCTAACATTGAGTAAGAGGTTGTTGTTACAGAACCACTCAGCAGATTTTCAATCTCCCTCCTATGTGCTGATTTATCACCAACCTTGATTTACCCTATGACAGTGGTGTAGTCAGCAAACTTGAATACGGTATTTGAGCTGTACTTAGCCACACAGCCATTAGTGCAAAGTGCTTAGAGCAGGAGGCTAAGCACACAGCCTTCTGGTGCACCTGTGCTGATGGAGACTGTGGAGGAGATGTTGTTGCCAATCTGAACTGACTGAGGTCTGCAAGCGAGGAAATCGAGGATCCAAATGCACAAGAGGGTATTGAGTCCAAGGCCTTGGAGCTTATTGATTAGTTTTGGGGGGATGATGGTATTGAATGTTGAGCTGTAATCGATAAAAAATATCCTGATGTATGCATCTTTGCTGTCCAGATGTTCTAAGGTCAAGTGAAGTACCAATGACATGACATCTGTTGTGGACCTGTTGCTCCAGTAGGCAAATTGAAGCAGATCTAAGTCCCTTCTCACATAGGAGTCAATAGGTTTCATCATCAACCTCTCAAAACACCTCATCACTATGGATGTAAGTGCTACTGGGCGATAGTCTCTTCTGGGCACTGGTATAACTGAAGCTTGCTGGAAGCAGGTGGGTACCGCACACTGCCAAAGTGAGAGTTAAAGATCTCAGTGAACATTCCAGCCAGTTGATCAGCACAGGTCTTTAGTACTTGACCAGGTACCCCGTCTGGGCTGCATGCTTTTCGTAGGTTCACCTTCCTAAAGGACTTGAGGATATTTGTAAAGAACTTGCCTCACAATAGCTTCCTGGAACTAATTAGCAAAGGTCAACATGTGACCTCACTTTGCTGTTTGTCAAAGTTATCTCTGACATTCAGAAGCATTTCAAAAATATTGAAGATGAAATATGTCAGTTTTAAAAGATCTAGAAATTTTAAAAATAATTTCAAATACTTAAACAAGTACAAGTATTGTAAAAGATTGTTGCTAACACAAACATTTTTAAAAATGTAACAGCCTATTCAGTCCTTTCTTCAATACAGGCAAATGGAATTCGATTATGAATCCTGCAGAAGGTCTGACCTGACCTAGCAAGTTTATTCTCCGTCACATGACCTGAACAGTGGAGCAAAGTGACAGATCTGCTGGCAGGGATCTGTGTAAACAGTGGCACTTTATAGCGGAGTTGCTGGTGAAATCCAAGAAAACCTAGTTCAATGTGAATGAACCTTAGTTGTGTTTCAGCATGGCATTTATCATCCCTGAAATCTGAAAATCGATGTAATTTTTCACAAAACTCCAATGCTGCATTGTTGAACTGTTACTCTTCAGTTGCACTTGTAACGAGAGCATTCTCTGTACTGCAATCTAGCAAAGTTCAATGCAGATCACGGACACTGCCTTAAATTTCAGTAACAAATACTTGCAATACTTGTACTAATAGCCTTTTCTTGACAGATGCTGTGATGTAGTAAGGGTTTTCAGTATTACCATTCAGTTATGACCTTGAATGGTTAATGATTGCTAAGGGCATCTGGAATAATGTCTGTAAGCACAAAGACTTCCAGTGTAGCAAACCACAAAGATCCTTATTTAAAATTCCAAACAGTGGTTCCTTCAGAACAATGCAATAGTGTCCTTGTGCCTAGAGGATGCTGTTAGCCATTTAAAGCAGGTCAGCTCTTGGCAGATCATCACATCCCAATCTGCTGCTTGCTCCATAAGCACTTGTGATAATAAACATCCCATGATGCAATTCATACTGTGGATTCACAAACTGTGTTAACAAAGAGATCTTGACTTGGACAGCAGCCACCTTTCAAACACCCTTAACTGTTTCAGCTCTGAGATTTCCTCTGCTCTCAGAATGTAACAAATCTAATTAATTGTGTCATGATCTTTCAAACTCAGTGCTAACTCTTAAGAAGCTTCTGTACTTGGACTAGACTGCAGACCATTTTTGACTGCTTTAACATTTGGCAGCTAAATCATGCAAGGTGTCTCTACATTGTACTGGATGGGTTATTAAATTCTTCTGGGCTGGTCAGGCATTCTGAATCAGACACACTGATTTGGACTTTTGCCAGTCAGATTTAGTTGTGCTTCAGCAGTAATGCTAATTTTATGCAGCAGTATTTGCAAGAGCTGCCGTTTTGCATGACTAGAAGTCCTACTTTACTACTTCTTTATGGTTTCAACTTCTCATTAATCCGACTTGTCTGAGATTGTCTAAACCTTGTCTAAACCTTTAAAAATAATTGCATGCCTATTACTTATTATATTAAGTAATTAAAAGCAAGATCATGCACTTGTTTCTCAGAAGTGCCATTTCTGAGTATCAGATAAAAAGAGGTAAGTTAGATGTGATGAGATAGAACATTAAGAGACAGACACAATTTGCATTCTCAGATCAAGGGATTCCATGATGCCTTTAATGGAACATCACCATGATGACCAGTGGAGTTGACTAACTTTGTTGTATTGGAATTAAAGTGCCTTTGTTTGTTTATTTGTTTATTTATTTATTGGTGATGGGCCCCTTAGGTCCAATGAGCCCCTGCCAGCCAATTACACCCACCCACCAACAGATCTATTTTATATCAGATGAAGAAAGAACATTGCTTGCTGATCTAGAAACAGCCGTAGGATGATTGGGAGGGCAAACTTGTAGAACAGTAAGAGCTGGATAGGAAAAGATCGTAAAATCCACAATGTCTGTGCCAAGCACAAAGCCAATTTAAATTTCATATCTGCCTGCCAGTGATATATATAGAGCACTACAGCACAGAAACAGATCCTTCGGCCCATCTAGTCCATGTTGACCTGTTTTTCTGCCTAGCCCCCCCCCCCATACCTCTCCATCCTTGAATTTCTCTTGTAAATTGAAATTGAACCTGGTCCTACCACTTCCACGGGCAATTTCCTGCCTGTTCATGCACCTGTCTACCTGCCTCTCAAACATTGCTATATTGCCTGCTTCTACCACCTCTCTGGAAGCCACTACTCAGTGTGAAATATGTAACTCATCAAACTCATTTAAACTTCCCCTCTCTAGTATTTGTCATTTCTTTCAGGAAAGACACTCTATCTATTTTATCTATGCCTCTCATAATTTTAGATACTTCTATTAGGTTATTCTTCAGTCTCTGATGCTCCAGAGAAATCAATCCAAGTTTTTCCAACCTCCCCTTTTGGTCTTGTTATGATCTCCTTAAATCCTTCTAAGCTCCTAATAGAGTTTTGTCAAGTCTTGAGTCAGTATGTTCTAAGATAAACAGTGACCAATAGAAATATATTTTTATGGTCTTCAAATTATTAACAACAGCAAACATGTAACTCACATTTTATAACCTCTTAATCCAAAATTGGCAATATTGTGATCTTGGAGTGACAGACACGAGAGGCAGGATCTGGCTTTGGTAAGATTCTGAATATGTTGCTAGAGCTTAGAAATTAATTATCCCTCCTTATTGATTTTTTTTTCTCAGGAATTTTGTCCATTATTGCTTTGCTAAGTTTCATACCTTCTCTAAAACCACTTCAGAATGGTCCAAACATTGATTCACATGCATTCCAGAGGTATTTTGGAGCTCCCTGACAGGGTAGAATCCCACACCATCCTCTGATACAGATAGCAAGAAGGCTGCACTGATGCATCCTTGAAGAAATTTTAGAATCTCACTACCTTGACCACAGGGTTTGGAACGCTGCCTCAAGATTTGGAATAAGCCATCTGGAGGATGCACCATGAAACTGAAATCAACAAACTGTCAGGAATTTGGGAAAACTTTGAATTGAAATGAAACAGCAGGAATGGTTTGAGGGGAAGAAGAATGGTACCACATAGCTACTGTCTGATGGGAATGACCCATTGGTTGCTGAATTCGCTGTGTTGAACATCACCGGCACATCCCTCCTCACCATCAACAGGAAGCACTGCCTCAAAAAGGCAATATCAAAGGTTTCCACCACTTGGGCCACGTAATCTCTTTGCAATTACCATTACGCAGAGGGACAGAAATCTGAAATCCTACACCACTAGTTTCAGGAACAGCTACTTCAGTTTCCGGAATCAACCGGCAAAACCCTAATCTCAACAGTTTAGCAACACCATGATCACTTTGACACCATAGCACTAAATTAGGTTTTGTTTTTTTATTTGTTCTAATTACTTTTTACTGTAAAGTGTTTGCATAATTTATGTCTTTCATGTGAATATTGCTTTTTGATGATGCTGTTGTGGGTAACTTTCTTGTTGCACCTGTGTGTACAGGTATGTGTGTAAATGACAGTAAACTTGCCTTTGATTTTGAACTAGTCATCTCCATGTTGGGCACTAGCCTACAAGGTACCCAGGACATCTTCAGGGAGCAGTGTCTCAGAAAGGCAGCATCCTTATTAAGGACCTCCAGCACCCAGGGCATGCCCTTTTCTCACTGTTACCATCAGGTAGGAGATACAGAAGCCTGAAGGCACACACTCAGCGATTCAGGAACAGATTCTTCCCCTCTGCCATCTGATTCCTAAATGGACATTGAAGCTTTGGACACTAACTTTATAATATACAGTATTTCTGTATTTGCTATTTCTTTTAAATCTATTCAATATATGTAATTGATTTACTTGTTTATTTATTATTTTTTTTCTCTCTCTGCTAGATTATGTATTGCATTAAACTACTGCTGCTAAGTTAACAAATTTCATGTCACATGCCGGTGATAATAAGCCTGATTCTGATTCTGTAAGATCTTACTACAAACTATAAACTGCCCAATGTGAGAGGCATCGGCCAGTTAGCAAGCGATTTGCTTCTCAAAATGGATTTCCATCGAAGTTATTTCAACAATAATGACATTTTGAACGTTGTAAGGTGACCAAAGATGGTTCAAAGGAGGATTATCCGACTCAATTTGATAGCAATGTACATGAGGAGATACAACGCTTGGCCAAACAATAACAGAAAAGAGGGAAAGGGAGACCATCTTTCTAAAAGTTTAGGGAAGAGATTCGGTCCTAAAGAAAGCTGGGATTGCGCACAAAGCCGAACTTGAGCCATGTTTTTGAGATATTTTGCATTTCCACATCTTGCTATGCAGACTGCATGATTTCTCAGAAATGGAACCTGGTGTGACGAGATATACTAAAGCTTTGGTCAAGAAAATGGAAGAAGGTTTAGGAAGTTGGGATCAAACAAACCCCTTGATACTATAAAAAGATCTTAAGAGAGAAATCAGGAGGGCAAAGGTAGGGTACAAGATGGTTCTGACAGGTAATGTTAAAGAAAATTACATTGCAAAGGATTTTATAGGTACATCAAGGGTAAAGAATATATTGCCTGCTCCTGAGCCATTTGCCCAACCCCCACCAAGGAACATTCACTGGGGTTTGACTCATTCAGCAATATAAGCTAAAGAACTGAACAATGTTTTCTTTTGTCATGATCGGATACAGGATAAAATTTCTTTTGTTCTGCTTCAGCAGTGTCAGTTAGCCATCATATTCACCAGTAAGACCTTTGAATATCTCACATCAGACATCCTTATGCCCAAAATGAAAAAAAATCCATTGTTCTGTTCCAATGAAGTTTCCTCTGCAGCATGAAAGAGGATGTAATTACAATTTCTTGTTGAAGAGAGCGGATAATTCTATCCTGAAAACCATAACCAGGCCTGCATACTGTGAGGCAGATGTAAAACATTCTGTGTTTTTGTAAAAGAAAGATGTAAAATTAAGTTTTTCATGAATAATTTTAATACTTGAGTTTCTGCTGATGAGGTAAATCCATTAAATCTGCCATTTAAATTACTTTGATTTCCAATCTAGTTAGGTTTTGTTCTAAATTTTTTGCTGTTAATCATTAAGTTTAAAACTGATTATATTGAATCAGGCAAAATATTGAGATTCTATACAAAACCTCAGTTAGCACTTCTAGGGTGTAAATGGACAGCTAATCCATTACTTGCTATTAGTAAAGGTAAAAAATCACCTCAGTATGTATTACAAGTTTATTACCTACCTCTGAATATCACAGAGACTGAATGCATACTTTACATTAAGCAAGGACATGAAATTGGATCTGGGCCCATTCCCATTCTTCAGCCCTGTTGTGTTGCTTTGAACAAGGAAACAAATAAGGAAGAAGAACCTGAATCCAGAGCTGCATTTACTGGCTCCCTTTCTCAACTCAGGTAGGATATTCAGATAAATTAGCTCCCTCGGCTATCAATCAATAAAGGGACCATAATAATGTAGATGATGCCACAACTGGTCATGTAGCTGTTGGTGGACAGGAAAACTCAATGCCATAAGAAGATATCGATGATCTGGTTAACTGCACAGAAAACAAGGCGAATAGACTTTGATCCAGACAAGTTTGAGGCAACATATTTACAGAGGTGCGGCCAGACAAGAGTATACCAAAAGAATAAGGAGAGGCTGAGTGTTGTGGAGTAGCAGAGGGATGTTGGAGTCTATGGATAAGGTAGGCAACAAGGTGTAAAGCATACAGTATATACCTTTGTTAACCAAGACGCCAAAAATAGGACTCGGAGGTTTTGCTGGAAGAGCAGAAATGGGTGTTAGGCCACATCTTGAAGCCTTATATCCCCGCAGGGAGTGTAGTAGAACTTTATGAGAATCTTACTAGGCGGCGTTACCATGATGGCTATGAAGTACATTTGACAGGTTTGGAGTTGTTTGGAACAGACAAAGTTGGGGATTCTTATACGGGGTGCATGAAGTTAATTGGCTATTATAAATTGTCCCGTGATTAGGCTAGCATGGAATCGGGGGACTGCTGGGTGGCGTGGTTCGAAGGGCTAGACTGTATCTCAACAAATGAAAACCATGAAATAAATACAATTAAGAAGTGGTTGGATAGAAGAACTAGGAATCTTGCTTAACCGAGTGTCAAAAACAGGTGATAAAAGTTTAAAGTGTTTGGTGAAAGAGTCAGAGGGGAGCTGGAGACTGAAACTCATGATTTTTGTATAAAAGTACTTGTAAAAGCATTTAAACAGCTGAGGGCTACGGGGTTCAAGACCGCCAAGATCAAGTGCTAGAACGTCGAATTAAGTTGAACACTGTCTTGTAACTTTCCTATGATTCTATTATTCTATGAATTTGTTACTATTACTTTGATCTTTGTTAATAATAACAATAATGGTTATAAATTATTCATTAGAGAGTTATTCATTAGGGAGAAGTTCCTTTCTCCAGAGTTATCTAGAGCATTAATCTTGGTAACATTGGCATTTCAACTCATAAATAGAATGAGTGGAAATTGTCTTCAGAGCAATTTACATAATGAAAAGTTATGGTGACGAAGAGGATGTCCTAGCTCAAAAACAATGTTACCCTGGAGCCCAAGAAAACCTTTGTTTTAATTGAAATGGCAACTGTGCTTCAGTAAATATTCCAACACCACAAAAAGCAAATGGTAGTTTGATTAGTGAAGCAGTACAAATTTACGGATCTCTTTAATCAAAAATACTCAGAAGAAGAGGAGAACTGCAAAAGTGGAAGCAGGAAACCAAACTCAGGCGAGACAATCAGTGGCAAATTTATCATTTAAAGTGATCTGCTCGTTCCCTGCAGCTTTGGTAATTCTTAGACCACACACTATGTAGCAAGTTTGTTTTTGGTTTAATGTAAATTCAATAAAATTTAATAAACGCACAGAATCTCACATCGATCTTGTGTAGAAAGTTGCACGTCTATAGAAACAACATCAAGGTTGCTCCCGATGCGGCCTTCTATATATTGGACAGACCTGACGCAGGCTGGGAGACCGTTTCGCTGAACACCTATGCTCTGTCCACTCATTTCTGTCCACTCAAATGGTCCTATTATTTTGGATCTCCCTCTCCCCCTCCCACTCCCACTTTCAAATCCCTTACTCACTCTTCCTTCAGTTAGTCCTGACGAAGGGTCTCAGCCCGAAACGTCGACTGTACCTCTTCCTATAGGTGCTGCCTGGCCTGCTGCGTTCACCAGCATTTTTTGTGCGTGTTGCTTGAACTTCCAGCGTCTGAAGATTTCCTGGTGTTCGAGGTATTCTAAACAACTTGATCTAATGCATGGTAGAACTTTGACTGACAGTTTACAGTCAGTGAAGGCTGGAGCTCCCAAGTATAATACAAGCAGGTGTGTGGGATCCTGCTGCTGATGCAATGGGAACTATCCATCAATGCTAACTGGCAAACCTTTTTAACTGCCAGTGAAACATTCTTATCAAATTGTAATCACAGATTCATTGTCAATGTTGTCAGACAGATGGTGAGAATCTTTGGTCTTTCCATTAAAAATACTGTAGACAAAGGCCAAAGAGATAGCTAAGAACACCTCAAAAGGTGACACCCTCAAATGAGCATATGATGGACTTTTCAAAAAAGATGGACACTGAACCGGAAATATGTCCCAATGAAGGTGAGACCATATTACAATTGACATGTTAATAGAATAAGATTGCATGGAATGGTGACACAGTGTCACGGTCCCGACTGCTAGTTCCCCATTTTCTCCTAATTCCCTTTGATTGTGCCACGGTTCCAACAGTTAATTCCCCATTTTCTCCTAATTTCCTTTGATGGCAGCACAACTGGTTTTCATCAAGACCTGTAGCATAAGAACCCTGGCTTTGCAACCACCAGTTGCCAGATTGTTGGTTTTGCCAGTGTGGTAATTAACGTTTCCCAGCTGCTTAAGTTTTGTTTCAGTACAAAGATTTACCTGTGAAATTCAGTCTCTCCGTGTCAAGATAAGTATTCTAAGTTTTACTTCAGCACCAAGGTTTACCTGTGTAACTCCGTCTCTCCGTGCTAAGAAAAGTTTTGTCTGCTGCTTTCCTTTCTACGCTGTCTGTCAAGATAAGTTCTGCCTGCTTCCTGCTTTCCTGCACTCCCTCCTGTTTTCTGTTCAACACTCACGCCCACATCTGCATCCTAACTCAATCTCTGTGCCTGTGTCCTGCATTTGGGTTTGCCTCATTCGTTGCAACACACAGAACTGTCATAAGAGCTTCATTGGAAGAAGTATGGTACAGTGAGCATCAAAGTTCAAAGTAGATTTATTATCAATGTGCGTATATGTCACCATATGCTACCCTGAGATTCATTTTCTTGCTGGTATTCACAGTAGAACAAGGAAATACAATAGAATCAATGAAAAATTACACACAAACAAATCAAGGCAATTGCTGGAAGTTTTATTCATTGCCCCAGATTAGATAAAGTTCTTCAAAAGCCAATGAACAAGAAAACCATAAAGATTACAGAGCCAAACTTCACAGAATTGGAAATGGCTAAAGACCTTTCTAGAGACCATATATTGATTATTCTGAGGAAGAGAGTGATAACTTTTAATTTCTCATGGTCACTTGAAACAGCTTGGAGTGAAACATGAACTCATGGTTATGTACTGCCACAAAGCATTCTGTAGAAATACTCAAGTACTTTTTCCTCAAAAACGCCGCTCTTCTCTTAAAAATACCACCTGACCTGATGACTACTTCCTGAATGCTTTACTTTTCTCAGACTTACAGAATTTAAAATCTGTTGCTTTTCCAATCTGATGAACTAAGTCAGGAGTGATTCTTCTTCAAATCAAGAAATAAACAAAACACCAAGAATTACATAAATAGCACCAGTGTGATCAGACACTCAGAAAGCCCAAAGGAGGTGAGGTCTGTGAATAATGGGGCTATGTGGATTATTAATTTCAGGATTTAGGGACACAGTACGGAAGTGTGTGAATCCTGTATGATGTTCCTGCATCTAGGCAGTGTAGTTGGAGAAGTTGCACACTTCTCCACATTTCTTAGTATTTACAATATTCCCAGAACTCCATGCAATCGGATTAAGAACCCATAATTAAATTATACAAATGGACAAAAGGGCACAAAATCAAGTAAGTTACATTGAAATTTAATAAACCTGTAAATTTCTCATTACCCTACAGTGTCTAATTCTGCGTAACAAAACATAGTACACAAGTGTGCTCACATAGTGACAGTGTTGAGAGATTTCAGCTAATTTTGGGAGACTAGAATTTGTTCTCCTAACTGCAGTAAAGGCAATTGGATATTAACTGGAACTGCTTGAAATTGTCAACATGACAATTTCATCAACATGGCTTTTGACAACATGAAAAGGAGGAAACTATTCTTACAGGCAGGAAGGACAGTCACCAGATGGCAGGCTTAAATAATTGATAGAAAAGTAAACAGGAGGTGAGGTTTTTTTTCACACATAAAGATTTTATGATCTGGAATCCAGTACTCAAAAAATCAATACGAGGACTGTAGGAAAGAGTAGGGATGTAGGAATAATTGGTTGACTCTTCCACACCACCAGTATTTGACGTTCAAGTTCTGTGCTAAATATCAATATTACATAAATAACACCAGTATGAGACAACCCAAGAAACAAGGCTGCTAACCGTATATTAATCAATGAACAATGAGGAAAAAATAAGAAGGTGGAGGAATCAGCAGGCCAGACAGCATCTACAGAATTATCAATAAATAGTCGACGTTTCAGGCTGAGACCTTTCTTCAGGACTGAGAAAGAAGGGGGAAGATGCCAGAATAAAAAGGAAGAGGAAGGGGTAGGAGGCTAGCTGGAAGGTGATAGGCAGAAAGGGAAGGAAGAGGGGACCCAGGGGGAAGTGATAGGCAGGTGAGAAGAGGTAAAAGGTCAGAGTGGGGGATAGAGGAAGGTGGGGGTGGGTGAATTTGTTTACCAGAAAGAGAAATCGATGTTCGCGCCATCAGGGTGGAGGCTATCCAGTTGGAATATAAGCTGTTGCTCCTCCACCCAGAGGGTTGCCTCATCTTGGCACAAGAAGAGGCCATGGACTAACATGTTGGAATGAGAATGGGAATTAAAATGTTTGGCCACCGGGAAGTCCTGCTTGTGGCAGAAAAAAAAACACCAATAGACTTTCGGACAGCACTCCCATTGGAATGCACCAATAAATCTGACCAGAAAAAAAATTATGAAAAAAGCATGATGTAAACATGAACAGTATGAAGCAAATGTAAGCTGATGCCCCGATGAGAAAATTTGGAGAATGGAAACAAAGATGAATGTAAGCTGATATGGGTTGGCAAATGTCTGAAACTATGTTAGTAATGGTATTGGTAATGGTTTATTATCGTCACGTGTATCGACTGCCTTGCATACTGTTCCTGCAGATTAGACCATTGCACAGAGCAGTGAGCTGGAATAAGGTAAAACAATAGCAATGCAGAACATAGTGTAAAAGCTACCAAAAAGTGCAGTGCAGGTGAATGGTATAGTGCAAGATCATAATGAGGTAGATTGTGAGGCCAAGAGTCTGCCATTTTATACAAGAGCTCTGTTCAAGGGTCTGATAACGGCTGCATAGAATCTGTTCTTGAGCCCGGTGTGTTTGCTTTTAAGCGTTTCTATCTTCTGCCTGATGAGAGAGGGGAAGAAGAATGTCTAGGGTGGATGGAGTCTTTCATTATGCTGGCTGCTTGACTGAGTCAACGAGAAGTAAAGATAGAGTGCAAAGAGGGGAGGCTGGTTTTGGTGATGTGCTGAGCTGTGTCCACAACTCTCTGCATCTTCTTACGGTCACATGCAGAACAATTGCCATAAAGCGTTCAGACTGCCTGCTTTTCATGGCATATAGATAAGAGTCAATGCGCTTGTGCTAAAGTTCTTTAATCTCCTGATGAAAGAGAGGCATCGGTAAGCTTTCTTGACCATGTTATCAATGTAGTTGGACAAGGAGATATTCATAGCAAGGAACTTTTGAAGCTCTCAACCTCAACTCCTTTGATCTAGACAGGAACATGCGCACAGACCCCCTTTCTGAAGTCAACAATCAGCTGATTTGTCTTGTTGACATTGAGGGAAAGATTACTGTAATGACACCATGTTACTAAGCTCTCTATCTCCTTCCTGTACTCCATCTCATTAATATTTGAGATGCGGCCCACCAAAATCATCTACAAACTTTCAGATGGAAAGAGCAGAATCTGGTCATGCGGTCATGAGTGTACAGGGGGTCGAGTAAGGGACTGAGGGCACAGTCTTGTGGAGCATCTGTGTTTAGAATAATTGTGGCAAAAGTGCTGCTGCCTATCCTTACTGATGGTCAGAAAGTCAAGAATCCATTTGCAGAGGGAGGCATTAACTCCCAGGGTTCCAGAGTTTGGTGATGAGTTTGCTTGTAATAATAGGATTGAAGGCAAGCAATGAACAATGTTCTGATGTAGATGTCTTAACTGCCCTGATGGTCCAGAGGTAAGCGTAGGTGCCTGTCATAGCTCTGTTTCAGTGGTAAGCAAATTGCAGAGGTTTGAAGTTATCTGGAAAGCTGGATAAGAATGGCTTCATGGCCAGCCTCTCGACATCTGTGGGTTATGCACTAGGCTTACCTATAGCTCATCGTGTCCTACCTTCAGAGGCCAGATATCTTCATTGCTTTGAACGTCCTTGTCAGATATTATATGAAATTTTCTTTTTTTCAGCAATTTAAATATTAAAAATGTAACTGGTATCTCATTTCCTTGCTCGAACAAGAGATAAAATACATTAACAGACATTTCCTGGGGTAATGTATGAGAAAAGCACGTACTATTCAGGGTGTTCCCTCCCAACTCCATTCAAGTGCTAAAGATAGGTAACACACACAGGAAATTAGTACTTTTCCTGCTCCGGTCCCTTTCCATGTAAGTGGCATTCTGCTGCAAAGAGCCTGTGTTCTGGCTCATTGTGTTCTCATCATGTCTTGTGAAGTCATCAGGCTGTATATTGTTCTGATTCAAACACACTACATTACATTTATAACTATATAGTGTATATATGACATCAGTAAGAAATTAATGTAGAGTCTACACAGTTACTTATTGAACAATAAGGGAGAAAACAGGTGAATGTTTTAGCTCATCTGAAACATTAAGCTATCTTTTTAATAGATGATAACACTGCCACCATTGCTCCTTTCTCATATTTTTAGATTCTCGTTATTTCCATCTTTTTAGTTCAGTGATTTTTTTTGCTGTACAACAAGACAGAGAACACTTACTTCTTACACGCCCTTCAAGGTTTGACACTTACTATGGTTCAGCTGGTTAAATCACACAACTCCATCCCCACTTTCGCTATCAATGACTCTCTTCCACCTCACTGACACGGCCATTGAACTTCTCTCGGAACAATTCACCTGAGGTAAATAACGTATTTCTGGCAATGGTGGCTCAACGGGTAACGCTGCTGCCTGAAAGCTCCAGCAACCCAGGTGTCAATATTGGTCTTTGGTGCTGTCATGTCCTCCCTGTAACTGAGTGGGTTTTGCCTCCATTTCTGAAGCTTCCTCTATGTTGCCAAGACATCCTAAATTATAAGCTAATTGACAATTGAGAACTGTTCTTATAATAGGTGGGTGGGGGAAGTCAGATTAAAGAGAGAGTTAAGTTAGAATGAAGTGTGCAGGGAATAATAGAGAAAGAGATTTCACTGAGAGCCAGAACAGGCTTGATGGATCAAATTAATTCCTTCTATGCCGTACAGAAATATAACAAGATAATCTTGTGGGAATGGACGAGGTTTGAGGGAGAGGTGGTGGTGGGGTGGAGATTAAGAAGTAATGTTCCGCCAGATTGTTACACACGATCCTGAAGTTCATCAAACTGCCAAAGACCTTTCGTTTTAACTTTGCGGCAGAGTTATGGAAACCACAGAGTAAAACTATAAATGATTGAAAACATCTGCATAAAGCTCAATTAGATACTCAGAAACAGGACACTTACATTTCCATGGAAATCACTATTTGCTGTTTCGTTTCTTAGGAACTTACTGCTACATATATAAGTACAGTTTAACTCTGTAAAAAGTATCTACTACTTAAGGAGACCAGAGTGCTGTTGGATTATAATGAAAAAACACTGCAGTACTTTCCCTTCTTTTAAGCTATATACTCTTTGTTTTAATTTTAGCCTGAACTACAGAATCCCCATCAGTGCAGGCAAGAGTGAGTGAAGTGCAAGCTTTGTGAATTCCAAATATTTAGTATCATGGTGAAATGGTAACTGTTTGTCCATAGCATGCCTGCCCACAGACTTACTACAGTGCAGGAAGATCCTTTCAGTCACTTGAATCCAAGATAGTTTCCAGCAGAGCAATCCCATCAGTCTACTCTCTTTCACTTTGCTCATCACCTCCCTTTTGTTTCTTTGTACAATTTAACTATACTATGGGCTAATTTACTGTGGACAATTAACCTTTGGGATGTGGGAGAAAGCAGGCGCAGAGACTCACAGCCTTGGGGAGAAAATACAAATTCTTTGATATGCTTAAGTTTTTAATTTCTCGGTCAGGGGAGAAATAGTTCTTCTTGCTGAGTCTGTGGGCCATGATTGGGATATACTGTAAATCCTGCAATGTATTTTGCAATCATTGATTTCTTACCCTGATATTATGAATGTGCAGATAAATGTATCAAAAAAGCCACTCACAGTCACTGCAGACACAAGGTGTTTCATATCTGGTATTTAATTGCAACACACGCCCAGCATGAACCAATTAAAAAAAGAACTTCAGAAAATCTAAATACACAACATATTTATTTTAAAAATAAAAACATACTTCTAACATTTTTTTCTAAATTGCATCATTTCTAGATACGTTGAATGACACTTGATTTAAGCACCTTAGCAATATTTGGTGACCAGTATTGCAGTGGGTGGTTTGGACAAGAGGACTTGGCAACCAGTTTCAGAAAGCGTTGCTCTCAAATTTAGTTATGTATTTCATTTTATTTTGAAAAGATTCACCACACAAATCCAGCATATATGATCTCCTGCTGAAAAATGTAAAACTACAATTTGCCCAGATCATGCTATAATAAACTGACGAGGTCACTGTTAAATGCCACCCTCTTCGTCCAAGTTAGCACCAAATTCAAAAGGTACCTATAAATCGCCACATCACTGTGGACTGATGACAGCAATGTGCTACAGAGAGGCAAAAGAAATTAACTGACCATCAGTTAATGCAAACTTTGACATTTTGGGCTGCTTCTATACCCTGCAACATTTAGGTTAGAATGAAGAGCCCTACTAGAAAGGCTGTGAAAAGCTCCAAGTTTTGATAACTGCTCAATGTAAAGGCACATGGAGTGTATGATATGGAATCAGTGTCCTCTCTTAGTGACCAGTGCAGAATCCCAATCAGAATATACACTTACTGCTTTGGATCAGACTATCCGATAAGTGGACAGCCCTAGGTAATTCTAAAATATTAACTGAATGTGCTATTAGTTAACTTTAAAATCAGCTTTTTTATCTTAACTGACATAACTTTCGTGGGAATATCTGATCTTCTTCCAGAAGAAACTAGAGTTCCTTTTTGTCACTCTATCATAGAGGTTGTTTCAATATTTGACTGGCTGCTTCAGAATTGATATCTGAGAACTTTTAACTTTATAAGAACTTTATGGTTGAGGACGGCTATTTGCTTGGTCTAGCTCATCCACCCAGAGGAAAAAAGCCTTATTTTCAGCTTTCAAATGTCTGCTAATGGTTTTGCCTGCCCTGTATTCGATCCAAAGATAATTACCCGAAATGAAACTTGGACCTAAATTATATTTTACCAGACAGAACTTTCTTCTATTTGTATTTAACAAAGATACATTTGAAATTTATCTTTTCTTATGTTTTTTTTTCCATTTTATAGCTCACCTTTCAGTCTTTTTCTATCAAGGTAAGAGATTCAAGCTTCATCAATGAATTGGAGACCATTCATTACATTGTCTCCACGTTTTTGTTATACCTGTATTTTCTTGCATTAGGCATGGCTCTTCTGAGGACCGCCTGTGAAATCTCAATGCCTTTTTGACCAACAAAGTTCTAACTTTACTTTTACTTTCTAACATAATCCACTAATTGGTTATAAAGCTCACCATTTTTTTCTTATAATGGGTCTCATTGTGTACTGAGTCTACAAACAATCTTATCTCTCTTTCCAACAGGAATTCTGCAGATGCTGGAAATTCAAGCAACACACATAAAAGTTGCTGGTGGACGCAGCAGGCCAAGCAGCATCTCTAGGAAGAGGTGCAGTCGACATTTCAGGCCAAGACCCTTCGTCAGGACTAGTCCTGACGAAGGGTCTCGGCCTGAAACGTCGACTGCACCTCTTCCTAGAGATGCTGCTTGGCCTGCTGCGTCCACCAGCAACTTTTATGTGTGTTGCTTATCTCTCTTTCCAACTGCACTCTTGGGTATGTCAACACCATTCAGAGTATATCATCCAACTGCAACTTTCATAAATATCTACACACAATATTGACTGTCATTTTACCTAAGAGGTCTGATGAAAGATCAGCAATCTGAAATGTTCTCTGCTCTTTAGGTGCTGACTTACTTGCAAAGCATTTCTGGCAGTTTGCTTTTATCACAGATTTTATCAACCTCTTCAATTGCTTCCTAGGTGCTTTAATGATTATAATTGCATTAACCAATATCATATTTTTAAAGATTAAAAAACATTTAATATTTGAACTAAGATGTTCTAATGTAGTTGAAGGACAATAGATTCTAATATTTATCTTATCTGGTCTTTACCCAACACCAACATCAACCAAATTCTTAAGTTTCCAGGTTTTGCATTGAATTTTTGTTAGTTTTGTACCAATTTGTTGTGTCCTATTTTGTCAAAGGATTTCTGAAAATGTTTATTGTAAATTTCCTTTTCCTTTACATGACTCATAAACAGGAAGTTGTCCCGGAGGCACTTATATTGAAAACAAAAATTATGAATGAATATAAACAACTATTGTGGGTATTTACATGGCCAATGAGAGGTTTCATTGGAAAACAACATGGTAACAAAGTAGAGAATGAGCTATATTCAATGTCGGGGAAGTAGGCTGCATTCTATGAGATAATGATTAGGGGAAATGTGGGATGAGCCAAGAGTTAAAATTGTGAAATCAGTTTTCTTTGAGCTGGCAATCCACATGGAGCTTAAAAAGGCTGTGATACAGTACAGAGAATTCAGAATTTCTGTCTGACTAAGAATGTAGGCCCTGTTCTGAATGAGTTATACTCTGTAGATGATAGAAGGAGATAGGCTTGATGTAAGGTAATCAAGGTAATAAAATAAAGATTAAGATAATAAAATTATGCTTAGGATTTTAGGGGAGGTCAAAAGAGGTAGGGATGTTGCTGATGCAAAGAAAATCTTAGCAACGGTATAAAGTTGAAGAACTTGTTCAATTGGAAGCTCAAAATACTGTAGGTCTATACACAGCATAGTTATATAGCCTGACTTAATCTGAAATTTACTTGGAAAGGCTAATGATGGCGTGTAGCTGAGGAATACCTGGAAGACCCAAAATTCATCACATTTTTCAAAATAAAGGTGATAAGTTTTGGGTCTTCCAGGTACAGTATTGATGTTCATTTAGCTGTTGCAAAGAGACCCAATTTTCTTTGGAGGGGAAGATATACAATTCAATGTTGTTGGTGGAACCTGAATCTTATGGTTCTGCATAATATGATTGTGAGGATTGTGTACTAATGATGATGAAGCTACACATTATAGAAATTTTCTACAATTTATAAAAAAACTACAAGGCAAAAATTGCTATTTACTGCATTTCATTCAGATTTGATAATCTCTTTGAAGTATGTTAAAACTGCAATTGCAAGTTCTGCCAGGATTAAGTTCTTAACAGCAGAAAGTGACAACCCTATTCCTGCTACATCCTATTTTTATATATGTCCAATGCCCATTCAAGGTTAAAATTATTAGTTTACTTTCGATAGCTCCCCATTAAAAACTTCAGTAAATAATTATCGCCAGTCAGGTACACTTCTGCATCCAGTATGGACACAGGTCTATGATGTTACAGTGCTGACAAGGACATTTTTACTACAATAGTCATCTAAGAACCAAACTACAATATTCATCTGAGAACCAAACTATCCACAAAGGCAATTGATTTTACCACAATTACCAATTAAAGGCAATTGCTTTTTCCACTCTTACCAATAAAAACCCTTTCTCTACTTTAATTAAAGAGATCCATCAGTCAGAAGGTGAGAGAGACAAGTATGCAGCTAATGGGATCTGCCTCCTCCTTGAAGAGTGAAATTGGGTGACAGTTAAAGAACTTCAGCTTTGATTCTGAGGGGTTAAGTCAGGACTCTTGTTAAACTATGGTGATGGTTTACAGGAGCAATAACCTAATGAATAGGAAAGGCACACATGTAAAGCTTTGAGCAAGATATCAAAAGTCAACAAACAGATTTCTTTGGTCCTCTACTAAAATCTAGTAAAGTGTAATTTTTTTTTCTTTTAATAGGAGAAATCACAACAGAATCAGAAAACTGATAAGGACTTCTCACAGAATCACCAAACTCAATTATAGGACAGCCAGTGAAAATCTTCTCACATTTATAATAATTTATGGTAATTATCCCTCAGTGATACTGTGGAATAGTAACTTTCTCCCAATGATATGGTAATTTAATTAAAATTCTCTGGGAGTAATTTGTCTAAATGCAATAATTCTAAGGGTATAAAGAAACACTTTTGTGGCTGCTCCAATTTTTTTCATCACTTGTAACTATCACCGGTTTCTCTACCTACATGCTAATCCTTGACAATATTCAGAAAATCCTCAACTTGGGAGCAGAAATTTTTAGTATATTAAAGTCAGTGTAGTAGTTAGAAATTATTCATGAATTAACCTTGATGAATAATGTGCTCAAACAATATCAATAATTTCAAGTGTTCTGTATGGTGCAGTTCATCATTTATAGCCAATAAAGCTCTTTCAGAAGCATTAAAAGGAGTCATTCCTCATTTCAGACTTCACTTTGTACCATCCCACTTAGCATAGTTAAGGGGAGGGAGGCAAAGGGGTATGAAACCTTAAAACCACATCACAAATTCTTTCAGCCCGATTTCATTGGGACCATGTCAAAATACTCCAAGTTCTTTATGGTTCCTACGGCCAATGCTTCATTTAACACCATTGAGCAGGGCCGTTTAAAGCAAAACAAATACAACTGAGAAGCAGTGTCAACTGTACTCAATGTCTGTGGTGCACATTGGTGAGCCACCTAGCAAAAGCACCAGTATGAATGTCAAACCCATTCTTGCATGGAACGTTTATAGTACAGCAGGAGTCTCGGTGTTCCCTTCTTCTGCAGTTGGAGGATGGCATAGATCAATCCCAGAATGCAGAGCAGCAGAATAAGTGGCACTATGACAATCACTATATTCATAGCTCTGGTATAGTCATCCACAGGGATATTAATATGAATGTCCACCTCTTCGTCCCTCTCTTTCTCCTTATCTTCCTTTGTTCGATCTTCTTCTTCATCATCATCAACATTATTATCATCATCAGCATCCAAATTAGGCTCATTCTCAGTAAAATCTGGTTCAACATCCACCCGGCATCCCATCCAGTCACGGAGGATTGATTTTGGATAACCAGGCTCTGTTCTTAGCAGATGGTTGTTAAATTTCCAGTATTTGGTACCTTTGTAAAAATGTGTGTAAGCTGCCAATCAAAAAGAATCAGTTTAGACGTGGTAACATTTAAGTGTAATACAATGGTTGAAAGAAATGCCACACAGTAAATTCCTTCAGCATAGAATTATGGAATCATAGAAAAGCCCATGCTGAACCATTCAAACTGCCTACTCACATTGACCTGCTCCCGGACCACAGCCTTCCATACCCCTACCCATCCATGTACCTATCCAGATTTCTCTTAAACGTTGAAATTGAGCTTACATGCACCACTTGTGTTGGCAGCTTGCTCCACACTCTCACGACCCTCTGAGTGAAGAAATTTCCCCTCATGTTCCCCTTAAACTTTTCACCTTTCATCCTTAACCCATAACCCCTGGTCGTAGTCCCATCCAACCTCAGTGGAAAAAACCTACTTGCATTTACCCTGTCTATACCCCTCATAATTTTGTATGCCTCTATCAAATCTCCTCTCAATCTTGTATGTTCCAAGGAATAAAGTCCGAACCTATTCAATCATTCCTTATAACTTAGGTCCTCCAGACCCAGCAACATACTTGTAAATTTTCTCTGTACTCTTTCAACCTTATTTACATCTTTCCTGTAGGTAGGTGACCAAAACTGCACACAATACTTCAAATTAGGCCACACCGATGTCTTATACCCGAGGGTGGTGAATTTGAGGAATTTGTTACCACAGGTAGCTGTGCAGGCTAGATTGCTGGGTGTATTTAAGGCAGAGATTGATAGGTTCTTGAATGGACAGGGCATCAAAGGTTACGGGGAGAAGGCCGGGGAATTGGTCTGAGGAGGGGAAAACAGTATCAGCCATGACTGAATGGTGGAGCAGACTCAATGGGCCAAATAGGCTAATTCTGCTCCTATGTCTTATGGTCTTATACAACTTCAAAGTAACATCCCAGCTCCTGCACCCAATGCCTTGCACTTATCTGCATTAAATTCCATCTGCCACTTTCCAGTCCATTTTCCCAGCTGGTCCAGATTCCGCTGCAAGCCACATTAGCCTTCCTTGCCACAGCCCCAGTCTTGGTCTCATCCACAAATTTGCTGATCCAATTAGCCATATTATCATCCAGATCATTGATATAGATGACAAACAACAAAGGACCTAGCACTGATCCCTGTGGCATTCCACTAGTCACAGGGATCCAGTCAGAGAGGCAACCATTTACTACCACTCTCTGAATTCTCCCACAAAGTTAATGTCTAATCCAATTTCGTTATCAATGCTGAGAGGTTGAATCTTCTTGACTAACCTCCCATGTGGGACCTTGTCAAATGCCTTGCTAAAGTCCATGTAGACAACATCCACTGCCTTGCCTTCAACAACTTTCCTGCTAACTTCCTCGCAAAAACTCCAAGATTGGTTAGATATGACCTACTATGCACAAAGCCATGCTGACTATCCTTAATCAATCCATGTCTATTCAAATACTTATATAACCAGACGCTCAGAATACTTCCCAATAACTTTCCCACTACTGATATCAGGCTCACTGGCCTATAATTTCCTGGCTTATTCTTAGAGCCTTTCTTGGACAGTGGAACAACATTGATTACCCTCCAATCCTCTGGTACTTCACCTGTTACTAAGGATGATTTAAATATCTTTGCTAGGGGCCTGGCAGCTTCTGCACTTGCATCCTGCAGTGTCCGGGGGAACACCTTGTCAGGCCCTGGGGATTTAGCCACCTAATTTGCCTCAGGATGGAAAACACCTCCTCCTCTGTAATCTGTACAGGGTCCATGAAGTTGATGCCGCTTTCCCTCACTTTTATAGACAACGTGTCCAACTCCTGAGTAAATACAGACGCAAAAAATTTAATTAAAGTGCCCCCACTTCTTTTGGCTCCATATGTAAATTACCTTTCTGATATTCCAGAGGACCAATTTTGTCCCTTGCAAACCTTTTACTCTTAACGTGTCTGTAGAATCCCTTAGGATTCTCCTTCACCTTGTCTACCAGGGCAATCTCATGCCTTCTTTTAGCCCTCCTGATTTCTTTCTTAAGTGTTCTCTTGCACATCTTATACTCCAGAAGTACCCCATTTGTTCCTACCTGCGTAGACCTGCTATGCACCTCCTTTTAATTTCTTAATCAAGGCCTCAATATCTCTTGAAAACCAAGGCTCCCTACACTTTTTATCTTTACCTTTTATTCTGACAAGTACATACAAGCTTTGTACTCTCAAAATTTCACCTTTGAAGGCCTCCCACTTTCTAAGTATACTTTCGCCAGAAAACGCTCTGTCCCGATCCACACTTGCCAGATCATTTCTGATGTAATCAAAATTGGCCTTTCTCCAATTTAGAATCTCAACCCACGGTCCAGACCTATCCTCTAGCATATTTACTTTGAAACTAATGGCATTGTGGTCACTGGATGCAAAGTGTTAACCTACACAAACTTCTGTCACCAGCCCTGTCTCATTCCCTAATAGCAGATCAAGTATCACACAATCTCCCATTGGGACTTCTACATACTGCGTAAGGAAACTTCCCTGAACACGTTTGACAGCCTCTATCCCATCTAGTCCTTTTACAGTATGGGAGTCCCAGTCAATATGTGGAAAGTTAAAATCGCCTACTATAAGATTTTTTCTTGTTTGGATTTCCAGCATCTGTAGATTTTCCTTTGTTTAGATTGGATTACTATAACAACCTTATGTTTTTGCAACAGTCTGCAATCTCTCTACAAATTTGTTCCTCTAAATCCCTCAGACTGTTGGGTGGTCTGTAATATAGCCGTTTTAACATGGTCATACCTTTCTCATTTTAGTTCTCAAAGTTATTTGGTCATTGGGGATCAACTGATTCCTGCAAACATTTACTTACTGCAATGTAAAGGCCCCGTCAATAGTTGGGCATACATTTACATAGAAACATAGAAACATAGAAAATAGGTGCAGGAGTAGGCCATTCGGCCCTTCGAGCCTGCACCGCCATTTATTATGATCATGGCTGATCATCCAACTCAGAACCCAGCCTTCCCTCCATACCCCCTGACCCCTGTAGCCACAAGGGCCATATCTAACTTCCTTTTAAACATAGCTAATGAACTGGCCTCAACAGTTTGCTGTGGCAGAGAATTCCACAGATTCACCACTCTCTGTGTGAAGAAGTTTTTCCTAACCTCGGTCCTAAAAGGCTTCCCCTCTATCCTCAAACTGTGACCCCTCGTTCTAGACCTCCCCAACATCGGGAACAATCTTCCCGCATCTAGCCTGTCCAATCCCTTTAGGATCTTATACGTTTCAATCAGATCCCCCCTCAATCTTCTAAATTCCAACGAGTACAAGCCCAGTTCATCCAGTCTTTCTTCATATGAAAGACCTGCCATCCCAGGAATCAATCTGGTGAACTTTCTTTGTACTCCCTCTATGGCAAGGATGTCTTTCCTCAGATTAGGGGACCAAACTATGACTGTAAAACATTAACCTCATGATGTTATTGTAGAAGCTTTAAAATATACTGGAGGAATTCAGCAAGTCAGGCAGCATCTTACTGAGCTTTGTATGTGTTTCTTTAAAATATGATGCATTAATATGTACATCATATAATGATATCATCATTACCTTGAGTTTGATTCCATTTCTTAACATGAAACAAATTGGATGTTCCTCCATTTAACAGACTGCTCTCATCTAGGTGTACCAAAAGTGACTTGTTATTTTGTCATAATTCATTATATGAACTCTTCCTTACCTCCATCATCCGTGAGAAAAGCTCCCTTTGGCGATGATGGAATTCCTTTCCAAATACTTATTGATTTTGGATAGCCATTATCTACTGCTCGTCTCTCCTCACTGAAACGCCAGTAGCTGAAATAATCAGAAAGTCTTTTAAACATTCAATGTTACTGCAGCATTCATTGCAAGGGCTTTGCAAACCACTCTGTCCCAACCTCACACTACAAGGGGAATCACATCTCTGTAACTGAATTCACATCAAACGACACACAAGAAAAATAAAAATAGGTCAGAAAATCCAATATAAAAGAGCATCAAACAAGACCGATGAATAATAAGTAATAATTCTTCACAAAACATGAACTGAAGTGTTTTAGGCTGGGTGAAATAGTTGACTATCTCATGGTCCATAAGCTCTAAAGGGTTGTACATCTGTTTGTGATGTTACCCTAAGTTCAGAGTACAGTTACAGCTTCAGAATGATTACAAGCTCTTACACTGTGGTCACAGAGAAATTAATTTATTATTATTGTGCAGTCTTGAAGCTCTGGAGGGGACTCTAATTGATGATTCTACTTGTAGTTTTATGGATCAATCCAGAGAACGAGAGAAGACTCATGTGGTGAATCCTATGGCCAGACTCAATATTCTTAGCAGCAGTGCTTTACTCAACCACATTACAACACCTACAAACGTACCATTGTCTTTTCTGTCACATGTGAACTGAAGTGTAGCGCAGAGGATCCATCCACCTTGCTTATTGTTCTTTCCTACACTTGACAGTACAGTAAAGTCATAGGTTCCTTCAATGGGCCCTTCAAACTCCCCTAATACTGTAGCAACATTTCCAATGTAGGAAAATGGAGATTTTTCACCTTTCCTTGGCTGGTCTCTTGTCTTATTACCTGAAAGATTGTCTAGGCAGGGTCGATTGGAACTTTCTACAGGACCTAACTTCACAATTTTATCTATACTTTATGCAGTGATCTAAATAACATTGACTACAACTTTCAAGGGATGATCCAGTATGGACTCTATCAAAGCAGAAAGGATCTAGAGCTTTCTTAGGTGCATAGATTATAAATGGGAAGGAAACCAACCCTAAGTTATCGTATAGTAAAAGGAAAGTGGCAAAGTAACTCAAAGCAGACCTGTCTCCTTTGAAGAAGTATGTCTGACCAGTAATTTCCCACCAAATGGCTGCATCAATCCCATCACGAGGCATTCCAGCACCAAGGTCCATCAGATAACGGGGGTAACCTGGCTCCAACATTGCTTCATGGAACAGCCAAAATTTGTCACCTAGAAAGGGAGGAAAAATTCATTGTACTTTTGAAATCAATGCAAATTCTTGCTACTTTTAAAATCTGAATGCATAGAGTAGGCTTAGAAATTCAATTATGAAAGAAGATGTATACTAAAATACACTAAAGTGTGTGCTTAAAGCAAATATTCAAGCACGTAGTATGGTCCACAAGCTACAACTGGATTCAGAAGCTCCACATCCAGTTGAAAACCTGCACTGATGAGGCGAAGGTGAATCCAAATGCAACCAGAAGTCATGCAGCCTGGGGAGCATTAGGAATGACAATCCAGACCCAGAAATAGATAACTTTCAAAACTGCTGATAAATGACACGTGTGTCAAAGAGATAGATGAATGGAGAGAGGTTGTGCCTTCTCAGAGACTCCGAAAACCCCCTCTTCCATGGTGGAAATAAAGCTGCAGGGGAAGAGGTGACCATGCAGAAAGGCTGAAGGGGTGTCATCTAAAGATGCTCAGGAGCAACAAAATGCACTTACCATCAAATGTGCAGCTACTCTCATACACTCTTCCATCAACTAAAATCCAAAGCAATCGAAACTTCTGACAGGAGTCAAATACAACTTCTTACCGCACCTACAACTGCATCTTGTATTCTGTCTGGGTTGTTGTTGTTCGTCCATCGTACGTTGATGAGGACCTTGACACCATTATTGATGGTGTCGAGACTAGCGCGTGACTTGGATTTAAGTGAGGGAGAGTTGCGCAGCGTCAGCCTCACTCTCTCTTCCCAATTCCCATCTGGATCCAGTGGCAAGACAGAGTCGAGGCGGTTGGAGATGGGACTAGGCGCAGTGGATGACTAGGACGTCTTCTGTGTCTTGTCCTGCTCTACACATTCCACGACGCTTGCAGAGACTGCCTTCTTGACCGTTGGACCTTCCATCGGTTTCGTCCGCTCAATCTGCCGGAGTCTGTCTTCACATGCTGGGATAGACAACTCCCCATCTCACCGAGGGTTTGAGACCCGTCGGCTACCCTCACCTGGGTACCCTCCAACCTGCTGGCATGAATATCGATTTCTCCTTCCAGTAAGCAAATTTCCCCACCCCTCCTCTATTCCCCACTCCATCCTTTTACTTCTTCTCACCTGCCTATTACTTCCCCTGGGTCCCCCCTTCCTTCCCTTTCTACTATAGTCCACTCTCCTCTCCTATCAGATTCTTTCTTCTGAACCCTTGACCTTTCCAATCCACCTAGATTCACCTTTCACCTTCCAGCTAGCCTCTTTCCCCTTCCCCCACCTCTTTATTCTGGCACTTTCCCCCTTCCTTCTTAGATCTGAAGAAGGGTCTCAGCCCAAACATTGACTGTTTATTCATTTCCATGCTGAGTTCCTCCAGCATCTTGTGTGTGTTGCTAGCACTTCTATGCTCAGAAATGCACCTCACAATTTCCACTCTTCCAACTAGTCAGCCATGCCAGGCACATAATACCAAGCCAAATTACAACACACTTACTAACTTCTCACGGGAATGATGCCATTAAACAAAGCCTGCAACAACATGCTCGGAGACTTTGCTGTGCCATTCGGCTTGGCTGCGCAGAGAAGTCAATTGTGAGCTTGGCAATTCCAAAGCCACATCCACCATCATGGAGCCTGGCATTCTGTGGAAGTGGAAGATAGTTGGAGGTGGAAGTGACATATGACAAGTCATCTTGCACCGAATGGTCTGCAGACAACCAGAACGAAAGGGTGCCTCTTTTATCAACTTATCAGAGAAGAAGATTGCAGTCCAGTTTTGCTGCAGAGGACTATATTAAGACTAAAGCCCAATTTATGCTTCTGCGTCAAATGTACGCTGTAGGTACGGCGTAGCCGTATACCCTACGCTGTACTCTACGCTGAGCCTTATGCTGTAGCCTAACACATACCTCTCCCAAAATGTAACTACACGTCGTGGTAACACAGACCGCAACAACTGTGATTGGGCCGCTTGGTAGCATCGCATTTCCTCCTACGCATTTCCGGTTGCTTCTTCTTCTCCGCCATTTCAGAATTGAGAGAGAAGAAACTCTTGTTCAACATTTATTAGCTCCAACTCCAACACGATGCGCTCAGTTTCAATCGCCATTGTTTGAAGTACAGGAAGAAACTCAACACAGTGGCATAGAAACCCCACTGCCAACTAACATTTTGGCGGTGAATTGCAGAGCAACACAGACACACCAATGCACAAGTATAAATGTTCACAATGGTATAAGCTCCAGTGTAGCCCGTACGAACAAGTATAAATCAGCCTTAATTCAGCCCAAGGACATCACCACAGGAATTCCTCGTAGAATTGTCCTATGGCCTTCCTTTTTCATATCAGTAATGTTCACTGATGTTCAAGTCTATTTGTAGCTCCTCTGAAAATGAAACAATCCATGCCTGGATGCTGTAAGAAAATCCATCAATGGTCTGATAAGTGGCAAGAAATTACTTTGTCACAAAATTGTCAGGCAATGGCCAAGCACTGGAATCACATCTGATGGATTCTAATGTAAGCACAAGTTTATCGTGGTTCATTGGCTGCGGTTATAACTATATTCTTTTGCAAGACTAGAATTCTAGACCAGGTGAGGTGGTGTGAGTAGAGGAATTATCCTTTGTCCTCAAAAGTCACCATCTCCCAGGAGGCCTAGTACTAGGTGCTAGTGCTTGGTGGGCACTCTGGTAGCAGTTGTGAAATGGTAAAATGTGCAAGTACTAAAATGAGACAAGCAATTAACAAATGCAGAGTAGCTTTAATTGAGTATTTTAACATTCATCATTTCTTCATTCCAAACCAATCAGTTCCTATCTGAAATGTGATTGCTTGGGGCAGTTTTTGGAAACAATATCTTTTACTACATACAAGCAATCAGGCTATTTTAGAACCAGATAATAAGTACTGATCTATATTTAGTTAATAACCAATCACTGTACAAACATTTCACCAATGTGACTGTTCTCTTTTCATTCCAGGCAGCAGTTGAGAGATATACCGAACTAGAAAGTGGACTCATTCGTGCCCATTTCTGAAGCATAAGTTGTGCTTAAAAGCCCATTAGCAAAGTGGCCCTTGCATTCATGTGCACAGTTCGCCTTAGAAAGTGCTTCCTCCCTTAAATGGAACAAATTGGAGCTTTTGGTTGCAACCTACAGTATGCTGTTCACTGAACACTTACTAAAGGAAATTAGGAGCATGTCACAAAATGATGGAAAATGCAACGCTAGTTAAAGGGTTGTGATATTGTGGTATGGATGTCTTGCACATAACAATGCCCAGAAACATGAAGATCTCATTAACAGTTGCTCCGTAA